>NC_089521.1:13378549-13718906 GCF_963924715.1 Thunnus thynnus
TTTACAGATAGTACGTGTGTATTGTATATGTATATCTGTTTATGTATATATGTAGCCTATGTGAATGTGTTGTGGTATTTGTCCGGGTGGATTAGATTTGCCTTTTTGGCCGTCAATAACCCATGGTATATGTGGACTGGGGATGGGGACAGGGGGTGGTTTTGCAAATTTACAAAATTATTTCTTGTTAGTGGGCTCCTTCTCATCTGCCTCATAATGTTCTCCCTTACAGTTCATATTCTGTACTTGTTCTGATGTCTGTGCCGAAAATAGTTAAAGTGCTTACTTAACTTACCTTACTTTACCTGAGCAGATTGCCTTTGTGTGACGTGTTCATGCTTCATGATTGAACCAGCAAATCATATTGCACAATGGATTTTATGTTCTGTTTACACTTGCACTCCAAGGTTTTTAAAAAGCCAAACACCAAAAACCAAAACTACAAGAGGCTGGATGAGCCACATTTACATAAAGCTAGCTTAAATTTTGACATCATCAAATGGTGTCGCTTCAGTGTGGGACAGAGACAGGCAGGTGTCTCACTTTTGGCCTGACTAAGTATTATCAGTGATGAGCTATGAATTACATACATTTTGGACACACTGGTTTGAACAAAATGTATTGGCATGTAAACATAGGAAAAAATATGATCACAGGAAAAAAAAAAAAACATAAACTAATTTCTTTCACATACAATATAGTATATGTCAGAATAAAACATACCAAGTTGATAATTCACAATTCCTCCCATTCCAATTGTATAATATTCCACAGTAGTGGAATATTATGGAAAGCTGCAGGGACTGACATAAACTGAAACTCCTGATCCGTTTTTGTAGCAGTGTCCTTGTAGTGCAGTATGCTCTGTTTATCTGTGTGCTTTTTGAAATATTTACATTGCAAAAATGTGCACTGACTATGAGCAAGGTGAAATGCACAAGAAGCAACCTGGCAAAACTGTATTTTGCTTCTTTTTTTTTTTTTTTTTTTTGCAAATGGTTTCAAACGAAAGAAGTGGGTCACAGCTGAAGTACTGAAATCTCAGCAGCTGGGGACTGAGAAATCACTGGGTAAGTTGTACTTTTCATAATTATGATCATTAGAAATCTTTGAGAACAAAAACTTAGTGAGGCATCACTGCATCTTCTGCTGTAGAGTTAAATGACCATCTTTAATTTTCAATGTACATAATATAGAGGCTCAAAACTAGATGAGGTGTCGGAGGACAGCATCATTCATTCTCACTTCAATTCATTTCTAATGATTTCATTATTCTTATGATGCCCCCCTTCTCCAATCTTGCCCCAAAGGCTCAAGCCTGCCTTTAAATGGAACACTGATTGTTTTTCATGTTTATTCACAACCCACGGGTCAGCAGCCTTCCATAATCTGCTGTTTCTTCCAAGGACAATTTGGGGGATATCATGAATAAAAATGACCTTAATAATATTGCAGTGAAAGGACCCTTGGCAACTATGAATACCATTAGAGCCTGATCAGAGACTGTTAGTGTCACATTTACATGGCTACAGCAACAGTATAGGGCCTGCATGAGTGAATCTGGAGGCTGGCTGTTTACATTCTTTTGTCATTGGTTCTTTCATATATTATTTTCTCATTCTCATAGTACTGTATTTCAATGGGCATTTTTTATAGGATAATGGAGTTTTGATCCCTAGAGGCATTGTTATGTGTATTTGTATTAGATGAAGGATTCATCTTGCTTCTCAAGTTTACCTCAGACTCCTAATGTGGAAACAGAAATATATGAGAAAGTCATTGTGTCTTTGGAAGTATCTTTACTGTGAAGCAAGCTTCATGGAGCAGTCACAGCAATTTGCCTCCCTCCAATACCCTTGACCTAGATGGTGAAACTTCCAAGGGAGTAGAGAATTAAAAGTGAGAGAAAAATACAATTATGTGCAGAAAAAAACACATTAGATGATCAAATATAGTATTTTCCTTGAACTGTGGGGTAAGGGGATGACTGTTGTCATAATATTAACATAAAGAACAGTAAGGACTATATTCCAGGGGATATGTTCTACCTGTGGAATCTCCTAGGGAAGGAAGGGTAACCACAAAGGTTGGCAGGATCATACAAATTACTCATACTGTGTCACAGTGTCTTGATTCAGACTGGGTGAAGTTAAGCTGCAGAACTTTTATTATGCATGGGTTGGAGTTTTAACAGTGACCACGGTTGATTTCTGTTAATATGGTATGAAATTAATCCCGAGGTCAAGGCCAACCTGTCCCACCATCCTTGTCATGTTCATTTTTTTTCTCTTCTTTTAACTGTTCTATGGTTTTTATATTTTATGTTCTCTTCTCTTGGATTTGAGGCCCTTGTTTTAGTGAATTAAGGTGCAATGTGCAAAGCATAGCCACCTGTGCCTTGGCATAGGGTGGGATGAGAAAGAATCCATTATCATACATTATGTGTGGGTGTGTAAGGGGTTGTAACAGTCGTGGCCAATCAGATCAGTTCCTTTCACCCCCTTAAAAGCAATGCCATCCCACCATAATGTACTGACAGTTTCCTAATGGAGTGGAGAGTCCAGACCAGCTCTCCTAAGAGAAAATTAATGTTCTTGCAATGGAGCAAAGTCACAATTTGCAAATGTGTACCTGCAAAAAATGTATCTATGTGGTATCACAAATGCAAGCAAAGGCAGGTGATGTCTCTTTTAAGATTGAATCGATGTTTCTAAACAAGTTGAAAGCTTGGTCCCTTTTTTTTGCACGCATACTAATTTACTCAATTATGATTTAATTTGCAATCAACAATGATCGACAAAGGTTGACCTTCCATTAATTAAATGATCAGCTCACAATACAACAACACAATAACGCATATTTTCTCTCTCACAAATGGTATCTGGCAATGCAGAGAATGTCAGTTTTCAATTCCAGCTGACCCCAAACCTACATATATATACAAACATACATACCTCATGCAGTACTTACATAAACATACATGTAGGATAACATATTGTAAATGCCTTTTTCTGTGAATTACAATTGGCAAACAGAGGGGCTATATTTATTTGTGCATATATGACAAAAAACATAAAATATGATCTTATTTGATGTTATATAAAAAAAAAAACCCTGTAATAAAAACAATGTTTCAGTACATTTCTACTGTATTTTAATGAAGACAAAAGAAAAGCTATTATTATGCTATTATTGTTGTTATTATTATTGCTATTATCATCTTTATTGTAGCAATGCATGGTTTTAGAAACAATGTTATTGACTGTAGTGACTTATTTCTCTCATTGAAAATAGTTCTAATGACATTTGCTCTAAGCAAGTTCAGTAGATTATCCAGAGTAACTGTGACAGAATTTGTCATAAATTCATTCAGATGGTGCCACTGAAGTTCAATATATCATTCCTCATAGTAACAGATTTATGAGTACCAGGTGCTAAAGGATAATTATAGTTCCATTATGATTTTATTCTTAGAGCAATTTGTTCTACCTCACTGTGGCCCACCAAGACTACACTTGCAAAGCTGGGCGATGAAAATGTCCTTCATATGGGTGTACATTTTGACAGCTATTATGGAAATACAGTGTAATTAAGGGCTATCTCCAGTGTCATGAGGCCCCGAGGCATCCTGCTTAACCCCAAAGAGAGACAAACATAAAACTCAGTTCAAGGCAAGTTTGCAGATTGGTCTGTCCAGTTAAACGGTCTACATTAATTATTTAGTAATTAGCTACATGTAATTACTTTCTGACACCTAGGATTACACTGTCTTTGTAATGCATTAGCTGTCTCAATTATAGGAGGGTGTTGGATAAGCCTGTACTTGTTGTGGCTTATCTTTTCATTTTCTTTCTCTTAACCCCCCTCCCCGTTTCCTTACTTCAACATCTTCTCCATCCCCCTCTTCCTTCCCACTTGGGGGGGGGGGCACTAAGCCATAACAGCAAGCCAGCATGTGATGTTAGACCAAGACAAATACAAATGATACTCTGCGTGCCTCAAGACTACCTCTGATCTCCAAGCAAGGGCCTCTTAGTCTTTTATTAGGTCCAAATCCACTCATTACATTTGATGTAAACAAGTGCACTTCTGGATGTTTTTCCACAGAAAACATTTAACACATGCAGCATGGTCGCTTTTTGCGGATCTGCTCATCTTTTCACTCTAGCTGCACTGTTTTTGAACACTGAGACGTTAAAGCTTGGGCTTGGATCTCATATCTCTAGACCTTGGGATATTCACCCAGACTTTAGGCCAAACAGAGACGGCTGATTATCAGAGGCGCCTTGGGATGGATTGGAGAACTGCAGAACCAGGAGGCCCATAAAAGCGATAAGCCTGGGTTTTATGGGTGAGCTGAGCAGTCCTATATATCCCAGAGGGATGTGTGAATACACTGTATGTGTGTTTATGTGTGTGCGCATGCTGTCATGTGTGTGTTGGCAAGTGTGTTAATGTGTTTGTGTTGTTTTGAGCATGTTTAGTGTGAGCATTTTATGGCTTTGTCACGTACTATACATCTGGTATGTCCTAAAGGATAGGAATTCACTTTTGTAAGCTGCAAGCTACGTTGGAAGGAAAAAAAAAGGGGTAAAAGAAGTGGCTTGCCTCAAAAAGCTTCTTTTTTGGCACATGAGGGACTTGGACACACTGTCCTGTGTTAGTCTTGGTGTCGCAGGAGTGAATACCCTAGTTCTGACTGCGACTACTGTATTAGCCTCTTGTCTCAACCCCCCCTCCCCACAAACACATGAATCCATATTTAAGACTTGAGACTGTACAAAGAGGTGAGGTCGATCAAGGGGGTCAGTGCTTTAAATGTCATGTGGTTCCGCTTTTCTCACATACTCATGCACTGTACATCACCATATTTTCTTCCGTAGTGGATGGGATTGAAGCTCAAAAAAGGCGATTTTGGGATAAATAAGGGGGAAAAGGCTTCAAGTAAAAGAGCAATTGGAGAAATATGTCATGGGCTTCCTCTCTAAAATGCACCTCCTTTGCCCTGTCAGTCTTCAGTGGTATTTGGTTTAGGCTGGAGATACAGTCTCAATCAATTTGTGGATTGCTACTTTGCTTTAAGGGCTTAATGATGTGAAGGATGTGAGCAGAGCCTGGTGAGTGGGTGTCTCAGTCTGTGCTCTTGAGATACTACAGTAAGAGAAGTGTTCTAACATCATCTTGACACTTAACCTGATCAGAGGAATAATTGAGTTTGACTGAGTTGACTTAGGATGTAATGACATCAAAGACATGAGCTTACCCCCATATTTGTGCGTCTCCCTTGAGAGCTGAGTTGGCACCAGGATTTGGAACATTTTACCATTAAATTGCTGCTCTTGAGTAAGAAATGCAACGCAGCAGGGTGACAAGTAGGCAGGATGTATATTTCTCAGCCAAACCAAAGGCCTCATACTACTCAGGCAGCTTGATAGGAGATTATTTTAGGAAACTAAACCTGCATACATTCTGTCTGTAACCTTAAGATATAAAAACGACTACCTACACCAAGAGAAAGCAGACTGTTATATGTATTTTGCTTGAAAACTCCAGATAATAGAAGAACAGAATTTTAACTAAATGAGCGTGTGTACCTATGCATGTGTGAGTGTGCACATGTTTACATGTAAACCTGCAAAATGAGGACCTGATGCTTATTAGGTGCATCCGGTAATAAGATTTACTGCTGCATCTTACTGTATCAATCTTTTTAAGTCCAACCCAAAATCTCCCCCAGATGCCAGGAACCCCCCCCCCCCCCACCCCCAATCCACTATATACTAATTGTATATAATATGTACTGCTATATATGCACTTATTTTACTACTTATTACTTATTATACTTGTTTAAGCAGCTTGTATAGGGTATATACAAATAATCTACATATTTTTATACTAACAGGAAATGATATAGAGTGCACTGTCAGACCTCAGTGGAACTGCAACTTTAGAAAAGCACTGTCAATTACACTTTACAAACAGAAAGAAAAACATTTCTCCAGTAATTTAATACTTAGTTTTTGTTTCCAAGATCCTCCTGGAGCTGGCTCACCACCATTCACTATTTATTTTATTCCTATTTTCATTTTGTAGCTGTGAGGAGCACCCATATTTCCTTTTGTGCATTACACTGCGGGACAGTAGTGTGCATCACCAGCAAACTCAAACATCAGGTATTTTTATTTATACTTAATTTTGGCACTTTTCCAGTGTCATACACTATAGACTCAAAACCTGCTGAGAACTAATATGTAGTATGGATTTGGGACACAGCTATTATCTGAGGATACTTTAGCTGGACGAAGCCCATACAGGTCCTCCACTGAGAGGACATTCTAACTACTAAGTTGCTTTGTTAACTGTTTGCTGCTGTTTCATATGTTAGATCACATTTGATACAGTTAACTTTAAGTTGAACTAAAATTAAGTTAATCAGAGGTTACACTTTTCACACACAGTACTATTCTCTGCAGTCAGGGCCTAAAGCTTCCCATTTAGATGAGAAGGTTGTGAAGCAAAAAAACATATTTAGGTGTGTTTGTAAAGTAATGATCCATATATATTTGGTACAATGGTCATAAATCATAGACTATGGATTTTAGAGGCAAGAAAAAGAGAGAGACTAATGCTGCAATGGGAAAGACTTAGCCAGCCATCAGCCCATTTTAGATTTTTTTTTTTTTAATACGGGCAACGACAAAAAAATTAAAATACCGCAATCAAAAATGCTTCATGCATGCATCTAATCAGTATGCAACTCTACACCTAACTTGCTTACAAGACATATTTTATTGAAAAAAATCCCCTGCTCTCATGACCACTGTGTATCCATTTTCTCAGCCCTTGAAATGTTATTTGTTTAAGGACTTCATTTTACTGCTTTATGGGGTTAGGGTTAGGGTTAGAGTTAGGGTTAGTTCATCAATTAACGGACACAATGAACGAGTTCAGTCACTTTTGAGGACACTGTATTGACTTAAATGCATTGCCTTGCGGCATACCTTAACCTTAATCTCACCCCAATCAAGAGAGACTCCTTTCACACTCATTCTGAATCTGGCTGCAGTGAAACCAATTTTGTACCCAAAAACTCATCCCCAGTCAATTTACTGTACCTCAAAATTTCACCCCAAACTGTGGAATTGCTAAAACACTCAGTCGCACAAGCACAAATGCAACTGGATTTATTTCTGCATGTACTGATGCTGCATCCATTAAGTAATGCACTGTTATACAATATTACGATTTAAATAATTTGCTTGCGTGTATTCATTTTATGATTCAAATATCAAAATTAAATGATTGTATATTTATCATTAATGTGGCTGAATTATTGATGAAAGGAAGAAAATATCACAAAATTTGCATCATTACTTATTTTACATATCGTCTATGCCGTTAATGTTTTTAGACATGTGGCTAGAGAAATTTTGAGTGTTAAATATTTTGTTTAAAAAACTTGGTGTCTGTGACGGCTGCCACTGAATTTATTAGAGATCCTCTTTCAACAACAAGGTTCTTGTTCTGTTTTCTTGTGCCACCACCTCCCCTGAATGTCTGGCACACTCTCTCAAAGAGCTGCAGGACCAAAGAATGATATGAAGGTCCCCTCATGCTTCTATAAGAGCTCTGCAGTATTTTCACAGCATTCTCACTTTACTTGAAGCAGACAATGAGTTGACATAAGGGTGTTAAAGCAAGCTTGTTATAATGAGCAATTGCTACTTGACCTGTAAAGTATTATGACTATTTATAAGACATACAGTAATAATGATCCACGGGCTTTTATAGTAACTCTTAGTAATATATTATGCATTGTGTATGATGTATTATGCATGAGGTAATGCATTATATAGGTATATAATGTATTATAGATATTCATTCAAGAAAAATGTTATCCAGTTATGCATTATTTACCCATATTCTCCTACATGACACTTGTTTGTACTTGACTTAAGGGTCTTAGCGAACTAAGCTGTCAGTTTGCCATTGGGCCATTGTTTGATTTGTTGATTTGGCCTTCTTTTTTTTTCCAGGCAAAAGACGATTAGTTAGATTTTTAACAGAGGCTGTGAAGTGTCTTGATGCAATACAAAGCATGTGATCAGTCAGCCTTTGTCAGTGCTAGTTCCCTGTGATGAGATTGGTGTGTCAGGCTCCTAAGGAAAATACAGGATCTTTCCTTACTAGGTCAAATTAAGATACCTCAAAAGACATTTTGTGGTGCAAAGATCTTTAGTTAGTGTAAAGCAGGATTAACTGATGACCTTAGACTACTGAGATTCATGCTGCTCTGCTTTCACACTAGCAGGAGACACACACAGTTGTCAAAGGAGCCAGCATGCAGAGTAACACTTGTGTTTGTTTGTGAGACACACTGCCAAGGTCAGGTTGTAGACATCCTCAACCAAGTTACACAAGTCTGAAAGGGGCTATGTTTTGTGAGTTTGAGTTTTTTTAAAGATTGTTTTGTTGTGCAATTAACATTATAGGCAAGCACAATTACATTACGATTGACAAATTGTTCTTCATTTTATTGAGTTTTGCCTCAGTGATCAGAATTGTACACAAAGTGGACTGCAAAAATGGTGTTATTGCCTAATTTTTTAAGAATCATTTGCACATTATAAATGATACGATGTAGGTGAAAAGCGGATCATGAAGGGAAAACTAATTAACTTTTCCCACATTAACCTTTCCGTGTGATATTTTCTTTAAATATCAGTCACCATGCTGCTTACAAAACTGTAGCTGCGACAAGATGTTCTGTTACACTTTATTACAACTGCTATTGAGCTGCCCATTTCCCAATCAATTGACAAAACATTGCACATATGTAAATTAGGTAATATGGATACATTTGGCGCAAAATTTAAAAAAAGAAAAAAATTCTATGCAAATGAGCTTGTTGCAAAAACAGTCCAATTCACAAAGACCAGTGGTAATAGCCACACACAGTTAGAGTGAAATTATTAGCATCTTCAGAGAGTTGGTGGTAACTGAGGCACACTCAGTCTCTCTCTCCCTCTCTTGAAATCTTCAAGCTTGTGAAGCATTGAATGATACTGAATTGTTACTGAATGATATTAAGGGCAAAATCTTCAGTCATACGTTGGAGGGATCAACTGGGTATGGGGTGGTAGGCTTATCTTGGACCTTTAGTTACTTAAAATAAAAATGTCCTGACAGCTCTGATGGAGCTCAGGATTTATCCATAAGGGCTGCTTTATTACAAACAATTACACCATATAACCTGGAATCTGTGTGTAGATGTGTAGCAGAACACAGAACATGAATTACAGTCAGATCCTGACTGATCCAGTGCTGATGAAGTTACTGCTGCTGTGCTGCGTGTATAAATGCGCACATTATCTTTATCAGTCTGGAAACTTACTTTTTGATTCAGCAGCTTCATGATGCTGCAAGTATTTAATAAACTCAAAGGAAAGAATCTGATGCACAGCCAGCTGTGGGCAAAAACACAACATCAGTACTGATGTTTCTGAGAAATCCTAGATACTTTTGGTGACACCTGAACAACATTATTATAAAATTCAAACATTAAAATGTTTCAGACCTGCCTAAGTCACATTAATAGCTGAATTTTGACACTTGACAATGCAGTAGATTATGTTATAGAAGCGAAATACTAGAGAAGTAAAAGAAGCAAAATACATGCAAGTTGGTTTGTGATTTTGGAGAGGTCTGTATGTGAGCAACTCTGCTAATTAAAGACACACAATTTCAGGCTTTTGCGCTCTCTGCAGTTTTCATTATGGACCAATATGTGTGCTGAAATGTGTAGAAAAGCCTGAAACAAAGGTTACAATATTGTAACCCTAGTTCTATGAGTATGGGCAAAGCCCTCTATTGGACTCTATGGGTAATACTCTCCTCCAATCACACACAGACAATCGCCCACTGAAATCTGCATGTATGTAGCCAGCCAATCAGGACGTACCTACTGATTACATGTGTCTCACACAGTATATAAGGCAGTGCCTTATATACCACTTGAGCAGACAGTGTAGGAGCAGCAGAGTCCATAAGTAGAGGTGTCAGCCTGTGCTTATAGAACTAGGGTTACAATATTGTAACCTTCGTTCTATCTCAAACAGGCTCCGCCTTCTACTGGACACTATGGGTACAGTACAGTACAGTGGAGGCTGGTCCATAGAGGCAGAGGAGGTTGATCCTCCTCTATTTTTTGAGAGGCAAAAGGGAGATCAAAATTTAAAAAAGAATATTTGGTTGAAATAAACCATTACAAATCTCAGCATTATTTATAAAGTATTTTTTCTCTCTTCTTTGGAAAAAATCCATTACTGAAATTCTGTTTAAAATGCTTCAACAGTGACACCTGCAGGGTGGGAGGAGAAAGAGCAGTGTGTGTGAAGTGGTGGTGGTGGGGGGGCAATTGGTGGAGGTGGAGTGGGGGACAAAGGAGGGCGGGTGCCTGCTGTCCTCCGCAGGGCGGGATCTCTTACATTGGACTTAATGTATTTCTTTTTTTTTCATGCTAATCTGATTGGCCATGACACGTAAAATAACGCTCCAAGGGAGGCTGTCCTCCCTTACCAATCAACTACCAGAATGCAATATTGACATCACGTTGGTCCAATGATAGTTTCCAGAATTCATCTTCAATTCTCTCCACTGTAAAGCAGAGTAGCAGCAGTGGATAGCTCCTTGCTTAGCCGATGCAACAGCTTGCTTGTTGTAGCAGCCTGAAGGACTCTTTATACATCCATGGAAGGACTGTTAAGGACTGTTGTTAAGCTAATGGGAGAAATTATCTGGACCGGGCAGCGCAGCAGCAGGACGCTGCTGGGGAGGCTGGAGAGAAAAGCAACCAGAGAAACAACCAGGAGAGTTAGCTTGTTTGTCATTGTTGCTAATGATATCAGACTGGTTAAGCAGCAGCCATAAAGTTCTGTTAACTAACATACAAGATGACCAACAGCTACAAATGGACGTTATGACATGAATACTTCATCTCCATGATAGAAAGAAGAAGACGTCAGATAACGTGAGTCAGATACTCTTTGGTCGCTAATTTCATCTCTGATGGTTAAATGTCTCTGTGTGGCTTTTTTGTGTTTTTTATCTCCTTAACAAGAATGCAGCAGAGATCATATAATGTGTTGTGGGTAAGGTTAGTTTGCTTGTTGAAGTTACAGTGAGCTGGATTCACTCATTAATTTGTTTTTAATTGAGTGGTTGTTCAGTTACCTGTTGATGTTGTATGATTAGTGAATGAGTGTGCAGGAGGTCTGGCTGCTTGCTTTTGACAGTTTCTTTAGTTCGTTTTTAAGCCGAGCTGCATATTGAGTAATAAGCTTAAAGTAACTAGAATAACAAGTGTTAACTAGTGGTGTAACAGATCATAGTTGATCCGTGATCCATACGGATCGCCCCCCACGGTTCGGCATGCATATGAATTGCGGATTAATTGCAAAATTTAATGTCTCATTTAAGACAAAGTAAACAAACTGCTCTAAGTATAACTCATGGGCAGACAGTGTGTCGCTAACAGGGATTTTGAAGAGCAACGATCAAATCAGCATCTAATGGGTCCGATGTGACATTTGAGTTATGTTTACTTGCTGTTTAATGTGCTGCAGCTGAGCAGCTAATTAGCTATCTAACTGCTAACTGACGTTAGCGGTGAATGTTTGTTATCATCAAGTTTTGATTATGTGGACAGAGGCTGTTTCATTCACTGTTTAAAAGAGGAGGGTATCATGCCTCATATTGCAATAACTGAGCATTGAATATTTTATATATATTATTTTATTTTATTTAAACATTGGACATCTTAAATGTTGTTTTCATTTAAGACCATAGGCAAAAGTTCCTTGCTGTTTCTGGCTGTAAGTGTGTTACAGAATAAATGGAAATCATTATCCTTATAATGATCTGATCCGTGACTCAAATCCGTGATACGATCCATACCGTGAGTTTTGTGTTCATGTTAACACCCCTAATGTTAACATGTCAGCTTTGTAGATTATATTTTGTATGTCGTGCAAATAGATAAGAGTGTGTAAGTCATGTATTTGATATGTGTATTAATACTTTCTGATGTGAACCCACACTTTTAGATCTGTGAATGTTTTTAGTGTTCAATCTTTCTTGTATTCAGTACTGATCTGAACCTGTATCACATTATAAGCTTTAAAAATATATAGGAAACACGTGTAAATCATGTGATATGTTGTCTGTTTTTGATGAGAACATAAATTTGTTGTCACAATAGAACAGTACTATAAATTTGAATTCCACTTTGTTGGTAAAATGACACATTTGAACCACTCCATGGCTAAAATGAGCACTTCTTTGTTTAGAGACAATATGTATATGCTAAATGTATTTAAAGAAGCAGCCTTTTCACCACTCAAGCAAATTGTTTTATTGGCATATAAAATTGCCTGCCACCCCTCTAAATTCATCAGGTGGGACAATGATATATTTTGTCGTAAGATTCCGTGTTGGTTTTCCTCCTGTCCTCCCCAATTTTTTGAGTCACCAGCCGCCACTGGTACAGTAGGCTGCAGCGACATGTCATCAGACTGCCTAACTGAGCCAAGCTGGGCATAGGTTAGTTGTTGTGGCCCTCCGCTTCAGCGGAGCAGTAGTGGGCCCGGTTAACATGAATATGAAACTGCGTGTAACCATGGCCCAACCTTGCAGGGGTCAAAAACCATATAACAGACACCCTGCACACCTCATTCCCCAAGTCATCATTGAGCACAGGAGAATGCAGGTGCATATTGCCCAGGGGGGGTCAGGTGTTCCAGAGCTGACACTCTTTTCACAAGTCCTGAGTTGCCCCTGCGAGCACAGACCCTGACACCATCATGTCCAAGAGAAAGAACCTTTGAACGGACAAAGTGTAGACCAAGATGCTGCCATGCATATGTCCTTGACACTTGCCCCACTGAATAAGGCCATTGATGCTGCTACACCACATGTTGAATGCGCTTGGACCGCAGTTGGGAGCTTGGGAGATGCACTCACAAAGCCAACTAACTAGGCACTTCTTGGATAGGGCTTTCTCAGCCACTCCCTCTCCATAGCACACAAACAGCTGTTCAGTGCAGCAAATGGGGGCCGTGCATTCAACATAACATGCCAACGCATGTACTGGGCACAATAGATGCAATATTGCCTCCCTGACATCCCCATGGGGTGGAGGACAAAATGTCTCTAGCTGAATAGTTCCCGACCTAAATAAACTCCTTATGTTCTTGGGAACAAAGGAAGGGTTTGGTCTGAGAGTGGCACCGCTGCAATCACCACTAAGTAGCAAACAGCTGGGGTGAACCGAAAGGGCACACAACTCACTCTCTTAAGTGAAGTTAGTATAAGCAGCAAAACTGTCTTCAATGATCACACCTTCAGAGAGAAGAGTTCCAGACATAGGGATCACTCACTAGGAGCACCAACAGTAGTAGGCAAAGACCAGTCTGTCACCAAAACCCTCATGACAGGAGGAAATAGCCGCTGCATACACTTTAACAGTGGCATGAGACATCCCCTTTTCCACCAGATACTGTAGAAAAGAGAGAACCTCTCCCACTGCACATGTCAGGGGGTCTAATCTCCTTTCCTCGCACCAGCCTTAGAATCCCAACCACTTTGCTTTGTAGGAAGCAAGGGTCGATCCTGCTCTTGCTGCCTGGATGGTCCTGCTTCGGCAGGGAGATCCATGAACACACCACTGCCAGCCACCCAGTAAACGTTGCAGCAGCAATATTCATGTCATTGTGTTCAGTCCTCATCTCTCATGTAGAGATCGATGAAGGAGAACATGACAGGCACATACTCCCCTCGCTCTCTGTTAAGCGTTCGTTAGGAGTATTCCTCCCTGATGGAGATATAATGCACTCTGATGCCTCACTCTTCACCAAAGAGATTCGTCGTGTGCGCCGTTCCAAGGAAAAATGATAACAGTAGCCATAAAAACAGGGGCAAGTGTGTTATTCAGAGCTGCTACATCAAGTGAGGTGTGCTTTCTGACAACATCACACCAAACATAGTGCTCATGACATCACTGCAGAGAAGGGGCCGGTGTGGAAAGAGCCGTGAATGCACCACTGCTGGCAGTTCTGTGAATACAGCAGCAGACTTTGCATTATTGTGTCCAATCCTCCTTATCTCCCATGTGGAGATCGATGAGGAAGAACAAGCCACGCATGCCCCTCATTCTGGGATAAGCAGGTGTCAGGTGTTGTCCCCGATGGACAGATAATGCAACCTGATGCTGCACACTCTGCCAGAGAACCTTTGCACACGCCACTCCATGACAGTGGGTAACAGCGGCCACAACGGGAGGCAAGCACATTATTCAGTGCTGTTACCTTGAGTGAGATGTGCTCTCTGACACCACCATAATTTCTCTGGACATCACTGGACATCACTGCCTAAACTGGCATGAGTGCCTAGGCCCTCTGCATCCTTCGCGGGAGGGGGTGTGGGAGCAACATCTGTGTGTGTGTGTGTTGTGCAACACCAGACAGCCATAACACACTGTGTGTGATGGAATGAAGAAAATTCACCTCAGTGACATAGAGAATTAGGGAGGCAGGGAGGGGGGTGGTGCTGCGGTGCCTGAGAAGTGGAGGTGGCAGGAGTATGGGTGATCCGTTCTGCTGCTTCTCTCTCCTTCTCTCCGTCCTGCTGTTAGGCCTCACCTCATCCCCTCTTTGTGGGCATTTTGCTATAAAGATGCCAACGAAACACCCAACATACCCAAACTGTCGGCTGATGCAGCAGTAGCAGTGCCACAGTGATGGTCATTACTTGCTGGAAGTCCCGGCGGACAGACGTCAGCAGCGAGGTTCTGCGGGACACTGATGTACCGGACACCGATGAGATCTTATCTTTATCATCTGCAACAAAGCTGTTGTCTCAGCGGGGTTGACCGGGAGCAGCAGCAGCGTGTTGTCGGCCAGAGCGGGGGACTCGTTGTCATTGATCATGAGCTCTGACTTGTTCTCCTCACAGCAGAGCATCATGTCAAAATGCTGAAGAGATCCCACCACTGCTAGCGTCTAATCTTAGGCAGCCATTGGCAGCCCGCACATGACGGTGGTTGCTGAACACCTCTCTCTGCATGGTCTTGTCAGAATACATGACAGTGTGTGCCGGCTATGAAGCCGGCTACATGCTCTGTTGCTGGTTCCTGGACTGAAAGCTACATGTTGTCATTACTGTAGTAATACCATTCATCCTGTGGAGAATTGTTGCTCTGGAGATCAATAGCCACTGAAAAGTAGATGAGAAATGGTTTGGAGCAATGGAGGAGGAGTGCAATACAATGTATTTGACTGATAGAGCTGGCACCAGTTCCTGTGCATAGGTCCACATAGTTTATCCTCTTAAGTCTCTAATTACCAACCAAGAGAAAATGCATCATTACAGACTCTCCGTTGGCTCTATAACATGTTTAAGAATCAGGTCTTAGGCAGTGGGCCAAGGGGGGTTGAGGGCAAATACCAAGCTGGTTTGGAGGGTTATGCTTCTTTTTTTTTTACTTGATCTTGGCAATGCACATGCCCACCCTCCTGGCAACTTCATTCATGGCTTTTACAAAGACTGTTGGATAACATTTAAAATCCATTTTCTGTTGTCTGTTCAAAGGCAGAGCAAGTATAGAAATGACATTGCTGTTGCATGAACCTGTTGGTATAAAGATACATATGCAAATGGTTTAGAGATGCACTTCTGTTTTTTTTCTTCTAGGAAAGCCTCATATTTTTCCACTCACTGAATGCATATCAGAGTGAAACAAGCATCCATAACTTGTATATAAGAGTTTTATGTGAGTTTAGTGAGGTCTGTGTGGGTGCAATGTTGCTGCAAGCCATAAAATTACTAGAGAGATGCAGGCGGAATTTATTTCAACTAAATTACCACCTCTATGCTTCATGGACGGGATGGTGTTGATTCACATTTATTCCCCAAACATTATGCTGAGTTGAACACTATATAAAACATTGTTGTTAACACATTGTAATAGACTGGGTGAAATGTGAAGGTTTACTGTAAGGTTACTGTGTTCAAAGATATTAGATCAGCTAAGAAAAAAACTGCACTGACATGCATAAGTAAAGTTGATTTAGACAGTGAAACCAAAAAAGGAACTACTGCATTTTACCAAATTTTAATATAAATAATATTGAGGATATTTAAATGCTTTTTATATGCTGTAGGCTTTCATTCCATTTAATCTTACTTTTTTATATGTGTGTAAACACAGCTAATATGACTGGTGTCAGTATCTTGATGCAAAGCAGAGACACTGATCTCTTTTGCATTACCTACTTTTTTTTTCTTTTTTGTGTTGTTAAGGGACAGCTGTGACTTTCTGGTGTCCTGTCTGACAAGGCTCTACTTACATTTTCAACAGCCCTCATCTGGAGCTCAGTTTGTAGAAAAAAAGAACCATATTTCAAATAGCTTTCTCCCCCCATCCTTTTTTAGTACTTGCACCATCTACCCCATCTGGAGGGATATTCTCTCAGTTGCACATTTCCATCGGTATGACGCAGCTGTGAAATAACCAAATTAGAATTTTGTTGTTGCACAAAATGGGTTTAATTGACAAAAGCAAACTTAGAATTATGTACTGTCAACTATTTTTTCTTTTATTAAGTTCATAACTTTTCCTTTCAAGGTGACAAAGCAGACAACAAAGCATTAACAATTTTTCTTTTTTTCCCCTTATGATGTGCTCACTTTTTCACAGCCTCTGTACTCTTTACATTTCTTAGCAAGTGGGCTTCAATAGAAGTATTTTTCAACAGTCTAGAGAGAAAAAACTGGGAATGCTGAACTACATAGGATGAAATCAGATCACAATGGCCTTGATGTCTAACTCAGGGATTTAGTGAAGGGAACCAAGGGACAGGATAAGGGGAGGCACTGACAGCTTGTACCCTTGATGGCCAAATCCCGACCCCTGTTGTCCTTCCAAGTTAGGGAGCATTTCCAGCTGACAGACAGTGTGTTGTGTGTGCCCTGCTTGGCACACAGAGTGTTGTACCCCTGTAATCTTTCTTCCCTTCTCATGCTATTTATACTTTTTATAACCCATCTTTTGAGTAAACATTTTTTTACTATTCCCTCATCCTTGTCCCTTTTGGGGCTGCTTGCCCTGAGCCATCTCAAATCCTCTGAGGCAAAAGCACTCCAACTTTTCATTCCAACTATCCATCTGTGCTGTATACATACTGTATACTGTACTTCTGGAGTCTTCAACTGGTGGGGAGATTTGGCTTTCAATCTGGCCTTCTTGATCTCAATGATTACTGGATGTTTGGTTTATTCATGTGTACTAAGACCAAAATGCCACTTTTGAGAGATCTGAATCATACTTGGGGCTCTAACTGGTTATACAGTCTTCAGTGTGCTTGGTTTTGTGTTATACTGAAGGGTAAAAAAAATGAAAAGAAAACAGCATGGCTGTGGACAAAGTAATTTTGACCAGATCAGTGTATATGAAGAATCAATATCATGAGTATCACATAATGAGAGAATGCGTTATCCATTTCCCTAAATGCTCGAAGAGTGAAGACATTGTTGTATTTGCTTATGATTTGTTAAACCAATAAACTTTGATTGGTCAAACCCCAAACAACACACCTCTAATCACATTAACTGTCTGTATTATTAAGTAACAGAGGTCTGCAGCGCAGAGGAGTAAGATATACCAGGCTATGAATACACACACTATACTTGTATGGAGCCAGAACAGTGACTTTAAGTTTTGCCATTGAAAACAAAACATGAACTGAAAAAGAAACGCTGGCATTGAAACACTTATGTTGAAAAAAGCTGTATTGGCACCGAAAAACATTGCGTTAAGCTTTAAATAAAATATAAATGTAACATACTGGTTCACTTTTTGACTATGCAATTCTATTATCTTATTTCATTTTGATATTTAATGAATTCTGATGTGTTTTTCAATGACAATCTTCTGATATTTTCCTCGATGTCACTCTGTCACTGTTTTTGCAGGGAGGGATTGGGGGGGGGGGGCATGATTTGCATATATTTTGCATACTACAGAGAGAAGGTCACTTGACATGACCAGACACATTGCACACACAGAAGCTCGCAAATCCCACAACCACCTCTTTCAACACCACTGAGGCTACACTGCAAGATCTTCTCATCTTAGCAGCTCTTCAATTCTTCATGGCTACAAGGCCACTTGACTCTTCCTGACCCTGAATCCACTGCAAAGCCTCTGGACGCCTGGCATGACTGTACACCTTCAGCTTCCATGAGCCTCCATGAGGTCATGATATCATCATGATAAGACTGGATATTCTATTTAATGCTGATGATATACAATTCTATTTCTGTCCTGTTTTCTAGAAACCCTATCTCCTATAAAGTAAATTTATATAATACTGACTTGCTTTGCCAATTCATTTTTTTGAGAAAATGTTATTACTGATCACATTACATTAAGTGGCAAATTCTCTTCCAATCTAGGAAGTTTGATATACTATGCAGAAGACATAGAGTAGGAGATTGGTGGTTGGACATACAAAGTACAGGACTTTTAGATCAGAGACTGGAGTTTGCATCCTGCACATCCCACATGTTAATGTTTGTTCTTTTTTAAACTTGACTCCCTATAGTTATGCTTCAGTATTGATTTTGATATTATTTCAATCACTAAATGGGAGAGGGTGGTTCAAAATGTATAGTTGACCCCTACCGCCACTGTTCAGGTGGTTGTCACTGTTTTCTAAAATTTGCTTAAAAATAACGTAATGGAAATAAGCAACCAAGATATTCCTTCATAGTTTGTAAAGAAGGACCGGGACACACACAGTTCTCTATAAAGGGGGCACTGAGTGTGCCCTAGTACAATACATGACTTCCACTGGACAGCCTCTCATTACATTTTAATGATGTGGCTTCAGAGAGAGCTTTGAAAGCTGTCTGTCTCTTTGGGGCTGCATGGTAATTGAAACACGGTTTCAATCTCGTATGTGGAAGCCAACAGGGATATTTCTGAAAATAACCCCCCATTTTAATGAGTTTGTTCATTAAAGGTTTTACAATTTCCTTATGAAATGTAGGCAGAATTCCACACAAAACCAAAGCAGGAAAATCACATTTAATGACAAATTAGAAAATGAAAATAAGTGATAGGCTAACCTCAGTAACATTCAGTCATGTTTGGCTTTATGTTGCCAAGAAAAGAAAGGTATTTTAAAGGCTGGAGCTGGTTTCAGTGTATACTGTTGACTGTGAAGTTGATGACATCACACAGAGAGCAAAAAAAGATTGTGACCCCAATAAAAATGGGAAATGCATGGACAAAGTTTGCTTTTATATTTTCATTTCACTCTCTCATTTTCTTTTTCTCCTACACTGATATATACACATACACCAACACACACTTGTCTTGACTGTACCCACTGTTTTATTTTGAGGCTAACTCCCTTTAGAATGAGAAATAAAGAAAAAAGAAAGAAAATGTAAATGAAAATGAAAAAAAGAAAATGTCTAGAAACAGTTGAAAGTGAGAGAAGGGGAACTTGAAGGATAATTCCAGTGTAAGTGTAGTAATTCTACACTTACTTTGTACAGTTTGCTGTCAAACAGATATTTAAAGGACAAAGAACAGCTGAAACCAAAACCTGATTAAAATGCATTCTTCTTGAACTGCATTGGAGTCTGCCTGCATTCACTTTTTTTTAATTAGCCATTGATAATTGAATATGGGCATCCCATTGGAGTTGTGTCTCTGGCCACTTAATGAATTAAGTTTAACATTCAGTCAGCTTTGAGCTGGTTGTTGGGTCCACCAATTGTAAGAACAGTGAGACTTAACCAGAGCTTTTTGCATTGCATCAATAAGCTTAAAGCTGCTTAAAGCTATAGAGTTAAGTGTTTTTGTACTATAGGTCATGACAGTATCCAGAGATTTTATTCAATGTAAATACCAAAATTATAAACAGTATAGATAACTCAATGTAGGTTTAAATATAAAGCTAAAAGAATGCAAGTAGCAGAAAAGGCAGTTTATATGAAGGCTATTTTGACAAACGGGCAACTAATAACATCGGGAATGGCTGCATTTCATTTCAGTTGTGTCAGTGTCAGTGGTGTATACTGACTCACAAGAAGGGGGTGAAGATACTCTACAGTCATATTAGCAACAATCTCTGTGAATATTCACTCTCATCTACCATTTACATCAATTGTAGCCTGTAATGGACAAATTCAAAGATGAGCTTTGGTAGGTAAGAGTTCAACGATGTTTAACTTTAATTGCACAAATTTTCACAGTTGGCCAGAAACACTGACATTGTGTTAGAACATGTAAAAGTCATTGTTCTAACAATGTTAGATCATCATGTCAGTTTGTGCAATATTACACTGGCAGATACTTACATACTTTAAAACTACAAAAGCTGCATTGCTCTCATAGACTATTTCCAGTTTGTAATCACTCTGGAATCACTCCCCTCAACATTATGTAAATGCTAAAACCATGAAATCATATCCTTTTTCTGGGATGAATGCAGGGCACTTCAATTGGGCAAGAGTCTAATTTCAATTTACCTTTACTGGCACACCTACAAGGATGGAGGTATCATTGTTATTAGATGTTGCCTGTTGAAAGGCTTATTAGAGGGATTCTGCATAGCTGGCAATGATTAAAAAAGGGCAGGGACAGTAAAGACAAAGGGCCAAATCCACAATGAATGGATTGCACCAGCTAATAGCACCGTGAGTTGGGCTAGCATTTGCACCTGCAATCTGCCCTGTTTTAAGGTCTTATTCACAAAAGATTGCGTGCTAATGATATGCTGGCACAAACACACCCATAAAGTTTTGCAGCAGAGTGCAATTTGCCCTTTTTTGTGTCTGTTTGAGTGAGTGGAGCAGTTTCCAGTGTTTCAGGCTTTCCTCCACATTTCAGCACATAGATTGTTCCATAATGAAAACTGCTGAGAACTCAAATTAGCTCTATTAGTTATAGTATTTAATTAGCAGAGGTGCATACTAGGGATGTGCAGAGAGCCCAGTATTTGTATTTGTATCTATATTTGTTGAGGCAACAAAATTATTTATATTTGTATTTGTATTGGAATAAAAGTGTAAAAATCCAGTTTTTGTTTTTGTTACGTTTTTAATTTTAGGATATTAAAATGTTAAAATAAGTGTCTTATAAACTATCTAAACTAAAATAAGTGAATAAACTATCATACAAAGGAGGTCCCCACGCCAGGTTTTGAACTTGAGTATCCCAGATCATAGACAATTGTGCTGACTACTGAGCTAAAACTAAGTGCATTGCAAATGTGCAGACAGACCTATATACCCATAACAGAGACAGCACAGTGTGTAATGTGTAGAGAAGAACTTTGCACTTTTCATTAATTGCTTATTTTTTACAACCTAACTTTGTGGAAAGAAGAAGGGGAACAACAGGTTATGGAAAGTCCCTTGTAAGCACTTTGTGTGTGTCAGTAACTCAGCTTTGTCTCTGGGGAACACTCCCAACTCCGGGAGTGATGTCCAAATAAGGAAATGTACGTCATGTACAAGGTGGATGTGACTCCCCTTGTTGAGACCTGCTGATAGACGTAACAGTGGAGCAGAGGACAGAGACTGAGATAGTGATGCAACAGACCTGCACGCTGGTATTTGACATGTTTTTTTTTTTTTCTTCCTGAAAACAAATCATTTTAAAAATATTTGTATGAAATAAATGTTGATAAAAAACCCACTATTTGTGCTTTGCCGAATCACATATTAGGGCACACCCCTAGTGCGTACACACAGAGCTCTCCGCAATCACGAACCAACTTTTCTGTATTTTGCTTCTTTTACTTCTCCAGTATTTTGCATCTATAACATAATCTATTGAAATGTCCATCAAAATCAGCTGCAGTTATTAATGTGCCTCAGGAAGGTCTGAAACGTGTGTTATTGTCTGAATCTTACAATAATATTGTTCAGGTGTCACTGAATGTATCCAGGATTTCTAAGAAATAGGCCTATCAGTATTGATGTTATGTTTGTTGCCCACAGCTAGCTGTGTGTCACAGCTGGCTGCAGCATCACACAGCAGCTGAAATGATATGTGCATCTCCAAAGTGAGAAGGAGGCTGTGCACATTTACGCATAGCAGCAGTAACTTCATTAACAGCAGATTGGTCAGGATCTGACGGTAATTAATCAGTGTTCTGATAAACATCTACACAGGTCAGCTGTTACACACAGATTCCAGGTTTATATGGTGGAATTGTTTGTAATAAGGCAGCCCTTGTGGATGAATCCTAAGCTCCATTAGAGCTGTCAGGACATTTTTATTTTAAGTAGCTAATAGTCCAAGATAAACCTACAACTCCATATCCCTCCAATGTAAGACTGAAGATTTTGCCCTTGATATCATTCAATACCAATTCAGTATCATTCATTGCCTAACAAACGTGAAGATTTGAAAAGAGAGAGTCCGAGAGAGAGAGTGGGGAGTGAGTGCACGTGCAGTTAACACCAACTATCTGAAGACGCTAATAACTCCACCCTAAATGTGTGCGGCAATTAGCGCTGGTCTTTGTGAATTGGACTATTTTTGCAACAAGGCTTACTTGCATAGAAAGGGGTCAATTTAGTGCCAAATGTTGAATATTACCTAATTTACATGCATGCAAATAAAACAGGTGCACCATGATGCTATTTGCTTGGCAGCGCAGTTTGCTGTGCATTACATCCTTTGCGGGTGCTTTGTGAATTACACGATATCTTTTTGTTTTGTTTGCACAGGTTTAGCAGCCACAAAGCCAAAGGGTTTTATATGAGACATTTAACTTGTGAAATGTTAATGGTAGTCAGCTAGTCATGTTGATTCTAGCAGATTATACTTAGAACCCTGCCCTGTTTCCTACTGCTCGTTTTTCACCACGGCGTGAGAGTAAATTTTGCCCAGCCAGTTGCAGTCTGACACCAAGCTAACCACATCTAATCTAACTTAACATTACCATTTGAGTTCAGGACATGAAAAAAACCTTAACCAGAGAAGGGATTTTCTTCATTGCTACAGCACAGAGTCAGGCTCTAGTATAAAGTAATAATGTCTGTGTCATCTGTAAACCAAGCACAGAAGCTGTACTTAGACTTTTCAGTTTGGATTATTTACAACCGCATTCTAGTTGTTTTCAATCACCTGTGACATGCTGAATCAAGCATATACTATATATATTTTGTAAAACGATGAATACAAAGCCATTAAATGAAACATTATTGAGTTGCCCATTGAGTCTTAAAGTACACCTTTCTGTGCATTTGTACCTACTGACAAACCAAAATGCACAAATCTCCCCACCCAGTAGTGAGTTTTT
The DNA here is from genome assembly GCF_963924715.1 of Thunnus thynnus. Lineage (NCBI taxonomy): Eukaryota > Metazoa > Chordata > Actinopteri > Scombriformes > Scombridae > Thunnus > Thunnus thynnus. Next base: position 13,401,934 of record NC_089521.1, read on the forward strand.
TTTTTATATAATCATATTCCTATACATCATATACACTTGCTGTACTTATTCTGTAATCCATATTCTCATGTTACCTATAAAAACAACTAGGCTAACTGAAGTGTGTTAATGATGTTGGACAGTGTTATTAGATTCACTGATTCTCTCTCCTCTTTTCACGCATCACTCTATGAGTGCGTTTGGCCCCTTCCGCCCCTTTCCTCGACCACCTATTCACTCCAGGTCTCTATATCTCACACAGCTAATGTGACATTTATCTGTAATTAGACTCTTACATATTTTAATAGAAAATGATATCCCTTAAGGTCTCCCTGTCATTTGCATGGGCAGCTCTGATGATAATCAGGTCCTAGAAAAAACATTCTCGATGACATGGGCTGTCATCCCAAATTAGCAGGCGCAAAATCCTTATCAGGGGAGTGACCTTCCAGAGCACTGCTCAAACTTGGGCAACATGTGGGAAGAGAATCATCCATTCATAGATACATTTTTGTGCATCTCATAGTATCTTTATGAAGGTTATGATATTGAATATTTGTCAAAACTAATGAGGCCATAGTTTGTGGTGTTCCTGTATTATATTGTACAGGGTACCATATATACGTATTTACAAATTATTAGGTGCACTATTAGGTGCATTAGAATACAGGCAATATTTATTGCACCGGCATTGGTCAAGCTTTTAACGAACAACGTTTTATTTCTTTTACATCAAGAACGAGGCTCGCATTTTAGTCAGGGGCTCTTTTATTGGATCTCTTTTTCTCTTGTAAACATATGCAACAGCCAATCTTTCTTTGTTGACATGACGGCCCATGAATATTCTGTATGAATGAGTGGGTTTGTTCAGTCTGCTCATTCCATAAAGCTATTCCTGTGAGGGTTGCCATCTTACGCAGAACTCCTAGTGAGCTACACTAGTTGGTAATGAGTGATCATGTGCCATGCTGTGATGAACAGCAAAACTTGAAAGTGCATAGTACAGTAGAGTATGTTGGATTGTGCAGTTGGATGTACTAGTTAGTGCAAGGGGTGTACATGAGATTCATATGTGGGAAAGTTGCCGCAGCCCGACGCTTTGGCACACTGCCCCCTGGAAAACAGTGTCTGTCTCTGGCAGGGAGAGCCGGGTAGGTCCCGCTGTTTACTGACAGGGATTATGTGATTTCAAGCAAAAAACTTGAACTCACAATGTCTTTGTCACTTTCCATGATGCAAGTGGGGTCACAGTATATGTATACTTAAAAAGGAAACACATATAACAACGTAAATCATATTTCACTTTATTTTATGTTTGATTTGTTTTTATTTAGGCATTTAAAATCTTTAATATATTAGAGCATCCTAAATTAGAGCTATAGCCTATACAGTGTTTCATGGAGACCATACTGTATATATTTCCACAACTATTTTATTTATCCTTTTACGTTTTTAACATGATGCTATATCTTTATCCCTTTTATTCGCCTCTCTTTGTTCATTTCAGGGGAGCTCTTTCCTCAGAAATAAGATTAGATGAGTAAGGTGTTCGAGTGTGGCAGATTGGGAGTAAAACGTGAGACAAAGCAATTGCATTTCATATTGAATTGGGAATAAGGGACAACATGGACTCCCCTTACACCCCCCTCATTGTGTGGACTTCCTGCAGAGACAGATGAAAGTCCAGAGGAAATTGAAAGGCCTTATCAGTTAGTCTGATAACCCCACAAGTTAAGGACCCTGTCAGTCTCTCAACTCTGACATCAGATGTGTTTTTTTGCAGAGGAATACAGTTGCTTGTCAATAAGTTTTAAGAATGCAAAAGCAACACACGTGACACTGCACCTAAGTGTATTCCATGAGGGGCTGCTCTTTGACCTCCCATTCAACTACATGTTTACTAATCTACATTAGCAAAATAAGTTATGCAGTTGCTCCTTAAAGCTTGACAAGCCTGACATTGTAGCTGTCAGTCTATAATGGTGGATATACCTAAGCACAGAACCTGTCATCGCCAAACCATCTGAATATATTTGTCAAAGAATTTAGGATTTTCCATGACATGAGATGGAGAAATGGTTCTAATCTGACAAAAGCAGTGACATGATACAGCTTGAAGCCATGAGGAAAATATCCATACGAGGACAATAAAAGTGTAAAGAGTAAAAGGTCTGTATGCACAATGGTAGTAATTATGAAGTAAAGTGATAGTCATTATGAAAAATTATATGTTACTATATTATATTATTTTGTATCTGATATTAATCAATATCAGTATTGATAATCCAATTGATTTAGTGCTTTTACTTTTACACTAAATCAGAGAATTGTGAAACGGGCTAATTTGAGGTCTTTAAGAAAATTTTCCATTAATTATGCAGAAGTCCAGTTTGTCTTGGCCGGTGTGGCAGATTAGGTTTTCTCCTCACTTCTTCTTCTTCTTCTTCTTCTTTCCAGCTCACTTAATTGGCACCAGGCTGAATACAATGAATCAGCTGTGCACTGATTACTGGGCAGCGCGTTCAGCGCTATATATAGGCAGGTGACTGTTCCTCGGATGGAAGTTTCTGCCTCTTTCTGGAGCCTGATTTCCATGCGGCTGGAGTGTGCACAGTTTGGCGTACTGGTATGTCTGCCATGTTTCCTTGCAATCTGGTCTCACAGCATTTGTAAGGTGTGTATTTTTAGTCTTCCTGTGCTTCAGGTTCATAGCGTGTGCTATTGGCATTATATATTCTTCTGCTCCTTGCTTTGCAGCGCAATCTGCTCGTCTCCTGGATGCAGACCAGAGTAATATTGCCTCGCTTCAAGTCCTTGTTTAATGCAGCGTCATTTGTGTGTCAGGGTAGACTGGCTTAATTTTATTTCGCTGACTTTAAACGAGCTAAATGTAACTTTTTCTTTTTGGTCTCTGATCTGCCATGACAGTGATTGAGCTTTGGCTTTGTGGCTTTCCCCCTCCAGCTGCTGGGAAGTTGCACCTTCACTCTCTTTGGTATGTATACATGAGTTTGCATTACTTTTGATTCAGGTGTAGTTCTCAGTTGGTAATTTTGTAGTATTTTTGAAGCCAGGCTGTGTACTACAGTGGGTGGCCCTTTCCAAACCCCCGGCCCCCACTCCCTTAGCAACTGCTGTTCTGTCTCTATAGATCTACATTTCTACAACAGCTGGTTTTGTTTTGTCTCTGCTGTTTTGGCACTACATCAGCTGTTTTGCCTCTATGTTTCTGCATCTCTACTCTGCAGGCACCATCTGTATATCAACTGGTTTTATTTCTATTGTTTTTTTGTGTGTTTTGTTTTGCACTGCAACTGGTTTGGCTCTGTGGCTCTGTCTTCGCTCAGTTCAGCTGGGAATGAACTGAAGCCACTGGTTTTTCTGTAAGAATATAAGAGTGTATGTTTTCATTTTTTTCCCCGTTTTTCTTTTTTTTCTTGAAGTTTATTTTAACTACAGATTCATTTATATGGTCTGATTTATTGTTTAGCTGCATTAGGTTTTTGTTTGTTTGTTTTTTGGTTGTTAGAAGATTTTTTCTTTCTTCCTGTGTTTAATTGTTTGGGGTGTTATTATTATTACTATTATTATTATATTTTTCCTTTTCTTTTTTCTTTTTCTTCCGCTTGTATTTGTGGATTCCTCCTGTGATGTGCCCTCCCTTTGGTCAACTATGTGTGCGTGTGATGTGTGTGTGTTTTAACATGCATTCTTTTTAATTATAATTGACCGCTGTGGTGGCATTCAGCTGGCCCAATATATAGTGTTGTTAATTGTTTGCTTTCTCCTTCTTTTCTGTGCTGGGCAGGAGCTGTTGGGCCTAAGCTTATGGCAGTCTGATTCCCCGGTGATGGTGTCCCTTCACTGATCCCTTACAGTATAGCACCTGGGTATCATTTGGACAGTGTGGTGTAAGCCCCAGCCCTGCTCCTAGCATCTTTTAATAGCAAACGAATGGGCCAATAGGGATTGTGCAATATTTGTTGAGGTTCTACTTTCTATTTTGAGATTTGGGTTGACCTGTTGTCATTTTAGCAAAAGCAATAGTATTAATAATGTTACTGTTCACGTTTTTCTGGAATCACAGTGGTGCTGTTGAGCCTGTGTGACCTTTCTTTTTTGGATCCCAAAGTGGTTACACTCAAGAATTTCCTTGGGGTGAAATTCCGCAGCATAGTTGACACTATTAAAAAAAAAACAAAAAAAAAACTCCCCAGCTATTGCCACATGGACTACAACTGTAAGAACTTTAGTACCTTTTAGTAATTTTAGAAATCAGCAAAGGAGATGTGAAGTGACGTGCTTTAAAGGGGACATAATATGCTTTTTGTGATGGTATCAGATACCTTTGATAAACATCAGGGCCAGACTGGGACAAAAATTCAGGCCAGGAATCTAGTCAGGCCAGCTCATAGACCAGGGGTACTTAATTAACTTAATAAATCTGCATGATTATTATTCATCTCTCACATACATAGGCTACCTTTTAAATAAGCACACACGATTAAGTTTCCGCACAGCCAAATATTCAAAGAGTATCACAGCAGCATAACACAACTACAAAATTAATCTGACCAAAATCACCATATTAAGCTACCAGCAGAATAATAGTTGGGTCAGTAACACAGAAAGACCAGGAAATGGAGGCCTGAGTGGCATGGGTCTTGGGCAGACCCAAGAAGCCCCTCTATGATTCTGGAATAAGAAAATAAGGTATGAGTAAAGACAAAAGGTGCCATTTTTGCCATTGAAGTATGCTTTTTTATACATAGTTCGTAGCCTAGGCTATTCTTGTTGTGCATGTTCTGTGTGTGGGACTATTTGCACCATTGACCTGTGGACCTTTGTCTTAGGGGAAATTTGGTAAGCAGACCCTTAAGACTTATATTTGAGTACCCTTATCATAGACCAACAACACATTTTGAGACAACAGACCCTTCAATGTAATATATTCCAAAAACAAAGTATTTATTTCGGGGGGGGTGTACACAACATCTACAAACATTCACAATGAAATGAAGGTTAAGATATTGTAAACCTAGTTCTATAAGCACAGGCGGAGCCCTCTGCTGGACTCTACTGAACTCTATGGGTAATACTCTTCTCCAGTCACATGCACACAATCGCCCACTGAAATTTACATGTAATAGCTGGCCAATCAGAAAAACGCCTACCAATTAAGTGCGCCTCACACAGTATAAAAGGCAGCGTCTCACTGCTACTCACATCCTGAAACCACTTCAGCAGACAGCAGCAGGGTCCATTGGTAGAGGCCGTGCATTCAATATAACCACCAACATCTGGGTCATCTCTGTGTACCATGGCACTGAACGGCAGTCTGTGGCTATCAGGATAACCGACAACTGCTCTTGTCTCACTTTCTCCAGCAGAGGAAGAATGACATAAAGAGGAGGAAGGTGTGAAGTAGCCTCCTTGGCCATAGCATGTGTGCAAATGCATGGATTGTCTTGCGGTGTCAGGGAGAACCAAAGCGGGCAGTAGGTGTTGTTTCAACTGGTGAACAGGTCCACTTTCACTCTCCAAAACTGGTTCCAAATCTGCTGCACCACCTTGGGGTGGCTGTTGAACATGGCCCGTGCCGATGTGACAGTCATTTCAGCACCGCAGACTCTCCCCATGTGCAGGGCTTCAGTGGGGGTCTGCTGGCATTTTGCGTGCTGGCATGAGCTGCTCTGTGGTTGCGGGAGGGCCGGTGCTGCAGTGTCTCCATTTAGGTGGTCTGGGAGGTGGCTGCTGCTAATGGTGGTCTGCCCTGCCTGCGCGCTCTCCTCCTCACTGTGGTGTTGCAGCAATGCACCTCATCACCTCTCTGGCTAGAAGAAGGGGCGAGCGGCAGATGGTGGCTCAGCTGCGCCTTCTCCTCTTCCAGCCTCTCAAAGTGCTGAGTGACAGAGGAAATGGACCCGAAAAGACCATCCAGAGCTATGTGGATGCCAAGGAGGTCTTCTCCGTCCTTTCTCTGTAGGGCGGTGTGTCCCAGCCACACGTGACGTGAGCCCATCTTGGCAAGCGACATTACACACCCCACAGCAGTAGCAGCTCCCTAAATTGGGTCATTGGCTGGTGCAGATGACCCGAAATTTGACCCGTTCCATGGGTCAAATTTCTGTCCATTTCCTCTGTCACTCAGCAAGTTGACCCATTCCGTGGGTCAAATTTGTGACCCTACACCCTTAGGAAGGAAATCAGACCTGAGACTGGTGACTTCATTTTCAGTGGCTCCTTCCCAGACGCTTTGACACACTGCTAAATGTCCGAGAGAGGAAGCTAAAGAAAAGCTGTTTGAGCCGGATGAGCTGGGTCATAAAAGCCTGGACGTGGCCAGCTAACCAGTGTGGCGGGATAAGAGGGAGGCATTGTGAGTGCTACACGCTCTGCCGCCATGGCCATAACCTCTGGGAAATCACAGTGAACTGAAGTCGGAGTTGGTTTTCCAAAGGTCAGTGATGTTGCAGACACAGACGTGTCATGAGGCCGCTGGGACAGTCTCAGCCAAGGCATCCGGCAGCGGCGGTGGCAGGGCACTGGACGAAGCCGGGGACACATCATCGACTAAGAGATCTATCTCAAGCTCCAGGTCACTCTTGTCACAGTGGAGCGAGATGTCACACAGCTGAAAACGGTCCCACCATTGCCGCCGTTGAAACGGAGGAGGTCCTCAGCAGTAAACACAGGGCAGTGGCTGCACAATTGTTAAAACATATGTAAAACGTGTGTGCAACAGTTCTTTCCACTGGCTTGTTAGCTAACATTAATGTGATGTTGCTAATCAAGATGGTAATTACTTACCATAATACGGCCATTGGAAATGCATTGATTATCCTAGCAATCTAGCTAACACTAATGGTGTAATAATTGTTGGATACATGCCTGACGGGGGCTAGTGTTTGTGTGTGATTTGTTCGTTTTTTTGCCCTTTCCATCTCATCTTCACCTTTTCTCTTTTGCTGTTCCATCCATATTGCATTTTACCTAACTTTGTTTTGCACACAGACTGGAAAATTTACGGGCAATGATGTTGTTGATGCAGGAGGCTACATGCATTGGATCAACCAGGTGTCACGATAGGTATGGATATTACCATCAGGTCAAAAGCAATGAAAGGGAGGGGTGGACTGCATGCCTACAGGTCTGAATGGTTGTGGCTGTCCTGTGTTTTTGCTATGATTTATCTTAATAATTTTACATTTTGATATTGGCCTGACACCCCAGGCCAATCAGCAGATGAATCAAGTAGGCCAGCGGGAATTGGCCTGCTGGCTCAGTCCAGGCCTGCTAACCATGGTCAGAGTTTCAAAACTTGAGGTTAATGTATGTAGAAATTCTCCTTGCAAGTCAAAAGCCCGGGCTTCAACCTGCTCTGAATGCTTAATTTGCAATGTTTTTTTCTACCTTGCCAAGTTGACGTCGGCTCATTGTGCATGCCCATAAACAGCCCGTCATTCTGTAGCCTTTGTTGCTAAGGTTTTTCCATTAGTTTGCGTGGTCCATTCTTATATTTTGGATCGCATTCGGGCTTGAACGTGTACGGATTTATTTGAGAAATTGACATTTTTAGTAAAAAATGGGAAAAGTAGTGAAATCCTACTATTATAGTTTGTTTCATGGTTTGTTGATGTAGCCTCCGGAGTCTTCCGTGGGGCACAGTGTTGAAGATCAGGCCAATCAGAATTGATTGGACTCCTCAGGATGGGGGCCTTAAAGAGACGGGAGCTAAAAGGGTGTATTTCAGAAAGAGGCTGAACTGAGGGGCTGAGTTAAGGGTCAGTATAATTTAAATTGGGAGTTTTTTAAACTGTAAAGTCATGCAAATATATTCCAGTAGTGCCCCAAATTAAAAATTTAGACCCATAAATATGCATGTGTCCCCTTTAACATTGTCCATAGCAAAAAAATGGACTATAATACCCCCTGTTTTGAATTTACTTCTCACCTCTGTTGTTGTGTTACCTCCTGATGTCTGGCCTGTGATCCAGTTGTATTACCCACAGTACATTGTCTGTGTGGCCTCTGTTTATGGTTCACATCTGTCACAGGTGGCGAGAGACAGACAGAGAAAGAGAGGGGGACAGAAAGAGAGAATTCCCCCACATGCAGTCTTCTGTGCAGGGCACAGACAGTAGGCTCTGTGGTCTGTGTTGTAGGCGTTATGGTTTTTGCTTACTGTGAGAAAGAGGTTCTGTAGTTGCTTCATTTAGTAGACATAACAGAGTTTCCAACAGATCTTTCTGTATTGTTCCACTGCACTGTAAGGCCAGAGAGCAGGAGAGCAGACCATTGACCCCCCTCGAAAGAAAGAAGCAGAGACAGCAGTGGCTTGAGTTGTTTTCATGGTGGAATTATCACACCTCTGTGTCATATGACAGCCTATCATGACACTTGTTGGGAGGACTGTAGCATGAGGATGATTGAAAATATGAAGGATATGTAATATAGATCCAATAATCTATTTCAAAATCTTGTTGGTAAAATGTAGTGCATTACATATCCAAGCGTTGGTGTTTGACTCCCTTCACTGTGTGAAAGCATCTGAACCAGGAGCTGCAAAATGTCCCTGACCATAATTGGACTGAAGATGTTTCCGCATTGTGGAACTCAACATGTGCTTTGCTGGAGTAACTGCTGGAGCATCAATGGCTGATTACAGCAACAATATTAACTCAAAACTACACTTGGATAAATGAGCATCCACTGGGGTTTTTCTCAGTAGAGTGGATATGGTTGAGGACATTGTAAATGTACTGAAAACAATGATGACAAACAAGACATGGCCTATAGTTACACAGTTACAATGACTGAGCACACACATCACTGATTAGCAGTGAGTCCTGCTGAAGACAACAAAACAAGAAATGCTACAGAGAGAAAGATGTTTGACAGATTGGCTTGGTTACTGTTGACTAAACTGGGAAAATGTGAGTCTGCCAAGGCCATCACATACCTGGGGGAGATGGTCCAGTATGGAATTGTGTAGTACAGGATAAAGTTACAGCTATCATTCACTATGTGCCACCAACTACTAAGAAATTAGTCATGCATTAAATAGGTATGGTGTGTTATCATCACCAATTTTGGGAAAAACATTGCTGCAGTTATTGCACCCATGACAAATTTGATAAACCACTCTAAGTATGTCTAAAACACATTTTGACAAATGTCAAAAAGTGCTGGTTGCTCCATGGGTAGAGGAACAATTTTCACTGCAGGTGGTCACTTCAATGTGGGAGCAAGTGTTGTCCTGTTACAGGAAGATTAATGGGGAAGGGGGGTGGGTGGGGGTGAGGGTGTTAAAATCCACCAGTTCAATTGTGTTAGAAGGAAGCACTAGCATTAACATGAGCATGTACATGGGGTAATTGGGGGCATTGTGGTCTATACAAATCACAAACATCTTGGATTTTGTTGATCATAGCAAGAAAATGTTGGCTATTTTATGCCTTTTTTAGACAGTGATAGTAGAGTAGGTCCTCAGCCAGATTTGAATTAGGGATGTTGCAAGTCATGGTTCATCTTCCTAACCCCAAAGCTACAGGGGCACCTCTACAGGCCTGCAAGTAATGTTTGTCTTTTTATTAACTGAGCCATAGGCTTACCTTAATCTTAACTGTATATTAACCATTGTTTATTTGCCATAACCAGTCCCTAACCCACAATCTCTTCCTAAGATACTGAAGAAAGTATAAGCAGAAATTAAAACTTATTGAAGGTATTCCAGGGTTGAAGAATGGTGTAAAATTCTCCAATATCGATGTTCTTAACTGGTGATAGAGTTGCTCAACTACAGTGCCTTTTTGCTGGCCAGGTGTTGTAGTGTTATTTATTAATACTTTTGCTTTGCCTTGGGTAACTACCTATTGGCCCACTCAAGTGGCTTACTTACTATCAATTCTCTCTCTTGCTTATTATTGAAAATGTATCTTTAAAAATGTCAAGAAGTTGGGAAGCATTGAGCTCATTTATTTTAAAGGGGAATACTACTGCTACTCTATTTGTTTATCTATTGCTTTGGCACATTTAATTAAACATATGTGATTAACTCACTCCCTAAGCTTGAAAGTAATGCTCAGAGTATGTTAAAAATTACATTTTTATGTTATTAAAGCTAATCTGTAATGTTCCACATATAATCACCCTCTGTAGCAGTGAAAGGTCACTAAATGGTTGTGAGAAAGCCTGCCATTACTTTGAATCCACCACACTATATGAGTGTATGTGAAAAACTGTTTAAAGTGCTACTGCTGTTTTCAACAAGTGTTTGCTAAACATGCCTGTTTGCTGTGTTTTATGGCACACAGGTCGATATATTAGTTATGTATTGATTAGAAAAGAAAGAAAGAAAAACATTACGGCTTTAAATGATAGAACCAATTTACTCTTTCGGACTACAATGTTAGCTTGGCAGTCTCAGTAAATCATATTCCACCACAATGCTAACAAAGGAAGATAGAGAAATGTACTAATGAACAATAAATCTTGAATCTTTGAGATGTGTGTGTTATGTTGTCAATATTGTTTCACCCATTTACTGTAAATAGAGGGAGATAGATTGGTAAGCAGAATGAGACCTCTACTGTAATGTGTATAAATCTTTATTGACCTACACAATATCAGAAATAAAGTGTGTGATCTCTCTTCAGATTCCCCATTAAACCCAGTTGCTTACAGTATATGATTTCAATGTCTCAAAAATATTGAGTGGCTTTTCGTGTAACCTTCATTCTATCAGATCCCCCCTACTGCTGTTCCTCAATCCTCCTTTACCCACCTCTCAGAGGCCTTGCTGACCTTATTATAAAAATTTTGACCTTTTCACCAGCTGGCTTCTCCAGTTGCGGACAAGGGCACATTACAGGTAAGTGATCAGTCGAACAGAATGGCTGACAAGGGCTCAGATGGACAGGACAGTGGGTGGTAGAGTGCTGGGGGCGGAGCTTGGGGTGGAAAGGCTCCTGAATGTCAGAGACGAGGGCAGTGATGAGGAAGAAAGAAAGTGAGAAACACAGGAGAGTCAAGGTACCCTGGCATGCTGTTCACTGTCCAGATGACCCCTCTCACTTTCTCTCAGCAGAAGGATGTGCCTGCCAGCGATTCAGTCCATCATGTTGACTCTAACAGCTGAGCAACATCTGTTCATTAGACTTGACAGATGAAAGAGATGCCTGTGAAGATAGGATGAGGAGGAGGAAAGCATATCCAACATAATAAATTTCTCACATAATTATGAGGAGTTCATGTTATATAGCATCCCACCAGGCTGCACTGATAGGTAGCAAGAGGAAATTGTGAGTGGTAATCGAGGCATTTGCTTCATCTGTCACGCTTCTTTCAGCTCCATTGTGCTGTGCTGAAGGTCTTTCTCTCCATTACATTGTTTTGTTGCTTTTTTTCCCCAACCCCTGAAATGTCACAGGGAAACAGGCACAAAGCATTGACATGGATGGGAACCGATAAATAATGCAGCGTACATTACCCTCCCCCTCCCTCCCCCCACATGCACCTCCTTCCACCTCCACTCCTGTGTTTGTAGGGGACAAGACGGTAGAGGGCAAGCACCCAAGGGACACTGGGGCCAGAAACGCCTTAGTGTACAGCACAATACATACATATTCACAAACAAAAACACATGCTTCCTGCCCACATTACTATGAAGAACTCATTTTAATTTTTATACAATACTGTTTGAGAATCCTAACACACCCTAGCAAGGAAAATACTAGGATAATACTAAAATAACATGTAGACAAAGAGACCTGAAAAATAATCTAGTCATACTTGAACATACACATACTGTTTAACATTACCTATTATATACTATAGCTTCTTTATGTACACTTTATTGAACATGCTTGTGAGGGTATACATCGGGATGCAGGCAGAAAGAGTGGCCATGCATGAAAAGAATTTGATTTTATCACCCTGGGAAGCAGGTCACACCACCCAAGCCTTTGACAAATACTGTGGTTGAGAAAAAGGGATTAGAAAGAAAGGTCAGGGAGAGCACGACTGAGACAGAAAAGAGAATTAAGTCATCACTAGCTATCTGAAGTTCAAACACAACATTCTGTCCACTCCCCCTCCATCCTTATCTCCCCCACAACAGCAACACTGGTGGCTGGCTGTGTGTTAGCCCGACAAGCTTTTTCTACAGGTGATAGGCATTGGTGACACATTTTTAAAGTGTTTTCCACATGTTCCTGGCATTTGGCGAGGATTGATAAGGATGTGTCTTGGAGGAAACAAAACACTGTTGTGAACTGGTACATGCACAATTAAGCATTTTAAACTTATTCCTTCATGCTTTCGCTTTTAATTGGATTCAGTGTGCAAAAATACGAGAATTATGGGTTTTGTTTCAGGTGAAATCTGCAATCCAGTTTCTATAGTAACCACTTCCGCCAGGGAAACAAGTCAACATGGCAACAAGTTCTCCAAATTAAAGGTCAAAATACATTGTTTGTCCATATCCAGTAGAACGACACACATTTTCTGATCTGATGTCACCATCGACACAACATAGAGTTAGGTTAGGGGTGACCGCATTCATGAAAAACATTTGTTGACTGTCAGTAGGAAACTGAAAGTGAACAGTGGTGTCCTGTGGCAAAGTCTGATGTTTTGTTGCCCTATCCATCCACCCCAGCCTCCCTCTTTGGCAAACTTTGTGGCTCTCTAACAGTGCCATTCTACCATCTTTGCTTCCAACTGACAAGGTTAATTTTTCTTACAGCTGCTAGAGGGCCTTATCACTTTAAAATAAACATATGTTGTTTTGGGGAATTTGTTGAAAAGACTGATGCTGTAGATTTTAAAATTTGCAGGGGGTTAGGAATCACATGTCACACTTTGTGACTGTCCTCTACTTTTATGAGCTTGGACAAATCTAAACATGATCCTGTAGTTTCAACTGGTTAACAACAAACATCTGAATACTGTACTGTTTACTGCTCTGTGTTTTATAAAGAAACAGAGAGAGGAAATGCATTAACCCTGCTTTATTTTCTTACATGCACTATTCCTCAAGGGAAGTCCTAAGTTTCACTTTATGCACAGAACAAAGCACCAGTGATTGATTGCTTCTGACCGTTATCATTGCCCACCTGATCACCAGAATCATCTCAGTTTGTCAAGTGCAAAATAGTTGGATACATCAAGGAACACACCTGCCAACACAACTTCTTCTTGCAGCCTTTACTCATATGGCAATGCTTCAAACATCAGAAACACAATTCCTTGCCTTGCAAAAATTCTATTTTCTCCCTGAGTAGTTTGCTTCTCATCTTTTTACATGACTCTAAGTGAGGCTCCCCTTTACAAAACAGACACTTATTTCAGAGCATTGAACGTTGAACATTTTGCACACTTGGCTAAGAGTCTTTTTCCTAGTAGCACTTAATGCCATGTGGACAATTTTGTGATTTAAGCTCTGCATGCATTGCTGTGTGTGATGGAAGCAGTATATGACATTTTAGATCACCAAAGACTAGATGCACTGCAATTTCGGGGTTGGTCATGTATTAAATCAATTACATCTTGCACAGTGACATACCTTTTTTGGTGCTACTGGATATGTCACCATGTTTTCCATCAAGTCTGTCATAGCACATGTGGTGACAGGAAGAGATTATTTGGATATGAACAAATAATGCGCAGGATGGACAGCGTTCATATCTTTGCAGTAATATTAATTTTTCCTGTGTCACCAACTGACTGAATTTGAGTCGAGCATGACTCCCAGATGCTCCACTCATTAGCATGGCTGGGGAGTGCTCTTCTTCCAGTTGACGGTGAAACCTAAGCGGGTTAGGTGTAGCATCAACTTGGCTGTGTAGTAAATGGCCTATTTCTTGGACCTGGCTGTGACAATGAGGTTGTATAAGTAAAAGGACACCAGCATGCCCTGTGCATGTAACGGTTGCAGTGCCGTGTCAAACTTGCATCAGGGGGTGAGTGACCAGTTGCGTAGCGGTAGTCAGGAAACTGTGATATCCTGCTTCAGCCCCTTTCACTGCCAAACCCTCCATATACAGGAGTTTAGCCCATGGGGGCCGGTACAGAAAGGGCCAAGCCAGCAGGGAGGTCTGTGAACTCACCACCACTGGCTGCTCTGTAAATGTAGCAACAGCAATATTTGTTTCATTGTGTTCAGTCCTCCTCGTCTCTTGTGGAGATCGATGAAGAAGAACACAATACGCACATACTCCCCTCACTCTGTGTTAAGCACGTGTCAGGTGTATTTCTCCCTTATGGAGAGATAACTCTCTCTGATGCCTCGCTCTTCACTGAAGAGACAAGTTGTGCACGCCATTCCAAGGCAAAATGGTAATGGCTGCCATAACAACAGGGGGCAGGCATGTTATTCACAGTCACTACATCAGATGAGGTGTGTTTTCTGACAGCACTACGCCAAACATAATGCTCACACATCGGCACAGCGCTGTGATGCTTCTTGACATCACTGCAGATAAGGGGCTGGTGTGGAAGGAGCCAAGCCGAAGGGGCGACCCATGAACGCACCACTGCTGGCTGCTCCGTGAACACAGCAGTAGACTTTGTGTTATTGTGTCCAATCTTCCTTTTCTCCCGTTTGGAGATTGATGAGGAAGAGCATGCCACACATGCACACCCCTCACTCTGGGATAAGTGTGCGTCAGGTGTGTTACTCCCTGACGGAGAGATAATGCAACCTGATGCCGCACACTCAGCCAGAGAGACACATTGTACACACCACTCCATGACAAAGCGGAAACGGCGGCCACAAAGGCAGGCAAGCGTGTTATTCAGTGCCGTTACATCGGGTGAGTTATGTTTTCTGACAGCATCATGCTGACTGTAACGTGTATGAACCAGCACAGTGCCGTGAGGTCTCTGGAAATCACTACCTAGGCTGGCACAAGTATTGTGCAACACTGGCTAGCTGTGACACTGTGTGATTTAATCAGTACCGTTACATTGAGTGATGTGTATTTTCTAACAGCATCACACCGACTGTAATGTACACACGCCGGTGCAGCTCTGTGATGACTCGGGGGCGGGGGACAACATCCATGTAAAAATTGAGTGTCACCTACCCAGTTGCAATTTTTGCAGTATCGTGGCACCAGGCCTGTGGTCGACAGTAGAGATGTGCAAAGAGCCCAGTATTTGTATTGGTATCTATACTTGTTGAGGCAACAAAATTATTTATATTTGTATTTGTTTTCAAATAAAAATGGAAATAGGCTTAAAAATCATGTTTTTGTTTTTATTACTTATTATTATTTTATTAGAAAATTTGTGTTACAATAAGTGTTCGTGAATAAACTACCTTAAGAAGGAGGTCCCCACACCGGGTCTCGAACTGGAGTCTCCCAGATCGTAGACGACTGCGCTGACTGCTGAGCTAAAACCAAATGCATCACAAATGTGCAGAAAGACCTCTACTTAATTATACACCCATAACACAGAGACAGCACAGTGTGTAACATGTAGAGAAGAACTTCAAGGGCGATTATTGCTTTTCACTTCTCATTTATTGCCTATTTTTTACAACCTAACTTTGTGGAAAGGAGAAGTGGAACAACAGGTTATGGAGAGTCCCTTGAAAACACTTTGCTTGTGTCAGTAGCTCAGCTTTATCTCCGGGCAACATCCCTAACTCCATCGGGAGTGATGTTCAAATAAGGAAATGTGAATCATGTAGCAAGTGGATGTGACTCCCCTCGTTGAGACCTGCTGATAGATGTAACAGCGGAGCAGAGGAGAGAGACTGAGATAGCGAGGTAACCGACCTGCACGCTGGTATTTGATATCTTTTTTTCCCTGCCCAAAAACAAATCATTTTTAAAATATTTGTATGAAATAAATGTACTTGAAAAAAACACTATTTGTGCTTTGCCAAATAATGTATTTGGAATTGGGCCTAACCCTAGCTAACGGGGCCAAAATTGACATTTTGGTCATGTCCCCTTTTTAGAATAAGTTCAACTGGGTTTGATCCAAGATAAAATAATGTCTGTTGCTTTCAAAATATTTAAGCTGATATAATATCAGGCTCTTAAGCACCTCTGGAATTGCTAAAGACACAATATTTTAACTGCGTCCCCATCACATATCATGAAAAATGTTGATAGAAAGTGCTACAGTGCAACAAAAATACAATATCAAAAAGACCCATATGACTTGTTCAACAAGATCTTAGCCAGAATAAGATCACATGGACAGCCCCAACATGCTGTGGCTGGTGTCAGTGTTTGCCAAGGTGGAAACCCAAGAAGCTGCTTGTTGACATCAGGTGAGTGAAGTTGCCTTTTCTGTGGGTTCAATGCAAAAACCCTGGTGAGGGACGAGTTTGGAAAGGTGATGGAAGATGGCTTGATCAGTTGGCCTAACATATTCTGGAAACTTTTCAGCAAATCAGGAGGTGAAGGGAGAACAACAACCAGGCTGTTTTCATAAGAATGAAGAAATGCTAACGTCAACTGGGGACACTGTCAGAAAATGAAAGGAGGCTTTTGAGGAAATGCTAAGCCACATGGAAATGCTCTCTGGGCAAGAGAAGACCTGCAATCTTCAGTGGTGATAGTGGTGGGGGGTGCTCAGAGTTTTAATTTCTAAATCAAAAAACGACCCAATTGAAACATCAACATCAACATCAACATGAAGCAATTATCTGACCAAGGGTCCGTTTCACAAAGCAGGTTTAGTGAAAACTCAGGGTCTGTTAACCCTGAAATGAGGGAAACTCTGAGTTTTCCGTTTCAAAAAGGGAGGTAACTCAAACCAGAGAAAGAGGGATAACTCTAGCCTGTTTCACAGAGAGGGGTAACTTAAGCTCTTGGTCAGTTACCGTAGTAACAGACTCTATGAACCTAACCTGGTCGGGACCAGGTTTTTCTCAATGAACCTCGAGTTTCTCTCAGTCTCCGCCCTCTTTCAGAGCCACACACTCCATTTGATTTCCTCATTCATTCAGTCAGCAGGCGAGTTTTGGCGTAGCCTAGTTCTGCCGTCTGTCATTTAAAAAAATCATTTAAAAAAATCAGAGTCAGTATATTAGAAGTCCATTAGGCACAGTAGGTGGCGACTTTTTCACTAACATGGCATGTCCTTTTGATAACGATCCCGTGGATGAAGGTGCAGCATTACTGCGCAGAGAATTAAATATTCGTTGAGAGATGGTTATCAGACCGCGCATAGATGTTCTAGCATTTCCAGACTATTATCTTTTTGAGCGGTACCGTTTCACGTCACAGTCCATCATCTACATACAAAACCTAATCCGTCCTTACATTTGCAACATTACTAATCGTAATCAATTCTCTCACATCCCAGCAGATATTATATGTTGCGCTGCGTTTCTTTGCAAACGGAAGTTTTTTGTACAGTGTCGGGGCCAGCCACTGGCCTTCCTAAATTCTGGTTTAGGGCCAGCTCCTCTGCCTCCGTTAGAGGTGGCGGTGCTGGACCACCACCCGTTTTACGGACATCTGCCTTCTTTCTGTTGGCTGAGTAGAAGTCTGTGTTAATTTAAATAGGATTAATTATTTAACAGAACATGATATAGATGAGAAGACATTTATGTGTGTGAAACCAGCATTATGTTGGGGATAAAACAACTGCACAGTCAAACAGCCACTTAATATTTACTTTACAATGTAAAAAATGATCAAAATGAGGTACCCCCATGAGATTATGCCGAGGTTTGAACAATGTTTTTACATTTCATCCTAAACTGCTGCCAAGTGCGCTTCTCCCTCGCGGGATTGGACCTAAATAAAATAAATTAATAGGCGACCAATCAAGCAGTTTTCCTCTGTAATATTATTGTGATTGCAAAGGACTACATTTAAACTTACGCATTGACCCGAGCAGCGATGTTCTCCCACGCCGTCTCCCTCTCTTTTGCAGCTGCAGCGGTGTTGCACTTCTTTCTGAAAACATGCTCAAACTCGTCGTATGAGCGAATTAAGATGTCTAGTTCTAGGGGGGCGAAAAACGCAGCCCTCCTCTTCCCTGTTGCCATGGTGACTCGTTGAATCGGGGCTCCATTGATGCTGGCTTTTTATAGTTGTGGTGCACGCGCTTAACTCCAGGTGAAACTACTCCGAGTTGAATAAACTGACTCAAATCAGCTGTTCTGGAAACGGAAACTCAGAGTTTCTTATCTCAGAGTAGATCAACTCAGAGTTCAGGATTAGACTCAGAGTTTGTTGAACCTGCTTTGTGAAACGGACCCCAAGAATTTCAGTAAATAAGTTGGATAGGTGAATGTTAGAAAAAAGTCCAACATTAGATTTTCAAACCCGCTAACAACCCAAGCAGAAGGGCATCTTTGGGTTTTAAGTGACAAGGATACTTGTGATATGGTTTTACAATAACTTTTAGTCGGACTGTTGCATTAAAATACCAATTTTATTAAAAAGCTTAGAAAACTGGAAAAGTTGTTAAGTTACTGCGGCATAAACCTTGCCCTGTAAGGAGTTAAACATACAGTATATGTTGAGACATAATTATTGTGCTTACACTGCTTCACTATCAAACACCTTCATTGTTCAAAGATGATTAACATGCCAGCCTGTGTTTATTTGTGTTTCCAACAAAAACTCTTAGCAAAGCAGAAAAAAAGAAGCTCTTACTTTCTTTGATGAATGCTTTTCTCTCCCTGCCCCATCCTTACTCAAAAGCTCCTTTCTGTGTTTTTTTTCTTTGCCTTCCAACACTGTAACAGCATTCCACATGCTATCTTTACTGATTGCAACTATGCAAAGCAACAGTTGTTTGAAAGCCTCCTACATGTTTGCAAAAACTGAGCTGCATCATGTCTTGCCCAGAATGCCTGAAGGCTCTGCCCCAAAAAAACAGAAACAATGAAACAGAGGTAGAGAGGGAGGGGGAAGAGGACAACAGAGATTATGCACTGCCATTTGTTACCCTAGGAGGCACTGTTGTTCCTAAATTGAGAGCTGGGGTGCAGCCAACGGCAACGCATCATGCCAGGTCTCTTGAGGATAGAGACTAAACATCAGGTAAATTCAAATATAAAACACAAAACAGATCTGAGATATTACACACTACACTACACTACAATAACCAGTACTCATGACAGGGATGACCCAATTCCATTATTGCATACTGTACATACATCAAATCACTGGGCTTGAAATCAAAGAACTAGATATGCAATTTGCAAATACACCAAACAATTTACAAGCCAAACTGGGACAGATATTGGCACTGGACATGTAGCACAATACAATCATCACTTCAGTGCTGAAACCCACGGTAGATCATGCACAAAATGCATATGCCTACATAATATACTGTCACAGAATACTTAAAGGGAAACTTCACCACCATGAATATGATGATTTCTTAAAACTAGGTCACCTATGTAGTAGAAATGTGTAATTATTTTTTAAATTGGTAAAAAGGCTGAAGATTCCCCATATCGCTCTTAAGGGGGAATCCCGTAACAAACAGAATGCATTGCACACAGTCCTGTCCAATCCACTACTGATGGTTTGTTTACGGAAATGGGTTTCCCAGCAGACAGGCCTGTTAGCAGGGACAAAGTTAGTGAGCAGCATTATATCTCTTTACTGAGGGTTATTTTCATTAATCATGATATATTGTACCAGTGTACAAGAATCATAAAGTAAAAAGCGTGCTGGAGTTAGTTATGCGGATCATTGCAAACTTACTGAGAGCTGCACACAAGCCAGGATGCTGCCAGAGCACATCTGTGCCGGTGGATAGTCAAAAAACCTCTCAGTCTGCCATCTTCATTTCAGCTTGGTTTGGCAAACAATTGTGGATGAAGGGGTGAAAAACTGCAAGCAAACAATGTTTCTTTTATTGTTTTGGATGACGAGAAACCAAGACCTAAGTGCTCAAGCTGAATGCAGCAGAGTTGACAACTCGGAGTATTCAGAGTTGGCAAAGTCTGATATAATTTCCTGTCAGAAAACAAAATCAGGTTTACCAAAGCACCACAAAGTCTGTTGCAGGAGCTTTCAGTTCTATCTCCATTCTCTCTGATGATCCTCACTGGTCGGTGCTGCAAAGCTACCCCGGCACCTCTCTTTCGGCTGCCACTGTACCTTAGCTCCAGTGGTTGCTTTCTCCTCCATATGCCATACATGTTTTGTCTGATTTCACAGCACGATATTTGACCTCATAAGTTGTAATAGTAGTGCCAAATCTCTGCTCCGACATTATATTGTCCACTTGAGGATCAAAATTCTCAGTTTCATTGGCTTGCGCGCTGTGTATCATGAAACTGCTTTTCTTCCAAATATCCTGATATTTTAAAATATTTGGCAAAGTTTGATATTTTAGTGTCTGTTTTTCCCTATTTGTAGCCTAACATAGTAGAATGAGTGTTTTGGGAGACCCACCTTTGACAGACCTTGAAGACACCACTCCAGAAAATGAGGAAACGCAGAAAAGAAAGGCAGATCTCCAAAGTTTGCCAGATGATACGTTTTGCATCACCCAGTGGACTTTTGCAGCTGGATGAAGAGGGACATTTTATTACAGGGAAGACAGAGGAAAGTTTAAAGTCATTCATATATAATTCAACCCACTTTAAAACCATAGGAATCAACTTGAAAATCGGTGAAGATGCCCTTTAATTCTGTCAGAAAAATATATTCTGAGATTTGTCCAGATGATTTTGAAAATTAGGCAGCCTCAGTACCAGTCCATGGCTAAAAACAGACTTAAATTAATTTAGCACCAAGATGCCATTCCAGTATAAAAAATTATTTGGGGATTGTTTCCTTCCTTACATTTGTGGTCTTCACAAGGACACATGCAGAGACCAGAAACCTTGGATTTGCCGGTTTGTGGAATGGAGAAAAGAAAAGAAAACATGCCCTGAGTCAATGTGCCCTCTGTCCCCTAGAGCTCCTGTTCCATCATAGAGTGACAGGCCTTAGTTCTTACTGATCTGTGAGCAGGAGCGACAGCCACTGATCCTTCCTGGAATGGCGCCATTGCAGCAATGCCCAGAATTTTTTTTTTTCAACAGAAAAGTAATTGAAGAGGTTAAACATTTAGCTGTGTGCAGAGGGGAAACACACAGTTCTGGTTAAGGACCCAAACAGGGGCAGGGTATGCGTCTTCTTCCAGGGCAAGATGCCAGCTGGAACGCGGCTCACAATTACAGGCTTCTATCCATTTCACATTAGCAGGGCTTGGTTTCTGCTTTGAGCCTGAGATGAGCCTTGAACAGCTGGTTCATAAGGTGAGACATTTTTCAGGACACAGATAACGCCTCATAATTGCAGGTTGGATTTTATACGGAGCTTGGCATGTAAACAGCTACATTTTATAAATATTTTCAACTTGTTATATGGCAATAATTAGAACCTCATCATCAGAATGTACAAAACAAAATTGCACTCACACAAAACACAATCCACAGAGCCTAACAATGTTTAAAAATGCCCAACTCTATTTCTGGTACCGTGTATAAACAGGCAACATGTTGAAATGGTTGAGCCTGTAAAAGATAATACATACTGTGTGTGAAGCATATTAAATACAAAACCACTTATGGTTAAATGCCAGAACATTTAAAAGATCAAAACTGTGTTTCGGTAATCATTTTAAAGGATTAATAAATACTTAGACAGTGGATAACTTTCAATCATTATAGTTTTCTAAATGTCT
The DNA here is from genome assembly GCF_963924715.1 of Thunnus thynnus. Classification (NCBI taxonomy): domain Eukaryota; kingdom Metazoa; phylum Chordata; class Actinopteri; order Scombriformes; family Scombridae; genus Thunnus; species Thunnus thynnus. The sequence continues at coordinate 13,423,588 of NC_089521.1, forward strand.
TAATATTACAAAGATTGTGAAAGATCATATATTACAAAGATACATTCAGAATCAGAATCTCGCCTGGAGCTTACTCTGATGCCTTTACTCACCAGCGAGAGCTCCACTCAAGAGATCTCTTGGTCCATTGCCCACTGCCATCTTCTTGATACACCTCACTGTCACACCCCCACGATCCTACTGGAACACAGTTCCCCAACATCTGCTTGCTCTTCCTCCTGGGCCAGACAACATCAGTGTTTGGTTTGGCAATTTAACATAATGCCAACAGAAAAAATCTGTCCTTTTACACAAAGTAAAAGGGGACAGAAAGCAAACAGGCAAAATACAAAGACATCGTAGACTGTGTCCAAAATCACTCCCTTCTTCACCACTTCACTTCTTCACTACTAATATATAATTCTACACATATGGTTCAGCCTTAGTTTGCACAGCTACATCTGTTACAACATTTGTAGATTATTCCTAATGTGATTGGTGACTTATTTGAAAGCTATGAAGAGTAAGCTGATAGTATGTCAATGGAGCCCCTGAGTGGGGCACCTTAGCCTTAACCATTTTATTGCACACAGTGAGATATTTGCAATTACAATAATTGCTTCAGTTTAACAGGAATGCCGAATAATAATGTAATTTTTCCCAACAAAAATCCTGCATCCTGACAAAGAATACATTATCCTGTTGGTGTCTAAACAGAAAGAGATTAAATGCATCAGCTGTAAGGAAGACAAGCCTGTGTTGTGGTGAGTTCTATGCCTCAGGAAACCAAAAGAAAGAAAGTGAAAGAAAGGGAAGGAGAGAGTGACAATAAAAGGAGGGAGAGAAGGAAGGCTGTGGGCCAATGTGCTAAACAGGCAGAATGTGGCATACCAACAGATGTGTATATTAATAAGTTGGCATACTGTACCGTTTAATTGCCAAATCGCCACTGTGTCACCATCTTGACAGGAGACAAGTGATGAGAAGTTGTCATTTAGGGACTGAAACCACAATTGGCAGATCTTGGCAGTTGGGAGGGAAATTTTCTTTCTGATCAAGTAATCACCATAATTATGCTATTCTGGATTTATTATACGCACAGGGAGGAAATAAATCTTTTAGCGCGCCTTTAGAACTGCACTGAGCACATTACCAATCTCCTAAATAGAATTCCCCTGATAATGCAAAGTCAACAATTTTATACACAGTTGTGTGTTGTTTGAAACTTACTGTTGTGTATCTATGGTGAATCAAAGTTGTTTGGTTTTCTGCTTTAGTCAGTATCCACATTTAGGCTAATGCTTTAGTAAGTATTGCATGACTATTAAAAATGGTCGGTAAGTTTCATTTCAATTACTCTTGCTTTCTTCCTGCCTGGTCACTCTATTCTGCTCCTTTCTAATCTAGTTTTAAGTGAATCACCATCAAAAACCATATGCTGACTTTATGAAAAGAAACATGCAAAACAAACAAAATGGAACAGAAAAGAAATGCAAGACAGGAAATAAATAACATGGCTTCATTTTAGCATTGAGCACTGCTCCACCTAGTCGATCAGGATCAGGGATTTTTATTTATTTATTTATTGGGTAGGGGGTTCTAGGCAGTATGGCCCAGTAATCAAGACCTGTCTCAGGCTTGATGAGAAAATAACTTTTGGTGAGTTCAAAACCAAGTTTAAGAGCTACGAGAGCACCAAGAAGTTTAATGCCAACAATGACAACATGATGAAGGCAAGTGGCTGGGTGAGGGGGAGAGATAAGAGGGCTCAGAGATAACCTGCTACAACTGTGGCCAGAAAGGGCCCAGGAAAGCACTGGTGAGTGTAGAGAACTAAGACAGTGGTGTAGGTTTTGCAAGAGCTCAACTCATAAAGACGCAAATTGCTGACGAAAAAGGAGAGACAACATGAAACAAGCAACCAATGCTGAAGACCACACATGGGTGAATACAATGCTGACAAAGGCATTGTACATACCGTCATATCCACAGGACATTTTCTCTGTCTTGTGTTGTTTTGAATGTCATGTTTTTTATGATTTTCAAACATGGCACAAAATTCTTGGTCACTGTAAGTATAATGATGTGTCAAGTTAGAGAATGTGACAGAGGGAATGAAAATTAAGGGTAAGATTGATAAATCTAATCTAAACTGTGAAGTCTGCGCAAAAGGGAAATTTGTTAGGTGTAGGAACGGAGAGCCTAATGAAAGAGCAAAAGCCACACTTGAGATTGTACACAGTGGTTTGGCTGGCCCTATAAAGCCAGAGGGAAAAGATGGGTTTAGATACACACTCTCATTTACTGATGATTATTCAGGAACAATGTTTGTGTACCTCCTGAAAGCAAAGAATGATACTGTCAAAGCCACTGAAAAGTTCATTGCTGATGTGGTCCCTTATGGGAAAATCATGTGTATTAGATCAGGCAATTTCACAGAGTTCACAGCAAAAGACCTCCAGTCATTGCTTAGTAAGAATGCCATAAGACATGAGACTTCAGCACCTTACTGACCACTTTGAGAAATTGGAGAACACTGTTTGAAATGGCAAAATGCATGCTACTTGAGACCAACTTACCAAAGAAGTTGTGGGCATATGCTGTAATGACTGCTGCAGTATTTCGCAACAGGTGCTACGACAAACATGTTGGACACACTCAACACTACATGTTGACAGGGAGGAAGCCTAATCTTTCAAGGTATTCGGATCGGTCTACTAAGCATGCAAACAGGACAAGAAGAAGTTGGACTCTGGATGTGAAAAGGGGATCTTTGTTGGATATGATGAAAACAGCCCATCATACCTAGTCTACTACCCAGACACAGGGAGAGTCCTTGAATAGAAGTTAGTGAAGTTTGTTACAAAAAGTGTAGTCGAACACCAAACTCAGACGGATCTGGAAATGAGTTATGATGATCCTAATGGGAAGAGATTTGTATCCTCCATGCCAAAAGCCAAGATGGCTGATCAAAGTTCAAAGGAGATACAAGAGCCTCAAATTGAAACTTGAGAGTGACAGTGACACTCAGACAGAACAGAGAATATAGTCATAGTACAAGCTATCCCAATAGAGAGAGGTAAAGCCCCCAGTACTTGAATGACTATGAATGTAAAGCAGAGTGTGATGACCAGATACTAGCTAATAGTGACTACTACTACAGAGTGATGTGTAATGTACCACAAACCCTCAAGGCTAGTGCTATGAAGAAAACTGATTCCCTTAGGGGAAATGATACATTCACATTGACCACACTGCCAGATGGGGGTAGATGGGTCTATGCAGTTAAAGACAATTCAGAGACTGAAACATACAAGGCCAGATATGTTGCAAAGGGTTATAGTCAAGTGTCAGGAATAGACTACAAGGAGTCTTTTTCTCTGGCTGCAAACATGACATCAGCAACCTGAGCAACCTGAAGGATTTGAAATTAAGTCAGACACAGGTGAAAAGCTAGTCTACAAATTGAACAAGTCACTGTACAGCAGTGGTGGCTGGTGACTCAAAAAATTGGGGAGGACCAGAGGAAAACCAACATGGAATCTTACAACAAACCGAATCAAACTATATCATTGTCCCACCTGATGAAATCGGAGGGGTGGGGGGCAATTTTATATGCCCATAAAACAATTCGCTTGAGTGGTGAAAAGGCTGCTTCTTTAAAGACATTTAGCATATACATATTGTCTCTAAACAAAGAAGTGCTCATTTTAGCCACGGAGTGGTTCAAATGTGTCATTTTACCAAAGTGAAATTCAAATTTATAGTATTGTTCTATTGTGAAAACAAATTTATGTTCTCATCAAAAACAGACAACATATCACATGATTACACGTGTTTCCTATGTATTTTCTTAGTATACAGAAATATATAAAGTAGCACAAAGCTTATAATGTGATACAGGTTTAGATCAGTGCTGAATACAAGAAAGAAAAAAAACATTCACAGATCTAAAAGTGTAGGTTCACATCAGAAAGTATTAATGCATGTATCAAATACATGACTTACACACTGACTATATGCACCACATACAAAATATAGTCTACAAAGCTGACATGTTAACACTAGGGGTGTTAACATGAACACAAAACTCACGGTTCAGATCGTATCATGGATTTGAGTCACGGATCAGATGATTATTAGGATCAGCGAAAAAAAAGGGAGGAGACAAATAAAACTTTGTTTTCCATTAATTTTGTAACACACTTACAGCAAGAAACAGCAAGGAACTTTTGCCCATGGTCTTAAATGAAAACAACATTTAAGATGTCCAATGTTTAAATAAAATAAAATATATAAAATATTCAATGCTCAGTTATTGCAATGTGAGGCATGAAACCTTGCTCTTTTAAACAGTGAATGAAACAGCCTCTGTGCACATCATCAAAACTTGATGGTAACATTCACCGCTAACGTCAGTTAGCAGCTAGATGCTAATTAGCTGCTCAGCTGCAGCACATTAAACAGCAGGTAAATATAACTCAAATGTTACTTCGGAACCGTTAGATGCTGGTTTTATCATTGCTCTTCAAAATCCCTGTTAATGTTAGCGACACACTGTCTTGTTTACTTTGTCTTAACTGAGACATTAAATTTTGCAATTAATCCGCAGTTCATATGCCTGCCGAACCGTGGGGATCGATCCGTACAGATCACGGATCAACTACAATCCGTTACACCACTAGTTATTCTAGTTACTTTAAGCTTATTACTCAATATACGGCTCAGCTTAAAAATGAACTAAAGAAACTGTCAGAAGCAAGCAACCAGGGTACCGGTTTAATTTAACTAAGAATGGGCCTGTTATTTCATGGAAATCTGAAAACCAGGCAACAGTAGCTTTAGCTACATATAAAGCAGAGTATAGTATATGGCACTGGCTGATACAAATGAACATTTGTATCTTGTACAGTTATTGAATGGAATGGATAGTGAGTGCCAGTATCAGCGTCGGAAATTAGCGGGGGGCAAGGGCAAAAATGCCCCAAGAAATCTCAGAATGCCCCTAAGAACCGTTATCAAGGGGAAGAAATTGCCCCCAAAAATTCAAAAAAAAAAATTTTATCCTCACCAGTTTAGGTCAATATCCTAATTCTACATGATGCCATCATTTTATTTTTAATTCATTCAATTCATTTAATATGAACTTCAAAACATAAACACAAACAGCGCTGTTGTTCACACTACGCACTATGATACCTGACAGAGGTGTTGCACTCCTGCTGCACCTGCAGTGAAGTTCGCTGCCAGGATGGACCGCTCCCTTCTTACAAAAATTCTAACTGCTCCACCCGATGAAAGCAACCTAAGTCCCAGGCCGTCACCACCACCAGCAAGCAAAATAAAAATAGACTGTGTGTCGAATAAATGAATAAGACGACTCTCCTCTACTGCAAGGCATGCAAGGCTCACCCCCCCCAAAAATAGCCTGTAACCGCAAAAAAGTAAACACGACTTTATCAAAGGAAGCGAACAGGTCAAAAAAGTGTTCGGCTCATCGGCACCAAGCCAGCAAACATAATCGATTTGCTTATGATAAGTAATATTAACGCTAACGCTAGTGTCTTTTGTCTGGCACGTTAGCCAATATAGTGTTAGTAATTTGGCTAACTAACATTAATGTTAATACATATACGTGGGTCTTGCCGAGGCTGTTTTATACTCTCATCTCATATATTCTCACTTTTTTATACAGATATACCGCATTATAGCTATAGAGGAGATCCACCTTTGCTCTTTTTTTTTTTTCACCGAACCAAACAAAACACCACTGCATCGAGTGAAATGAGCATGTATTCCCAAATCTAGAACATATTTTTTACTAACCAATGAGGCAGTGCTGGATAATCAAGTCTATTATGTTATTTTCATCATGTCATCCTGGTCAAAACCTCAACCTCAACCTTTTGACAGTACTTGTAGCTACTAGTCTGTAATATTGTAAAACTGTGGCATACAACGTATCAGACCCACAATGACAATGGTAGACTGGCTTTGACTTGTAGGAGGTCTGAATATGACATTATCCCCCCAACCAGAACTTTTGGTCAATTTAATTAGATCAAACGATTTAAATATCGTCATGATCTCAAGATCATTATGTTATACTGTCATCTAGTGGTTTACACTGAAGGTTCTTCCTAAATAAAATCTTAGTTGTTGAAAGGAAATTGATGCATTAATTTGCTTTTCATGTGCTTATTATTGTAGTTAGAACATGTAGACAATTATTACAAATGAGACGGTGTTTACTGAGGAGATTTTGGTTACGCAAGGTGATGATTACTGTATTTATTTTAATCTGCGCTCATTTCACATTAAAAACAGCAACTTTATGCACAAAAAAGCGGACACCCTTGGATAGGTTTCCAGCACATATTCCAACAGAACATTCAAGAGTAACAAAGTCAAAAGAGATCTGTGAGCTAAAAGGAAGAAATCATAGCTCTGCTGCTTTTATCACAGCGAAATATAATGTCACGAAAAGTTTCTCACCCAAAGAAATGTGTTAATAATGTAAATAAACTACATAGTGTAAGTGAGGAAGGATGCAGTCTGTATGCTGTATGGCTCAGGTAAATGTGATTTCATTGTCTGAGGCAGATGAATTGAACTGAAACTTGAGGTCTGAATTAATATACTTTGCAGTCTTAAGTAACACTTATTTCAGCAGATAGTAGACCTATGCTCACTTCTTGCAATCCCATTAGAAGGATTCTGAGGATTTTTTTTTTCTTTTTAAATGTGTTGTTTTCAGTTCCAATCACATTTGATATCACTTAAGTTACTTAAGGGTACTTAAGGGCATCTCAAATCATCTGAGTCACAAAGGTTGAACCATTTGATGCCCCTAAATTGAAGCTCATAGCACAGACTGGACATGCCATACAGACAAAAGAAGTAAATGTGCATTGGTGGACAATGGTGAATATGACAGTGGCATATCCTCCCGTGTTGTTTACTCACTTCAACTCAAGATGTTGTGCGTCAAGACACTGCCAGTGTGAAGTTTTACCTTGAAAACACTGTGTATCACCATGAAAAATAAAACAAAAAAATAAAAAAACTGAGCCAGAACATTCCAAGAAACATGAATGAAATGTTTCAATTGGATTTTAATGGTACCCTTTCCTTAATTTATATTCAAGAAGCTTTGCTGGCCACTGTTCCAGAGAATTGTCCTGGTACATGCAACATTAGTGTGTCTCTTAATGTCAACATGGGCCCATCAATAGAGCTGCCTGGCGCAAGAGGGTGAAAAAAATCCTTGTGTGTTTGTGAATATCTAAAACTACTTATCTCTGAATAAAGTGGTTCTAGGAAAAGTCAAGAAGTGAAATGTCTGCCCAGTTTGAAAATATGAGATTCTGTTTACAGATTCAAAATAGCCATCACTTCATGGTTGGTCTTCCTGGTGTTAAAATATAATTCAAATGAATGTTTCATGAGTCGACCCATACATAACATATCAACTGCTGGGCACAGACAGCCCAGCACTAGTCAACCTCAATGACTGTCAACATGCTGTTTAGGTCACCAGCTGAGTATGTGAACACAATACTACACTGAGAATGGATGTCACAGCCATTTGTTCTCTTGAAGAAACATTGAAACAAGCAGTGTGACAACAATATGAAGATGACACCTTACATGACAAATGAAGAGGGAAGAGAGTAAAGGTAAAGGAAATCGTCATTCATTGATCAAAGCAGAGCTGATCATTCAGCATATTTATTATTCTGATAGCCAGCATTTGATAATTTAAAAACCGATTCATTTACAACCTCTTTTTCTCTCATTTTGTTTTACCTTGGAGGCATTCACATTTTAATCATCATTACCATGATCATAATTACCATTCACATCATAATCATAATCCTAAAGACATTAAACAAGCTGCTGCTAATTCCTCATGACAAAGAGCTTGGGCACATTCACTGATTGCACTCTGTTGCTTTAAATTGCTTTCCAACCCCAAATGCTTGCTCAAGTCCCAAATGAGTTTGGCACTGACAGACCTCTTACCCTGGCTATTACAATTCAGATGTTAAAAATCAAAAAATAAAAGTACTGTAATTTAATGAGTCGTCATTTTGACATACCCTAATTTGAAGAAAAATGTTTTATAGATGACCACAACATTACAAGTTTTGTGCCAAATAAGCAAAAACATCAAGGAATATGATGAATTTAACATAATTAGAATTTGCAAAACAGGGTTTTACATTATGAGTTTTCTTTTTTTTTTTTTTTTTTATTGATTGCTTCTACTGAAAATGAAAATGAAAGTTTGACCCAAGTGTATGATAAAATGCTGGTTGGGGATTTAATTAATGGGCTGTTGAGTAGTAGCAATGTAGATATTAGATTTTTTTACATATATATTCTAGATTTATATTCTTTTTTCCTGTTGGGAGAGGATAACGTGTTACTGGAGTTGACAACAACAATGCTTGTTACTGTAAGTGCAACAAAACCGTCATGAGTAAAAAGCCAATAAGTAGGCTGCTTAATCAAGCCACCTGTTTAACAAGCATAAATATATAGAAAAGCAATATTTTCAACTGCTTTGCCTGCAGCGTCCCGTCCACTGCTGGTATGTTTTACACAACCACAGTGCACTGGTTAATCTAATAACACGAAAGCTGTCTGTATGTAGCCTAACTATTTATCTGAGTTTGCCACGTATCTTAAAATTTGGCAAATTCTTGTAAACTTAACTGCTGGCTGAGACAAACCAGCCCCTCCTCTCTACCAGCAGTACCTGCAGGCAGTGTATCACATCAGCAGCAGAGGGAGGAAGACAGAGGACAGGAGGAAAGACTGCCTGCACAGAGAGCAGCTGTGCACACGCCCCTTGAATCGGGTTGTAGTGACAGATGGTTTGAAATTGTATGTCATGTGTGGATTGTGTGTGTAGATTGTGTTTCACAGACAATCTGGCAACTAGGGTAACATACAAAACTTATGGATCCGTTTGTATGACGATTATTCATAATAAAGATTGAGGGCCATGCAAATTGTGGGAGTTTCCCGGGAGAAACAACAAAACGGGAGCACAGCGGGAGAGGGGGTGAAAATACGGGAGAAACCTGGGAAAAAAGGGAGTGTTGGCAGGTCTGCTCTCATACACATACACACATGGTTTCTGTCGGGATGTTACTTATTTTGTAATTCAAATTAAGGATGAGTTGGCACTCAGCGGGCTATCTGCATTACAGTAGCCATAGTGGCACAGTGTTCATCCCTTGATTCCCTGGGATCCTACAGACTGTAATTCACATCTGGGATTAAGACATGCTGTACATATAACTTGAACAGTATAGACACCATTCAGAGAAAGAGTTAGGATATCTTGCAACTATTATTAGAACACATGCTTCAAGTCGCTCACAACTATGTTCTGAGTTAACATAACTGCACAAAATGTCCAATGTTGATGCAGAAAGTTTAAATGAAAAAAATAATTAATATAGCTTATAAAGCACCAAACTGTCTTGTCTGATGAAATACAGCTTCAAAATATGGAAAAATACTTGAAAAGATAAGACTCATCTCATTTATTTTGATGTTGATTAGTCGAAGGCATCGTGATACTGTTACCATAAACAAACAAAATAGGACCACAATTTAACACATCGAGTTTTATCCACCAGATGAAGAGATACAGTACAAAAGGTTCTGAAAATGCCATTGGCCTCACCTGTTATTTACTCACAGGTAGGCATACATACCAAATTTGCTACAAGACTGCATCTCTGGCTATGTACCAAGTTTAGTGGCAGTCATTTGGCATACATAGTGAAAATGTGTTTTCCAAATTATGCAAAGTAGCTGAAAAACTGAAAGCAAAGTGAACAGCAGAGAAATGGATTATGCTGCATGAGTAGTTTGAAAAGTTTCTGTGAATGTTTGATACAGCTTTCCTGCCTTTCCTACCATTGGAATCTATTGTAACTGCTGAAACCAAGGTGACTTCAAGTGCTGAACAAGAAACAAACCTTTCAGAAGCTTTCTTCAAGCCTACAGGTGATAGGTGGTTTGTAGAAAGGTTTTCAGAAGAATATTCATTGTTAGCTAATACGCCAATCTGCTCAATTTAGGTAACAGGTTCCATTCATGTGTTTTGAATGTAGGTGGTGGGGATTTGATGAGATTACATATGGTAACAGAGTACCATTAAATTCATACAAACAAATCTGACATGTTCCAAGAGTCCATTCTGTAAAAACGTTGATATACTTGAGTTTGTACTGCTGCTATTGAGGGCAGAAAGTCACTTTGAGTCCATTTAATGCAATGTAGCTCCTAAAAAGAGAAAGAACAACATGACAGAGAGAATGAAAGAGTGTTTTCTCTGAGCAATGTTGTTGTGAAACATGCAATCACTCCCACTGTCATGGAGCAGGAGAGGTACTATAGGGTCTGCATCCAGTGCCTTTGGGATGCTGAGAAGACATCACTCCAAACTAAATGTGACAGCTCAGATAGATGTTGATTTATAGTGCCCCTCTTGCCCTCTGCACCCCTATCTGTCTTCACCATCAGACTACATTTGCAAAGTTTGTGCTCAATATGAAGTACCAACCACCCATACAGTCTTTTTCATAGTCATGTGCTCAAGGTTGTGGATTGCTACAGAAATAGATACCAGAGTGGTGAGCTTAATGATATATTTTTCAATTCAAAATTTTATCAATTAAAATTTTAATTTGCTTCCCACCTGAATACAGCAGTGATGGTTTCATGCAGTATGTATTTATATACAGGTACGTTGCATATATTATTGCCCAGCAGTGTCTTTTTCCTGTACATCTTGTCAGTCAGAGGCAAGGCTCAGTCTCTGGACTGTTGTGGGTAAACGGTTTTTGTACAGTCATCAGTGCACCACCCACATGTGCTAGGCAGATCTAAAAACAAACAAAACCTCTGTGCTGAAGCCAGTTGACAAGTTGACTGGTGGTGTTTTAATAGGAAAGACAGAGGAGACAGGATAGAGATCTGAGAGTGTTTGAAACATGCTGCATGAAATTACAAATTGTAGCTATCAGTCCAGTTAGGACAACAGTGGGTGCTGGTGATCATTGTTAGCATCCACCAATAGAGGAGAAATGTGACTACAGGTAATTCCAAAGTTGTCTAATTTGCATGTTTTGTCTCCTTAGCTGGCTTGCTATTAGGCCTAATGGTAAGGCTACATCCAGTAGTGAGTTCAGAGTTGTGGGGTGTGAGAACAATGTAGCTTCACTAAGAGGACAGGACTTCATGCAGTAACTGAGGATAACATTACACTAGCTGTTGATGGTAGATAAATACCAAAAGTGTAGGCTGACTTCTTTTTAAGGAGTAATATGTACATGATTACATTTTTCAAGTAACTGGCCCAACACTGCTTGTCTGTGCCGCATATGATTTGTTTTTGGGTCTTTTTTGGGTTTTTTTTATCTGTTGTTTGATCTTTTCTTACATTTAACCAATTAATCTAACCAGGGTTTCAAAGTATGATGCAGGTTTACCTTTATGTATGCACATGACATCACCGTGTGGCAGTTGCCAAGGTCATGGCTCAAGGGCTGTGTTGCATTAACTAACCAAGCACATGTGTTTTTAGAATCAAACCAGTACTGAAATATTTTACAAACCTGTCCACAAACAACCAGAATATCATTTGAAATATGTATATGTACATATAAGATTGAGTTTAGGCATTCCCACACACAAAAGGACATTACAATTCAACTTCAGAAGAGGCAAAACAATCACACAATGCAACTTGCTCAAGGTCACAATGACTTGAACAAGGACCTGAAGTTTTTCTAACTCCTTTCTCATGCACCTTATACAGTATGTTGTGTTACCTTCTACTTGTGTTTCACAAACTAATTTACTTCTCTGGCTTTCTGAAAGAAGACGAATAGAAGTACAAGGCCTGTTAAGGGAATGTAGTCTAGATTTCAAAACAGTGCCCTCAAGCAGGCAACTGTACATGACATTTTTGCTTTTGTAATTCAAAGACACTCTTTGTGTCACTTTTTGTTTCTGATGCGGGTCATTTGTATGTCTGTTTACAGCAACAAAGACAAGGTCAACATGGAGGTTTTGTTGTCATCCAACTTGAGTGCTAACTTGTCATTTTATGTTGAAGTTTAAATTGGTGCAGTGTACTGAGTATGACAGTGTTTAGGCGTACTTGGTTTGGGTAGGAGATGGAATTTCAACGTTGTGTTTGCCAGAGCGCATACAAAATGCATGTTCCAACTAAATTGCTATTCATGTCACTGATTGACTGTCAACTGTGGTCCCACCCTTTAAGCAATGAAAGTCACACAGCATCTTCATTTACAATGGTGATTCTGTCAAGAGAGATTACAGGGAAGAGGAGTGTAGTGTATTGCTATTTTTTTTGCTGAAAACAAATAATTAATGGTGTGAATCTGGGTGTTCTGCAAGGTTTTAGATTAGCAGTCGTGGGAGTGCTGTAGTATATAATCTCACCCCTGCTGCCAAATATGTCAGCATCAGCTCTACTTTTACCACATTTGCTCCATAGCCTTGGCAGCCAAAGCATTGGATGGTGGAAAACTAAAGACAGATAAACTGAATACCCTTGATGGTGTTTTACTAATGTGTTCATGGATTTTTATTTTTGGACCAAATGTTTTTTTTTTTTTTTTGATCATGTTAAGTTATTATAAATAAGTGTAATGTTATATTTAAGTCAATAAACTAACCAACAACTGTAGATGCTTTTAAGTTGCATTTAATTGTACCGTGGGAGTTAAGCAAACCCTAATCCAAAATGTTCTATAGTTAATGTTAGTTTTCAGGCAACAAAAGATGCATAATTTACTCAAGATGTCACTATTGTATTGTTTTCCCATCAAATTTGAGGGATGACACACAAGGGTGAGTCAGTCATCTACTATTTGCTATCACTGACAGCAGCAAACACAGTGCGAACTCAACTTTTTTGCATTCTAAAAGGTAACGGGCAAGGTAACTGTGTTTTTGTCCTGTGAAAAATACTATTATTATTGCATTGTTAGTCTTCTTACTTGTGCTTGTGTGGGTTTGTGATGCTGAACTGAACTGATTTTGACACATTATATTATATTATACACTGCAAAATTCTTTGTGATGGTCATTGTGGTTTATTGTCATCGTACTATAGCTATTGCTGCAACTGGTTATGTTTTTATTAAGACTTCCTTGCTTATTAAGTCTTTTATATGAACTAATGCATGTGAGGTGTTTATACATTTTCTGTTTTGACAACACTTCGGTTTAAGAGGCAAAGTGAATTTTCCACCAACAGGGAATTTGACACTCCTGACAGAAATTAATATTAGCAGATTGTGAATTAACTTAACCAAGCTAAAGTTGTGATTGGATTTCTATTCCTTTTCCTTCTTATTGTAGAGTTATTTAAATTTTATTTTCTATCAGAAACAGACTGGCTTTGTCAGCAGGTGCTCTAAATTCGCTGGATTACATCAAAGAAATCACAGACAGCTGCACTCTCAGCAGGTTCAGAGACAAACCAAGGCAATGTTAAATGAGTCCCACAAATACAGAATGAATTCAACAACCTCAAATTTGAATGATTCTTTCTGGTAGGCCTATGGAGGACAAATTAAAGGAAAATACCTTGTACCTTGTACAATAAAAAAATCTCATTGTTGGTATTGCTTTTGACTGCAGTGGAACTGTAATGGTTAGTTATCAGGTCTAATTGTAAAAAAAATCCAACCTCTTCAATTCTACTGTAAAAGCATAACAAAATGAGAACATCAAATCTTGTTTTTTTTTTTATAATGCATTGTGGTAATTAACCAACACACTGTGCATGTGTTCTCTGTTTTCCTGAATCTTTTCATTCTTGTGTGAAGCACCGTGGCCTGTGTGTGCCCTCCCAGCAGGTGGGCATGTGTCCTGCCTCTGTTATCTGTGTAGTTATTCATGGCAGCAGGTGCTCTCTCTGACATTTATGGGGCAGGTCTTCAGCCTTTGTCTTCCAAGCCCTAAGGGAGTGCAGCAACCATGACTTCACTGCACCTGATCCCCTGTATGGCATATGCATTGGGCCATTACTCTCGCACCCTCCCCTGGTGTCACTGCACCAGTGCAGGACACTGATTATGTAAACTGGAGGGTGGAACGATTAGCATGCACAGAAGCACAGGAACTCCTTCTGTATTTTCATATGAAAGAAACTTTCTGGAACATAGTTCAACATCAGAGTGCTAGAGTAATGTAATTTCTGCTTTGATGTTTATGCTCAACATTCCTTGGAGACAAACTGGGCGGTGGAGGAAGAAGGGACTCTTGAGACAAGAGCTATTTGATTTATCCCACCACTTTGCACAGCATTTCATTAATACACTGCAACTAACTTGGGATTTCTGTCAAGATTTTTATTACGTAAATAGTATATTGTCTTATATTGCACACCTGTGCACATAAGCCAAAATGTTGGACAGTTTCATTTTGTGAATTCAACTTTAAGTAAATAACCAATGTTTACTGTGTGCACCCACATACCCACTATCCTGTTATCTCCGCCAAATGAAATCAGATGCCATAACAAAAAACTATTAAGTAGGTGATAATTTAAAGAGGACATATTATGCCCCTTTTCCACAAGTTAACACAGTTCCCTGGGGTCTTAATAAAATGTATCTGACATGCTTTGGTCAAAATACCACAAAGATCAAGCGCCACTGCAGCCTTCCCATCCTTCTCATCCTGTCTAAAAAGCCCTGTTCAGAATGGTCAGTTTGAGTGTAAATAAACTTAGATGTTGCTGTGATTTAATTGCAATAAACGGATCAGAAAGATGCTGAAATAACTACATCATGATGTTGATTTGTAAAAAACCTGAATTCATCCTTTGTCAGGTCTGTCCGCATGAAAACAAGCAAACAACTGTTAAAATGCTTGTTTTTTGAATGGAGTTCAGATTGATCAGAGCTATGCTAACATTGTAGCTGCTCCATCCACACTCAAAATAACGTCATCTAAAGGCATAAATACAGCAGCGACGTTGTTGTTTATATACAAGGATATGTACATACTTTGTAATATTAAAATCATATAAACTCACCAGCATTTAAAATGTTTATTATTGACGACAGCAACTGTAGTGCTGTGTGATTCCAGTGTTAGCTCCGGCTAGGCTGAGAATCCAGTTTGGAGATAAATGCATTTAATCCCAGAAGTTTAAAAAACAAAAAACAAAGTCCTCCCGCCGGTAAACTGCTCCAGATCAGAGCAGAATCAGATGTTTATTCCTCCAGAAGACAAGGAAGCAGCTGCAGTTGCAGCTGCAGCAGCAGCGACATAGATCTCTTCAGCTCTGCCCCTTGGCTGGCTTTCTCCTGCAGAGCTCACCAGGGCTCAGCAGCCATATTTCAGCAAGCAGTGGCTCTGCTCCTCAGCTGGCTCTCTTCTGCAGAGCTTGCCATAGCTCAGCAGTCGTCTGTCGGCAAGCAGTGGCTCTGTCCCCCGGTCCAGCCCCATCATACGGGCAAATTTTTCGCCCTTAGCTTAGCTTAGCTGAGCTTAACCTAGCTTCGCCCCATGTGACGTAAGAGGGGGCATCAAATCTGAATGGCTTGTTGAATCACATGAGTACAGAGCAAGCCAGCCCACACCAAACTGACTGGGTGGTCTTATTTCATAGCTTGTGTGTTAGTAGGCACATCAGAAAGCCAAATACATATTCACAAGCACTGAAAAAGTGATTTTTTTTCATAATATGGTCCCTTTAAACTGCATATGTTAAATGTTATTGCCCATGTTTGGAGAGCATTTCAAACACAAAACAATCCCATGCATTTCTTTTGTGTGCATATATCTCTGCCTGTGTAAGCATTTGTTTAGGCTTTAATTAAAAATGTGGTGAGTCATTGCTTATCTGACAGCAGGATATAGAGCTTTTGACAAATGTCTTACTTTCATTGTTCCAAACAATTTACCAAGGTGGTTTCATAACATATTTAGAAAGTGCCACATACAGATTTTAAAGAAGAAAAAAACACATGTAATGTTTCCCATTCAGGTACATTGGAGATAAATGTCTAATTTCCTGCACAGTGCTCTTGCTTTTACTACATTTATTGAATCAATACATCAGTGTTTGAGTGAGTCAACACTCCTCATATATAGTAATTGCAATGTGTAATTTGACTTAATGTTGGGGTTTTTTTTTGTTTTGTTTTTTTCCTGTATTATAAGCCTTTGAGTGTGCCCTCTTTTTTCCTACAGATCATGATTAGTATTTAACGCTAACTGTAATAAGTTACCTCAGCGTGCAAAGGAAAAGGCCACGTTATATAAGTTATCTAATTCTTGTCATTCTAACAAAGAACTCTGTAGGGACTGGAATGATTGATTGATGTACTAATTCAACATGTGTTTTAAATGCAGAAGCAGTGTGCAGAAATCTTTTTGTCTTCTGGGAACTGAAAGAAACAAGTATAACAGATGAAATGACTACATAAAATATTGCTTTCATCAGAAATGTTGTGTTCTACTGTGTGACCACCTCAAATGACACCTTCAGCTGTCAGCTCCTCAATTTATAAGCTTTTTTTCTTTTAAATGAATGTCAATCTTTGTATTGTAAGTCAATCATTTTGGGACTGATAGCAGATTCTTTAAAGAAACTGCCTCCGTGAAATGAGAGAATGAGAACTTGCATGATAAACTCTGAACCCTAAACTGTAATACTGATATATCAAGATTCTGATTCCTGTAAAGATGAAATAGTCACTTCTCAAAATCTGAACTCAAAACAGGAAAAGGCCAATAAAGCTTTCATTCTAATCTTACAGCTAAACTCAGCTTATTTTCAACCAACTTCTTACTTATAGTCCTTATCTGCTCCATGCCACATTCCATCCCTCTTATTCCTTCCCATATCCCTCTTCTCTCTTCCGCTGATCCAGCATCTCAGCATTCCCCCTCCTTCTGTCTGTACACCTCTATACTTCCATACCCTGTCCCTCCATCCATGCCAGCTCTTCTGACACCCTGCATTACTCTAGCAGCAATGGGCACTGCTGCTGGACTGCTTCCCAGTGCCGGACGTCCTCCAAGGGGAGAGTCAGTGTGTCACAGCAGATTAATGCCTTGCTTGCTGACTGATCGACTCCCACTGGTCTGGAACCTGAGTGTACTGTGGCATGGCCCAGATAGGGAGGTGATGTTATCCCGACTCGTTGCCACTCAGGTGGTCTGGCCCAGGAAACTGTGATCTGTACGTTTAATCTTCCAGACAGTGTCACAATGGAGCAGCGGGATACTGTTGAGGAAGAGGCTCTGACAGACCTGCGAGAGATGGAGAGTAGTGAGTAGGAGGTAATCAACCTAAGTGGCTGTTTATGAAGAAAGAAAATGGTGAGGTCACTACTTATGTGATTTAACTGCAAATGCAACATAAACATTGTGTCTTTAGTGTATGTTAATGAACCACTTTGCCTGCCTTTAAGCTCTGTCCTATATTTATGTTCATGCCATAGACTGTAGGCCTATATAAAGATGGACATAGCAAGATGTGACATTACTCATTGGTTTGCATTGGAGCTGGTTTGAAGCCCAGAGTTGCTGCTTACAGTCATCGCCATATTTTCCTTTTGAAGCCAGGACCTTCCAAATAAGGAGTGTGGGATGTTGCCTTTGATGCTCTGAAAACACGCCCTGCTACCTCAGACCCAAGCTAACGCTAGTTTACTGGGGACACTGAGCAGTGCAGACTTGGGCTAATATTAGCTTACTAACATGGTAGGTATCATTATCAAGTAACATTAAACTTACCAAAATATTGCGATAATTGTCCAACACAGTGCAAGCCAACTATCAATCACAGCTGTCAATCAATGCCCACACTGCAGACATCTAAGCTACTTTATATCTTTATATCTTATGAATGGAGCAATAATTTCCAAAATGACCACCAGTACACTTATTAGGGGGCCTGAATTTAGCGATTTACACCATAATAACTTGTTGAAAAAATTTATTGACTTAGTTTTTCATGAGAGAATTTGAGGCTTTTTGAATGAGAGTCTGTTGGAGCCAGGGACTTTGTGGAGCCAGCACCTAGTGGCTGTCAGTGGTATTGCACTTTAAGGGACCTCCGTGCTGGCTTCAATATAAAGCTGTGGTGGTTGCTGCTTGGTTCATGCCTAATGTACAATGTGAGCAATATGAGCAATATGGCATTCATTTTTATGGTATATATGATGGTGTCAGTGGGTCAAGAGGGAGACGAGAGAGAGGGACACACACATTGAGACATAGATATATGTTTGACCAATCATTAACCCATTAATTATATGGCAGTATCAACGTGTCTGTCCCATTCTGTCTCTGGATATAATAGCTTATGAAATACAGAAAATGAACACCTGTGCATGGTTGAATCAGTTGTGAAATTATCACCTCAGCAGGCCTGTTTCTTCAAGTCCCTTTGTAATTGTGAAGTGCAGTGACATGGAAAACATGAAAAATATATCGAAAAAGCTGCCACAATAATAAAATAATAGGGGGTCATCTATAATCATCCCACACCTCAAGATGATGATGTCTTTTCAAACTCAATTACACATTAGTGGGACAATTTCTTCCTTTATCTATCACACTTCATCAACTAGGGCTTGGCTGCATACTCTATCCTCCTCATTAGCAATCACTCCATCACTCACTAATAATGGCCTATGAACACTGTCTCAATGACCAAAGTTACAGCAGAGGAGAATGAAATATTAACGTATGATATTAACCTGGTGTCATGTTTCAACATTGTGGAATTATATCAGATTTAGTCAAATATCGTCATAAATCAAATATGAAGGAGTCTTTAAATCAGTCAAAGTAGTTTAAAAGAAAATAAAAGAGAAAACAAGATCTCTTAAAGTTAGGGAGCGTTTAAAATCTTTCAAGCACCCAGGATTCAAGGACAATTAATATTAGAAATTGGTGACAGTAAAAGCAGTCAGTGCTGAACATAACTGAGGAGACAAAGAATAACAATAAAAATACAAATGTAACAATGGTTTAACAATAGGACACACACAATGCAGAGAAAAAGGGAAGGGGGAAAAAAAGGAAATAAGCAAGACCTGAGGCAGGCACCTTGGTTTGTGTGCCTCACCATTACCATAAATGGATGCTGACTGCCTGCAGTCAAGACCAATACACTATCTATAAGGGCTCATTTCTCTCAAATTTACTTTGCTGCTGGTGTGACGGACGGTCGCTAGTCTTAGCAGCCTAAATCAGTTCACTTTCACATACCTCTTCAGGCATGCCCGCCATAGCCAGAGGTGCATGCAATGAGTGTCACATCCCTACCCCCTCTTGTCCTCTCCCATTACCCTCACACATGCCATGGCAAATGGCTGGCTTGAGGTTACAGACACGGGTCTGCTGCTTTGTATTCATGTCAGGATAGTGGAGTATGGGGAGTCTTCGTTCAATACAACTGCCATGTGAGAGACATCTTGTGCGTAATGACAATTAAAAAAAATGAGGTGAGAATTACTATATGTCTCTCTCACTCCCCGTGAAACACACAAACACAATCATACAACATACACACTCATGCAACTTAATCTATGCCCTGGATTCATTTTATGATGTACAGTAAAATGTGATGCTGTCTTGTTGTGCCATTTTCTTTGACTGAGTCATTATCTCTCTGACAAAGTACATATATTAGAGTGGTCTGATGTTGAATATTGTAAATGAGTTCTTTAATCTAAGCCTCCTTTAAACTGGTAATTAAATTAATGATTTATAGTTGTATGAGAGATGATAATACTTTGAATGCAAAATATCATCTGACTGCTTGGATGTGACATGTGTTCTTTCAATATTTTACATCAAACGGATGCGATTGCAAGCTGCAGTCTATAATTGACAGAGTAGTTTGTCGTTTACTGCTTTCAAACATTCTAAAAGTAAAAATGATTTTTTTAAATTTTGAAAGTGCTTTACACACACACACTCATTCATACATAAATACACACACCCATAGCACTACTACTGTATCCCCGACTTTCCAAACAGGGAGTTGTCTACGATTTGAGCTCACCTTGTACCCCATTATGAGGTCGAGGCCCTGCACCTGCTTCTCCAGGTGTGAAGGAAGACCCCAATGATGCACTCTTAATGACTTGCCAGAAGGAGAGGGCACTCCATGTAGCTGCATACTTCACAGCCACGTAAAGGCTGGTCATTACCATCCATCTTCGTTTAAGTCAGGATTTAGACAGTATGCTTGCTGTTAGGCATTCCTTGTTATGAAAAAAATGTGTAATCAACAAAAAAAATGTTTTGATCACTGAACAAGAGTAATGTCTTCTGTCCATATGGCCTGAGCTCCAATGAGGCATGACACACTAATAATAAAAAACAATCAATTAATGATGTAAGGAAATGTGCTTCATGTATAGCTTATTACAGTATGCAAGGGTCATCACTGCAGCAGAGTTATTGATTAATGCTCCTTACCTAACTATGAAAAACAACATTATCTCCAGATAGTTTTATGCAGTGAGCTCATAAAAAATGCAGCCCCATCATGATTTAGCACCACTTGTGCTACAGGTGCTCCTTCTTCAGATCATATACTTTTCAACTGGATGATAAATCAACATGTTAATCAAAAGGATTTGAGTGTGAATTCAGAGCAAAGCTTTTGTAAAGTGAAGTCCCTGTAATCGTGGTGCCTCTTCTCAGGTGAAGACACACAGCCATTAGATTGTGACCATGATGTAACAACAATAATGCTGTTGTTACCAACTGACTATTTTGATGTTTCTGCTAGACTGTAGGAACAGTTGTGTACACACTTGCCTCACTTCAACATATGCTCAGTCTGCCCTTCACTTCAGTCAATCTGTCTCTGTCGAACACTCCCCTGACCTTAATGTCCTTTCTGTTTGACTTATCAGTGAACAAAATGTGCTCCAGGCCTAAGACATCACTGCTTTTCTAAAAGAGCACAGCTATACTAATCCCAAGCAGAAAATCAATTCATTAATTAATTGTTGAGCATGTCTTGCAGATCAATCTTTCACTATTACAACAGTGAGAGAACACTGGAGGCTGCATGTCTATTCATATCTGCCAGCAGCAAAATTTTAATGGTTTTAATCTGTTGCTCAACTATGAACTAAATCTAATGCCAATATGCCTTTGGTGGCATTGATGTATGTATAAATTTGAAAAATATTTTTTCATGCCACTGCATCATCACAAGAACAGTAAATATTAAAAAAAAGAAACAGGGTAAAACATTTAAAGGGGGGACATACTTTTTTCAAGTACAATGGGCATGATGCCTATGAGTGTGAGAGTCAAGAGTAAGAGGCTGTGACTACGTCTTGCAAACGATTTGTAACTAAATATATGTATTAACACTTAATGTTTACATCAGTAGCTGCAAAATGTAAAAGATAAAGCTGACAATTTTCCATATTATTCTTATTGTCAATAAATCTCATGTGCAGAGCCAAATCAACAATGAACTCATCCTACTTACAAGTATTGTGAGATTAGTTGAAAAAAAAAAAAATGATGCACTGTCTTCCTTTAAGAGTTAAATATGAAACCTTTTTTTAATCCTGGAAAAAAAAAATGTTATCCTCACCCACATCATTTCCATTTTAACTTTGGAGGATGTATTGTCCAATGTGAACAAAACTGTGTAGTGTTTTTATGTTTGTTTGGTTTTTTTTATAAATGCTTTGGGAAAGCAGTGATTTCTTTGATGCTGGAAATGTGAAGTGGACATTCTAATCTATGTTTTTGCCCCAGGATTTGGCTGGAGAAGCTGCCAAACACTCAATCCCCCATTTTAAGATAGCCATTAACTTTCTCTGCCCTACTTTATTGTGTTATGAGAGAGAACTAGACCATGGCATTTCAGAAGCTTCTGAAGTAGTTGTTTTTCCTAATCTGTTTCTATTGTCATGTTACAAAACAACAACTTTTGTTCATCAGAATGCAGGTCAATGGTTCAGCCTGCATTTAGCCCTCTTCATTTCTCCAATGTGAACCAACTATAAACTCCCTCTCTTCATCTGTTATTCACACATCAAAGTCAAAGTACACTCTCCCGCTTCCCCATATATTCCCCTTCCTCTGATCTGACCTTCAACCCTCTTCCCTCTGTATCACTGTTCACTTGTCTACTTCTCTGACCCTCACAGTTTCCTCAGTTTCCGAGCTCATCTTCCCATTTGCACCCTGACCCATTCTCTTCAGTCCAAGCTCATCTCTGGTGACAGCACCCGATTGACATTAATGACACTACAGAATAGAAAGGTTAATTAAGACCAACTGTTCCCTGCCCATACCTCAGCACCATCTGCTCTGCAGTCCCAGTCAAAACAGATACAGACACGGAACTGACACTGTAATGAGACAAATACTGCAGAGAGGAAATATGTATTTATTATTGAGAATCTACAGATTCTGTTTGTAGAATACCCTTGCCAAACACACACAACAAAAATTTTAGTCTCCATTCACTATTGAAACCAATCAGCTTTTTCTGTTTACTTTACAATGTGATGGAATAAAATTTGCTCGCTGGTATTAGAAGAAAATATTAAATCCATATGTCTGTTGAAAATAACATATTCAATTCTTGTTTAACTACAATAATTATAAAGTGTGTATCAGCCTATACATCAGACAGTCACATTACTGTAAAAACTCCATATTGTGACCTGACAGTTGCATTTTGAATGTACATGATGTGATCCAGTTGTAGGAAGTGATAACATCTTTTTTTCATTTACCATGTATGCTGGTGAAACAGTGGCCCTATGGTGTTGCAGGAATCTGCACATTACTGATAACCTTGTTGAAAGACATGGGAGAAACCATTAACTTCAATAAAAATCTCACAAGGATCTGAGCTTTGTCCTTTCAAAAAGGAAAGTCATTTCATGATTGTGTCACAAGCATTTTTTTCTGATTTTGAGTAATTTTTGGGAAAGTGGTAAAGATAAAGGTTTTTAAATTGACAAAATAGTGTTTGCTACTTAGTATTTGACAAAAAAGAGTGATTGCTGTGGATGTGGGTAAATATTTGTTGATGTTCTGTCATGACTAAGTAGCTGTCAGGTTACTTAAGCAGTCCAAACAAGGCTGCAGGGTGCAGAACCTCAGCAAGCTTAGAAGAAACTAAGGTTGCAGTAAAACACACAAACAAAGTGACTACAAACATCTAAATATGGAGACTGGAGGGGATTTCAAACTCTCTTTATCTCTGCTTTCATTTTCTCTCTGTCTTTATCTCTATAGGGATTCTCTGCTTTGATCTTTGAACCTGTAAAATTCACACGCACAGGCGCTCTTGACAGTAAGAGAAGAGGCAAGTGTTTTGCAAAGGCAAAGTGAGGGGGTGAGTGGAGGATTAGATATGCAGAACATGGACGTCAAGGGCAGAGGAGGCAGATACAGCTGGAGGCAGCCTATCTGAATATGGGTAGCTTTGGAACTGCTCCTAAACTGAACAATAATGGTCCAAGTGATGAAATGATGGAGCAAACACTTGTAAATGCATCAGGAACAATTCAAGTCAACAGTACATCAACAGCTGTGGATATATTGTATGATTCTTTTTTGTTTGTTTTTTTGGTTCATGGGGATAAATTTGAATTAGACATAAAGAAAACACTTTGAAAAGTGCTTTAATTAAATGCGACTAAATAATAAAAACTATTAAAACAGTGGACCATATTAGGTTGCATCCCAATTATAAGTATTTGTCAAGCCTCTCTGTAGTGAGTATGTCATAACACTATTGGTAGGTTTCAATGTATAATCAATTTGCTTCTTTATTAATGCAGTTTATCTGTGTTTGGCATATGTCTTTGAGACTGCTCCCTTTGACCTATGAATTTATTTTACAGGTTTTAGCTGTACTGGCAGCTTGGATGACAGTGTCAGTCAAGCGGTCAGTCCAACACTTTGAGTAGACAGAAATATCTCAAAAACTACTGGATGGATTGCCATGAACATTTGTACAGATCCATGGTCTTCAACAGGATGAAACCTACTGACTTTGGTGATTCCTTGATTTTTTCCTCTAGGGCTGTTGGCATTTTTGGTCTCAAGTGAAATGTCTCATCAACTATCAAATAGATTGCCATGAAATATGGTACAGATGTCCATGGTGCCCAGAGGATGAATCATAATGGCTCCTGTGATCCCCTGGCTTTCAAGATTTCACTTATCCAGTAAATTATCTCAACATATACTAGATGGCTAGACAATTTCATACAGACATTAACTGTTCCCAGAGAATAAATCCAGATGACTAGCACCATCAGGTCAAAATCTAAATTTGAATACTCTGATTTATGACCAAATACCTGCAAACTGGACATTCCCATCAGCCTCAGCTGCACTTTGTGTTTGTGCTACATAGTTAGCACATGTTAACATGCTAACACACTAAACATTAAGATGGTAATATACCTGCTAAAAATCCGCATGTTAACATTGTCAATGTGCTATGGTGCTTGTTATCTTTAACAGTGCACCTGCAATGTGGGCATGTTGTACTGAAATATCAAAGTGTTGCTCCCCAGGCCTCAACAAAAAGTGCAGAATGGCATTTCAGCCAAATATGACCTTCCTTTGAACCTGTGTTTGTAAATGTGAAGTTACTTCATAGAGTTGTTTCCTTTTTTTATGATGTGTTAACGTCATAATTATTTTGTCTCCCTGTTTATATACTACAAATAAAATGTATTAAATAAAACAGAAAGAGTACAATGTAACACACTGCAGCAGTTCAAACATGGTATTTCTTATAAGGCATGCTTTATAAGGGTTTACAAGTTGTATTAAATAATGGCTGAGTTAATTACTAATGCTTTATAGATCAGCTGCAATACATTGATAAGAAAACCGTTTGAGTTGCCAGCTTGCAAAAATCCCTTTGACTGGTGTAATATCCTATTTTGTAATAATGCTGATCTTTTGAATTTATAAACATTGATAATCCATTTTTCATTTTCCTTTTTAAATAAGCTATGAAACCTGCAGTTATAAATGTAAGTAAATCATTAATAAAATGTATTTACAAACATCTATCAAATTAAACGTATCATTTTAGAGATATCATGGAGTTACTGCTTCATTGGTGCTATAGTAACATGTAAGACATACAGCAAGATAGGCATGTGATTGGCTACAGCTGAGTGATTACTAAAAAGTACAGCTTTTCCACTCACACGGATGGTAGAATAAGTCAGCTACGTTTTATTCCAGATGGTGATTCCCTGCTTGGAGAAAATGACTGGACTCTTTTTTTTTTTCCCTTAGGTCGCTTGCTGTGCTTACATGGATGGTTAAAGTCAACCAATGCATGACGCCTCCTATTTAAATTCACTGGTTATAATTGAACAACAATGACAACAAAAAGGAAACCCTCATTTTAACATGCTTTAATTTGTTCTGCCTCTAAATGCATCCATCTTCATAAAAACAACCAAACAAAGTCTGTATCCGCCCAAAGTAGCATACATCTTCAATAAAGGTCGTATTTAAATGACACATTCTGTCAATTCAGTCAGTTGGCTTTTGGCAGTAACTGAGGCATACAGTATAACCAGAAAATTCATTGAGCATGCTGTGCCGGAGAATGCCGGAATGATCACCATTGAGAAGCATCATTGCATGCCTATTCTGCCATGCCTTCACATTGTTTCTTATCCTTTCTTTCTTATTGCCAGAGGATTAAGTGATGCCTTATACCCCATGCCAAGGCCTTTCTCCAAACAAACCATTCACAAACAGAAAAAGCAATCAGGCAAATGCAGTTAGCATACAAAGAGAACTGAATGCACGACTGTAGACGCTGAAAAGACATTTTAAGACTCACTGTGCTTGTTAGAGCGATCCAACGCATGAATATTCATTTACCCAACTTTCCTACTGTGTTTTATTCATTTTTCATATTATGCCTGTGTTTTGCAGACACAATGGAAAAACCTGCTTCTTTCAAAATCTGTCTTTCTTTACTCCTGCTCACAATATTGCACAGTCATGACATCCATTGCTAATAACTTCAACCATTTTTCTAACATCAGCTATAAAAAAAACAAAAAACAAAAACAGCAGTGCAGTTTGGTTTGATTTTAGTCATCCTGTTGTTTTCACAGTACATCAGTTCAAGCTCTAAACTCAAATAGGAAAGTTTACCACTGATGCACTTCCTCAGCTGGGAGATGACGCACTGATTCTACTATCTCTGAATGCCACTTTCTAGTATAATGAATGAGGATGTTTTGCAGATGTTTACTGTTGTACTCATTCATGCTTCCCTGAGAACAGTCCTCTGATGATGACTCCCACAGAATTAATTTAGGTAACAAGTGAATCAAATGGAAATGCAGCTGTATTTCTTTTTTTTTTACTTTCATGTTGCTGTCTCTTTCAGACCTGAAATTCTGTTTAACTCACTGAATTTACTATATTCTGGTTAGTGTTAAACAAACATGCCACCAATGTCAAAGTGATTTTGTACAGACAATTTGATGCGAAGGGAAGTGTGCATATCTGTTATGGAGCACAAAAACTGACATAAACATAAGTAAATAAATGCATAAACAAATGATGAACTAAATAAATTAAAAATAAATAGACTTTGGTGATGAAAAAGGATATCGTTAAATTAATTTTCTTTTAAATTAAATTTCTTTTTTTTCTACATTTCCATAAATAATGTTTTATGTATTTACTTATTTATTGATTTATTTATTCATATGATTCTACATTTATAGATTTATTTATTTCTGTATTCCTACATTTCTAAATTTGTGTCCATATTGTGTCCAATTATTTATGTATTTGTGTCCAAATGTTAAAAAGGTAGGTGGTTCTAACCTCACTCTAAAGCCGGATTGGTTACAGAGCAGTGATGGTTTTGGCTCTACTACTGCTGCCTTGTCTTGACAGCGGCCCTCAAAGCTCTGTCTGAAGCAGAAGAGGAACTGAGTGACTGCAGCAGTTTCTGAAAGAGGACACTACCCTTCATTTGTGATACACTACTAGCATTTTTAAAGTGGCGTGGAGCTGCTGTTGACTGTTCTTACAGATACTGAAGGGTCTTCTTTGCTTTTTGTTTGGTAAGTTTATCATTGTCATCAGCTAACCTGTGTTAGCTAGCTAACGTTAGCTAACCTTTGCTTACTGTAAAACTCACATCCTTGTAGGGCAACAGTTGTTTATAAATTAGATTTTGAGTTGGGAAGACTGTACTCAATAAATGTTTAACCTACAAAATCATGTTTAAATGTAAATATTAAAATTATCAGCTAGCCATAGTTCTTGAAAAACTTTGTAATTAACACAAACTAGACAGTCAAATGACAGACAGCAATGAAGCATTTCAGCGTGAAGAACAATTGTTTTCTGAATTTTAAGTTTAGTATATTATATTATTATTATGAAGTGACAATAAGAATCATACAATAATAAAGGAGTAAAGTTAGTTATCTTTTGTATTTTAGTGGTCACATATACTTACATCAAACTCAAACTGATCTGTATACAATTAATTTACACGTGATTGTATTGTATTGTACAGAAGCAGCCTGTGCCACAGTGCGGTGCAGTAAATGAAAACATCTCTGGCCTGGACAGCAGACCGTCTAATCTTCATGTCCACTCTATCACAGTCTTTTGTACAGTCACAGAAATCATAAACATTTATATTTTATTATTGTAGGCCTACTTGTGACCTGAGCAGACTGTGATTCCTCTCCTCGGATTCTCAATATTAATGTGAAAAAAATTAACCCCATATTACACATCTAATTGTTTGAATGTAATGTACAACATTAAAACCAATGTAATACAATGCCAGTAGACTTGTCATCATGGATTATTACTACATTTTTGTTTGATATGGACACTTGCTAACACAAACAGTATTAGATAATTTTCAGTAAACTGTTGCAAATAATTTATGTTCAGGTTCTCTGAAACCATGTTTACCCAAAACTGTACTCATAAGTTCTATATGTCACATTCAACTCTTAAGTACAGGCAGTGTATAATATGAAGGAAAAAACACAACACCAGAATTAACAACCCCTGGATGCTCCTGTCTGAAACTACTGAACAAGCTGATGCTACCATTAATACACCATCACAGGCGCCATCACGCTGTCTCTCCTGGCTGGGCAGACTGAGAGGATGATATTCATCTAAGGAACGGTTAATGGATGTCCTGCAGCTTCTGCTTAAGTCCTGCATCAAGCCTCACTCTCTTCAGGCATCCCATGCTGCTGTTGTAGTCTTCATCACTCACTATGATGCAGCTCTGCTCCTCGCTGCAGGCTGTGGGCCTGTTGATGGACAGAAATAACACAAGATGTTCCAAAGTTTAAATACTGCATATTTCATGTAGACAGGGTAGGAACTGTTCATGAGTAAATATATTGTAAAATATCCTTCATTAAGCTGTGTCAAATTGCAGCCAAACATTTAAGAACATACGTTTTAGGACGAAATACTAATCTGGTGGTTTGTATAACATAGATGGATGTTAATTGAGGGTAAACTGCTGGACATAAAAAACGTAATGTTATTGTGAGGCAAAAAGGCATATGTGAATGAATTACTAACAAGCAGTTACTAACTACCAAACTGATGGCTGATTGCTAAATAAACCCACAGGGATTAGCTAATGCTAAATCTTAGTCAGTTAACTTTGACTGTGTTACAGGTTCAGAACTGGTGCAACACATTTATTCACAGGGGCTACCTGCGCAAAACATTTAAAACAGTAGTCGGCACATTCTTCATATCATCATGGCATTAGCTCAGCTTGCATCAGCTCTACTATCTCTGAAGTGTAAACTTCACTGCAATAACTTCAATTTACAGTCCTGCTTTAAATTTCTCAATGGACTCCACTGTAAACATCCCATACAATGCTATAAACACCTACATGTGTAAGCTGATCCTGAACATTTTCTACACAATACAGAAACAATATGGAGCATGCACAATAATAGCCTACCTATTTTCTCATCTGCATGCGTCAAACCCTCATTTTCCATCAACATAACTAGCCCTGTTACCCTTTATATATCTGCTGGCTGGGAAATACGATAAACCTCATGTTCCAGCCTACATCTCTACCAGCCTCATCTGGAAGTGGACAATGCCATCATCTACCTGCTGCAGCAAGCTCACTCATATCTGGATGGAACCAGTTGCACTGTGAGAATCACATTCTTTGATTTCTCGAGTGCATTCAACACCATCCAGCCACTGCTACTAGACACATCTACCACCTCCTGGATTAATGACTACCTGACAGGCAGACCACAGTTTGTCCAACTGGGCAGTGCACTTTCTGAAATGGTGGAGGTAGTTCAGAAGCTCCACAGGGACTGTGCTGTCTCCCTTTCTTTTCACCTTGTACACTGCAGACTTTCAGTACAACTCTGGGTCATACCACTTGCAGAAGTTCTGTGATGACTCTGCAGTGATTGGGTGTATAATTGATGGGCGGTAGGAGTAGTACAGAACAGTGGTGGATGATTTTGTGGAGTGGTCTGGAAGAAATCACCTGCTTCTGAACATGGCCAAGACCAGGGAGATGGTGATCTACTTCAAAAGGAAGAAGACGACTGCACAACCCCTGTGTATTCTGGGAGAGGATGTTGGTTGGGTGGAGGACTAAAGGTACCTGGGCATCCACATCAACAACAGACTACTGGCACCAGAATAGACAACAAGACTTTTTGTCCCCCCACTTTCAGGTGTCTAAACCAGGTATTACGGTAAGCCTACTCTAATATGTACTATTAGAGTGACATACGGACATAAGGACACAGAAATACAGAAACAAATAAATGAGGAAATGTAGAAATACAGAAATGAATGAATGAATGAATAAATAATGTAGAAATACAGAAACATCCTAAATAAAAATTGATGTATGTAAATGTAGAAATAAATTCTAGATATTTATTTAATTATGTCCTTTTCCACTACCAAAATGTATTTATTTATATATTCAATTATTTCTGATTTATTTATTTATTCATTCATGCTTATGTAATTTTTTTGTGCTCTTTAGCCTCTCCAAAAAGACAAATCTTTAATTTTAACATCTACAGATCTTTAACTGTTTTGTCACCTGCAGTGGATATATATAAAGCACTATATAAACTATATAAAATATAAAGCAATATATAAAGCATCAATACAGGATGGAATGAAAAAAGACATAAATATTACTAATAACACTGGACTGGCTCCATACTTGCCTAGCAACTCATCAAACTGATCACATAATATAAGTTTTGAAAAGAAATGTATATCTGATAGCCAAAAGGCAGCAGCAAGACCTTAGCACCAGAGTTGCTTTGTAGTTACAGACAGTCACTGTCGGCTCAACAGAAATCGGGAATCTGTTGCACTGACAGTATCTATACTTGCCGAAGGCAAGAATACACCTAATCCAGACTGCTTTAAAACTGCCAGCTCAGTGGCATTTTTGGTCTGAGCATTTTGCTTTCATAGCTGGCTGATATACAGTAAAAACCCTTCCTATTTTCTTGATGTTTGCCATTAAGCATTACATTGGGGGATTGGGAATAAATACCTTCTATAGACACTTCTACCTTATAAACTGCAGCACAACTTGGTTGTTGCTAAGATTACTTAAATATGTGCAGTAGCTGGCAATTACTGTATTTTACTTTTGTGTTGGGGAAAACCCAGCAGGGCTGCAAATGCACTGCCATTTTAATTTGTGCAAGTCCTTTTTTTCTGTTTTTCATTTGCACCTGCAAAGCAAATTTGTGGCTCCTCCTTCTATTCAGAGGTTACGAGCAATTTTGGGAAGAAAGTGCACCTGCATTTCCATCTGCTTAGACAACCTAATTTTACAAGTGCATGGGCACAGAGCAATTTTTGTGTCTTGAGTTGCTGAAGGCACACACTCACACACACAGCCTTCTGCAAAATCAGATAAACCCTTTATATACTGAGTTTTGTGTCTTTCACTTTGTTCAAAATCTCCTGCTATAGTACACAATTAAATGAACTTCATGCCCTTTAATAAAGTTAAGGCAGAGTCTGTGCTGGTTAAGATTAATGGATGGGTGATTCTTACCAATAAAATCATCCACAACATTTTGTAGGATGAGTTTTTTTTTTTCTTTTCAATTGATTAAATACTTGTAGCCATCGTACAGCAGCAGGACAAACACGTGGGTTCAATCTGCAGTCTCTAATTTGATACAGGACAGAGATATAACAAAATAGGAAGCTACACAACCTTTTCTGGTTTTCTGCCGATCGAACTGGTTAACTTTAATACACAGATTTTAAATTCATACACTGAATCATCAGGAGTGTGTGAAGGGATACTGTATGTCCTGAGTCAATGATCCTAAGGTATCTTTTTTTCTCAGTGAAACCCCATAACACCATTTCCTGTGGATAATCAAAGCAAAACTTTTTGTCTTATGAGCAGGGCTATTACAGGGAGCTCTCAGTTTATTCCATCATGTATGTGATCTAATCAAACTTTTGCCGATGATTGTGTGCATGTAAGCATACTCAAATGTGACAGAAGGATTGATAAGAATCTTATTAATCACATTAACAAACACAAATATGCATGAAAGACATTAATAAGAGAAACAGATGTTGACTAGGGACTTTATAACAAGGGTTTGAGACTTACATGTGACTTGCAAAACAATGACTGTACAACCTCTGCCAGTTGCACCCATTTTAAAGTTATATGTATTTGCTGGGAATTAACTTAAATAAAAAATGTAAATCCCCTTGATGTGCAACATTGCACAATGTTGCCTGCCAATTAGAAATGTATGAAAGGACACACAACAATACAACAACTCAACAACCTTTCTTGTGTAGGAAAATAAAAATCACACTGAGTAATGTCCTGCTGTGGAAATGCTCGCCAGGAGGTTCAGCAAATAGGCGAAGAGCCTCATTAGCACAAATGTAAATAAATAGAGAAAGATGATGCAGACAGAGTCAGAGGACCACAGGCATCTGTGTCATATAAATATCTGCTTTGGCAAGCTGAGTCTCAGTGTGTTAATATCAGCATTATCTGATTATTCAAGCAAAGGGAAATTTCCCACATACGCCCACCCCATATTACTTATGTGCATGTGGTGTTGTTGAGGAGGGATGAAATTAATTAACTAATTAATGTAAAAGAGACCTTTTCAGATATATATCATTCATCCATCCACCCATTCATTCAATCATTTTGAAAAATAATTAATCTTCTAGCCAGTGCCAGCGGCAGAAATGCAATACATTCCTTAAGCATCAAAAAAAAATCACACATCCCACATGCCGCTACCGCCGCCACAGTATACTATCAAACAAGACTATTATCATTATTACTATATATTGTTGTATTGTTATTTTATTATTATAATAATTATTAGCGCTCTCACTTTTTCTTTCCCCCCCTCCCTTTCTCCCCCCTTGCTCTCTCACTCTGCTTTTCTCACTTTCATTCATTCACCCCCCCTTCCCTTTTCCCACAATCATTCCATATTGCTTAGTTGCTCTCTATGTTTACTATCTTTGTCATTGTAATATGATGTTGTCATTGCTGTTGTTTTCATTATTTTTGTTTGTTTGCTTGTCTATTTGCTTGATTTATCTTATTTATTTTTATTTTTTCCTTTCCACTATGTCTCGTTAACAGTATCACCAATTAAAAAAATAAAAAAAAAATAAAAATCACACATCCATAGCCCAAAAGACTATAACATGGCTCTAGGGGTTTAATATTGGTGCCCATTAATACTGATGATATAATTTTTTTAATTTAAGTTTCTGAAATTGTTACATCATGAAGATTGTTGGGCTTGAAAGGATAGATTCATCTTAATACAGTACTTACATGCCTGAGGCTTGCCATGCCAGACACATTATTATTCTTTCCTTACACTGTGAATGTTTCCATGTCCCACATGTGAAGAATGTGCTGACTTCTGCCGGAACATTATAAGATGAAAGAGAAAAAGTACTGGAATTTCAGACTGACAGAGTATCAGTACTTTGTTTGTATTGAATTGATTTATTTAACTAAGACATAAACCATTCAATGGTGATTTAAAGTAAGTTTGCAAAAATGAAATTGATTCAGCAGCGTTGAAATTAATCAAAATTTCATTCACTTCATGAAATTAAGGAGTTTTGTCGTTCATGACTCATTTTATTTTGCAGTAAACTCTTTTTTAAGTAGGTGTGGGAATAGAACCATGCATTCATATTTTAAATTGTGTGATTTTCTTTTTTTTTTTAATAAGAAGAATACAAACCATCTGCCACAGCGGATGCATAAATTGAAGCCTGGGTCACATCTTCTCACTAGATTTAAGCCATTAGAGAGTAGTTTTAATTCAGGAAATATCAGATGTTCAGGACTCATTTTGAGGAACTGGGCTGTCTGTCAGTCTTCATGGGAGCCTTCCCTGGGGAACATTCCCTCTGTTCTAGAGAAAAGAGGCATATGGGAATGTTCACGTTCCAGCATCATCACATATGCGGTTTACCCTGTCTCTGCAGTGGGTGTTTCTCTTGTCACTGATGGTATAATACATCAGAAGTCAGCTTATGTACTGCAGGTGTGCTATAATACGTAACAGATCTTTGGCGTCTTACACCAGGATTAGAAGTTGTTTTGATTAAGTAAGCTTTAGTTAACTCAAGGGATAATATTCTGCAGATGCCATTTGCTTACTTCTCAAGATTAGGAATTGAGTGACTTGTGGAACATTACAAACACCCTCACAGTTTGTAGGCCCTCAGGGGACATCCCATAGAGCTGCAAGGTGCTGCATCTAATTTAAATGCCTTGCTGTTGCCTACAGAAACTTTGATAGTCTCTGTTTGGTACCTGTTTCTCATTCCATTACTGTTTATTGCACTTCAAGAGTACTATCTACGGCAGTGTACAATTTAAAGATCCCGGTGACACTGTATACAACAGCAAGTCTGTGCAAAACTCACAACAACCCCATCTTAACCAGTATATTTTTGTACATCACGTCTCAGCATAATAGCAAAGGAAAGTTTTTCAGAGTGAATTATATAAAAAAAAACAACTTGCAGATAGATTTTTTTTTTTTTATTGTTTTACTTCGCCATCACTAAAAACTGTAAATAGTGAAGCTTACAAGAAATGTAGCTTTCAAGAAACTTCACAATGATAATAACTCAATATCGAATGTGAAAAGTGCATTTTTGAATGCACTGTAGGTCCGCATTTTATTAGACCCTCCGGTGAAATACACATATCACATGTAGACCTGATTATGTGATATATTGATTATGGAACCATGTACAAATACTGCTCAAAGTAATGGCTTTGACAATGTTATACTACTACTACTACTACTACTACTACTACTACTACTACTACTACTACTACTACTACTACTACTAATAATAATAATAATAATAATAATAATGGACTTAATTTGTATAGCATCTTTCAAAAACAAGGTTTACAAGATACAGGGTAAAAACAACGAACAGCAGGAATCATGGAAGTGTTAATAATAAAAACAATAAGCACAATTGCACTAAAACAATAAATAAAATAAAGCAATAAAACAAACAGTAATAAAACATAACAATAAAAAAATAAAACAATAAAACAAATGGTTTGGAAAAGGTAAGATAGAAGGAAGGCTAGACTATAAAAGTGCATTTCAAGAAGAGACTTAAGAGGAGGAGATAGACTTTACCCTCCAAATCTCCTCTGGAGGGTTGTTCTAAAGTCTGGGGGCTCTGATGGCAAATGCTCAGTCACCTTTGTTCTTTAGTCTGGATTTAGGAACCACCATTTGAGGACCTGAGGGCCTGTGATGGCACATAGGGAGTTAAAAGGTCAAAAATATAGCTTGGGGCCAAACCATTCCGGGCATTAAATGTGATAAATGAAATTTTAAAATCAACTCTAAAACTAACAGGCAGTCAGTGCCAAGATGAAAGGATAGGTATAATGTGCTCTCATTTTCTGGTACCTGTTAAAATCCTGGTGGCTGTATTTTGGATTAATTGTAGAGAGGACAGAGACTTTAAGCTGCAGACAGAGAATAGGGAGTTACAATAATCAAGCCACGATGACATAAAAGCATGAATGACTGTTTTAAGGTTTTTGGTAGACAGAAATGACTTTATTTTAGATTTTCCTAAGCTGAAAAAAGCATGACTGTATGACAGATTTGATGTGGCTGTTCAAAGTGAGGTTGTTGTCAATTAAAACACCAAGGTTTCTACACCGTGTGAATTACAAGAAGAATACAAGAGGTATCTCAGTCTTTTTTGAGTTGAGTTGAAGGAAATTTTAGCCATCCATTTATGAATGTCTCAAGACAGTTTATAAGCAAAAAAATTTCATTGCGGTTATTGCAGTCACAGTTGAGGTAAACCTGGGTATCGTCTGCGTAAATGTTGAACAGAATTGGGCCAAACACCAACCCCTGAGGAACTCCACGATGCCCCAATGCAAGACCTAGACTCAGCAATACCACAGACAGTGGCTTAAACCATTCAAGGGCTGTGCCACTGATGCCTATCCGTTTTCCCTCAACAGGACAAGAGGATTCTAGGAGTACTGAAATGGGAGGATGTCCAGTGTCAGCAGCTAAAAGCAAGTCGTTCATGACCTTGAGGTCCAATTGACAACATTCAGCCCCACTAGATGTCAGAAAACATTTATTTGTTATGTAAAGATATCGTGGAGTAATGATGTCCTGACAAAGAGTGAAGTCACACTCCCTCTCTGTGTGTCGTAATCCGACCTTCTCTGTTCTGTGTTTTGGTAGCCGCTACGACTGCGCACGCATGTTAATGCATGTGAGCATGCATGTTAGTGCATGTCAGTTCCTCTGTCCATTTCTAACATGGTGGCTGCCTCACAAACCTTCTTATATTACAGTTTAACAGTGCATTAAAATATGTTTCTGAAAACATTTGAAGTGAGAAATAGACAATGCAGTAACAGAATCTTGATCCATATTTTATCAGCAACTAGTTTGACAGTTTAGTCTGAGTTTCATGAGCTGTCTGTTCGGGGCGCTTTCTTTTTTTTTTTTTTTTTTTTTAAATCAACTTTATTGAGTAAACAATGTACACATTTATTTTGGTCTGAGATGCTGGTGCTAGTGCAACATCTAATGGGGCTGAACATCATATATTGCACCTCTAAGAAGGACAGTTTTTGTACTGTAATGAGCTCTAAAAGCTGATTCAAACATATATAGTTATCATTCGTAAATGTTAAAAGTTGATTTTCAATAATCTTTTCCAGGACTTTGGCTAAAAAAGGAAGTTTAGATATAGGTCTAAAATTGTTGAAATCATTTAAATTCAGTCTGGGTTTCTTTAACAGAGGTTGAGCAAGAGCATTTTTGAAATAGCAGGGCACAGTACCATTAAGAAAGGGACCTTTTTAAAATGTTCAGTATAAAAAGGACAAATTGTGTTAAAAACTTCTTTAAAAAAAAAAATCAAAGGGGGGGAATGTCCAGAGGACAGGAGGAGGAGTTAATTTTGTTGACAATTTCTAAAAGTGTAGGTTGAGAGAGTTCAAAACAAGTATTTAGGCCTAGCAGGTAAACAAACTGCAGGTGAGGGATCTACGGGTCAGGTAATACTCTAACAAATGAGGGAGATCTTTTGAGTAAAAAAGTTTAAAAACTCATTGCAGGTTTCAGGAGCAGCGTCTATAGAAGGGACAAGGGCATCAGTGGCATGGCTTGCAATGTTAAAAAGCACCTTTGGATTAGAAATATGAGATTCAATGAGATTGGAAAAGTAAGTACGTCTAGAGTTGTTAACCTAAGTATTAAAGAACTTCAGAGCCTTAAGGTCCTCATGGTAGCCAGGGAGCTTTGACGTCTTCCATTGACGCTCTGATTTACGATAGTTACTTTTTAAAGCACAAATGTTTTCATTTATCCATCTCTGGGACTTGTGTTTAGTTTTCCCTGGCCCTGACACATTGTCAGGGCCATACTCTTGACTCAATGAGTCAGTCAGCGAGAGAGATAAATTAAAAGAGTCAATCAGGGATAAAAAAATCAGCACTTAGACTGTTAGAGGTGCAGCAGGCATGAATATTAAAATCACCTAGAATTAAAAACCTGCCATATCTGGGTAGGATTATTCATAGGAGCTCTGAGAATTTGTTTATAAAGCCAAAAGAATATTTTGGGGGTAGGCGCAGACACTTGGTGTCAGGTTGGGTAGCAGGAGTGGACCCAAATGCAGAGTTGATGAAAATCTCCTTTAATCTTGAAATGGTCAAGAACAGAACAAGGCAAACAGAGCCGAACAGAACTAGCAGACAAAACAAACGATCCAACAAAGACTGAACAGAAAACCAGGACTTAAAAAGAAACTGAACTAACAAGGAGATGAGGTGCAGGTGGGGAGATGGGTGAAGAACTCAGGAGAGGGGAGTGAACATACAGGGAGCTGTTGGCTGAGGAAACACAGGGAGCACGGCAGGGCTGATGAGGCTAACACAGGGCAGGTGTGGGGAAAACAGAGCAGGGCAGGGCTAACGAGTCCAAATGCAGGGCAGGTGTGGAGGGGTACATGAACACACAAGGGAAACAGAGCAACAGAAAACCAAAACCCAGAAAACAAACTCAACACCACCTACACTAACCCATCCAAGACTAACCACGAACACAAACTCAAGTACACAATCCAACAAACTAATAATGCAGTCCTCTAAACCCACCACCCAAATCATAAACAAAACCATATGACCAGAAGGACTGACAACAGAAGTGAAACTAGAGAAATTCCAAAGAACACAAAAAGTCCAGAAAAACAAAGTCCAGGCAAGAAGTGACAGAACCCCCCCCCCCTCAAGGGACGGATACCAGACGTCCCACAAACGCCACCGAAGGACACAGGACGGATGGCTGTCGCAAGAAGGGGGGAGGAGGAGGCCAAAAAATAGGCCATGAAAAAGAGCAGGTAGCTAGGGAAGTGGCGCAGGGGCAGGTAGCCAGAATGCAGGGAACCAAGGAGGTCATGCTCAGGAAGGTGGCCAGGACATGGGGAACCAGGAAGATGGTGCCAGGACACTGTGAGCCTGGGAGATGGCACTCAGGTGGGCAGCCTGAGGCCAGACAGGGGCAGAGCATAAGAGTTCAGGTGACGGCCAGGGGGCTGGACAGAGGCAGAGCCAGAAAGTTCAGGGGGATGGCCTGGAGACAGGACAGATGGCAGAAGTCGCTCTGGAGGGTGACCGGACGTGAGGAGCTGCTCTGGTGGTTGGGCTGCAGGCGGACAGCGAAGGCAGAAACCCTCTGGAAGTTGGACTGCTGGCTGGCAGCAAAGGCGGGACCCTTCAGGAGGCGGGGCAGGGGGCCGGCAGCGAAGGCGGGACCCTCTGGAGGCCAGGCACGGAGCCGGCAGCGAAGGCGGAACCCCTCTGGAGGCCGAGCTGCAGGTTGACAGGGAAGGCTGGGCCCCTCTAGAGGCGAAGCCACTGGGGATGCTGCTACAGACTCGGAGGGCGGAGCCACTGGGGATGCTGCAGGCCCGGAGGGCAACGCCACAGGGGATGCTGCAGGCTTGGAAGGCGACGCCACTGGAGTTTCAGGACGTGGAGACCTGGCCCTCCTGGGAAAACAGGAACCACAGGGACCCGGGAGCCAGAGGAAACAGCTGCACAGGAACCCAATGACCAGTGACTCCATGACTTCAGGTGGACAGGGACAGGATGGTTGCAACTCAGGAACAGGGAACTGGTGCAGCTCAGGAACGGGGGACTGGCGCAGCTCAGGAACAGAAGGTTGCTGCGCTTCAGCAGGAAGCTGGAGTTGCTGCACGCCAGCAGGAACGGAGAGTTGCTGCACGCCAGCAGGAACAGAGAGTTGCTGCGACGGCCCAGCAGGAATGGGGAGTTGCTGCACACCAGCAGGAACGAGGAGTTGAATGGGCTGGTGCAGGAGCTGAGAGCTGGGATCCAGGGACTTTATGACACTGGGGGGTGGAGGCGTAGCCCTGGACCAGACAGGCAAGGTGGCTAGGTGACCCAAAGAGCGGTAAAGTCGTCTGCCTTGATGACCTGACCTCCGGTTGGCACTCTGAGGGCCTCCCAGAGCCACTGGTGATGGCTCAGGACCAGCAGGTTGCAGGCTCACGACCCCAAGCCTAACAGACATGGGGGCTGACTGGTTGTGAGCAGGCCAGGGTGGAGGCTGAAGACTTGCAGGCAGAGAAGCAAGTTGGTGGCTATCTAGTGTGTGGTTAGCTGAATTTTTACTTGCAGTTTTGGATGCTTGATGGCAGAAAAACTCAAATAGAGTCATCTGAGCTGGAAGGGCAGGTGTGGAAACAGAATGACAGTGCTGGTGGCTGGCAGGCTTGGAGGCCTGTCTGGCTGAGCAAGGTCCCCCCAGTGCCAGACAGGTTCCTTGGAAATGGTTCGTCTCTGCTGGGTCCATGTTTGGTTGGATCGTTTTGTCAGGTTGGGGAAGCAGGAGTGGACCCAAATGCAGAGGCCAGAATGCAGATTTGACGAAAATCTCCTTTAATCTTGAAATGGTCAAGAACAGAACAAGGCAAACAGAGCCGAACAGAACTAGCAGACAAAACAAACGATCCAACAAACAGAAAACCAGGACTTAAAAAGAAACTGAACTAATGAGGAGATGAGGTGCACATAGAGAGATGGGTGGAGAACTCAGGAGAGGGGAGTGAACATACAGGGAGCTGATTGGCTGAGGAAACACAGGGAGCAGGGCAGGGCTGATGAGGCTAACACAGGGCAGGTATGGGGAAAACAGAGCAGGGCAGGGCTAACGAGTCCAAATGCAGGGCAGGTGTGGAGGGGTCTATGAACACACAAGGGAAACAGAGCAACAGAAAACCAAAACACCCCAAAAAACTCAACACCACCTACACTAACCCATCCAAGACTAACCACAAACACAAACCCAAGTCCACAACCCAACAAACTTACTAATAATGCAGTCCTCTAAACCCACCTCCCAAATCATAAACAAAACCAT
Organism: Thunnus thynnus; assembly: GCF_963924715.1. NCBI lineage: Eukaryota > Metazoa > Chordata > Actinopteri > Scombriformes > Scombridae > Thunnus > Thunnus thynnus. Next base: position 13,463,667 of record NC_089521.1, read on the forward strand.
ATGACCAGAAGGACTGACAACAGGAGTGAAAGTCCAGGAATGATGTAACACTTGGTATATCCCTTTAATTCAAATGGAAGTACCCTGAAGGAGGAAAACAGACCTAAGTCAAAACAAGAAAGATTGAAATTATTTCCGAAGAAAACAGCTACCCCTACCCCACTTCCCAAAAGTCTAGTTTGGTGAAAAAAAAAAGGAGCCAGGAGGAGAGGCTTCAATCAGAGAAGTAAAATCCTCAGGTTGCATCTTATCTTATATTTAGTAGCCCTGTCTTGAGTATAATTGGCATTTTGGAAAGGGGCAGTGGAGGAGACATAGGCCGGCAGGAAAAGTGAATGAGATTAAATGGTGTGACCATACAGGGAGAGAGATGGCTTACTGAACACCTGTTCCTTCCTACACTAGTCACAACAAGAATGATACTTTTAAAGTAACAGGCCAGCAGCATCCTCACTGTTGTAAAACAGGCTTTTCTGAGGAGAAGTTAAAGTGTGGAAAGGGCAAAATTGTTAAAATGTTCAACGCTCTTTGAAAGAGAAAGGACCAGCTTTTTCCCAGACTCTCAGTTGTTAAGCATAGTGATTCAATGTCCTAGTGCAGCTTGGCTGATCATCTAGACATGATGTCATTAGTTCCAGTGTGTACTATTACAGTGTGGACTCAGGGGTGAAGGCTGATAACTGTTGGAGCAAGTTCAATAAAATCTTCAACCTTTTTCGCTCCCAAGACAATGTGTGATGGTGGACGGGAGTTTAACAAATCTTACAATGGAGTCACTCAACACCAAGATTTCAGGCACAGAGTTACATCCTTGGTGTAAACTGCAAGGCTGGAAGGGAATTGGAAGATGACAGAAGTAGCTGACCTTGGCGAGGCAGGGAGTGGTGGCACTTGACTGGGGGCAGTGGTCCTTGCAGCTGGAGGTTAACTGAGAGCAGCTGAGGTAGTAACAAGTTTGGCTACATTGGGTGACAGGCGATGCGGTTGGCTCCAAAGACAAATGGCTTTGGGGTTTGGAGCATAGGAATTGGTCGAGGAGCCAGATGAAGAGCTGGGGCCAGAGTTCTTTCTGGGGCGGGACCATGGACTCCTACGCCTTCCCTCCGGGGTAGTGAGCTCAGGTAAGGTGGGCATGCTATCTGCTAACTCCTGGGGTGATGCATAGAAGTTGGAGCATGGTAGATTGTCAGTGTTGTCACATTCACCAGATCCATATGGGACAAAGAGGGGAAGCAAAAATTCCTCAGTGTTTACCTTTACAACTGAGACCCAGGAGGCAGCTTCTCCCAGAGCCAGTGTGAGGCAACTGGCGTCTGGAGCCCCACCACCAGGCAGTTTCAAAGAAAGATGTCTTGGAGCAGTGACTGAAACATGAACAGCTGGTCTGCTACTACAGCTTCATTATTACGATGATATTAGAATATTTGCTTTTTAGATTTTGCCACCATGGAGGTAAGGTAACATAAGCTTGCATAGGTGAGCTAACAGTTAGCCAGCTTGCTGTCAGCCAAAACTGTTGAGCATTGCTATCTTTCTGGCTCAAATTGAAACAATCTGAAAGTAATATTTAAGTGCTTATATCTTTATAGCGTGCTGTGCCTAGCTTAAAAAAAAAAAAAAAAAAAGCTAAAACCTAGCTAGCTAGCAAACACAAGCAAGCTGGTAATCCACAAAGCTCATACTAACTAAACTTTTAATACTCATTGTAAATATAAATAATATTTGACTCAAAAAGACATTAGTTCTATTTTCATATTCAAAGGGCATAAGCAAAATATCTAGCTTTAGCTAATAAAGTATAAACTTCCCTCCATTATTGATGTTGGTTGAGCTTAGGGTAGTGATACATTCAGCAATTTTATGGGCAATGCTGCAGGCAACAAGCAACAGTGACAGCTAGGTCAAAAATCTATCCAATATGCTGAGACAACTCCTAGGGTGCTGTTTAACATCAGAAGTTGCCCATAATATTGCCTTTTCTATTGCTAGCCTTGGATTGGCTTGTGAATGGTGCTGGAGAGACATGTCATTTGCTTTTCAAGTTTCATTGCTGTTTCAGTGTAACCACGGTAAATACTACAAATGTCTGTGTACAGAAACAAATATCTCAAAATTACCCCTGCAGTGTCATCTTTACAAGCACTTGTTTGCTCAGGGAAAGTGTGAGAATACTAGGTGGTGGGGGTTTAGGCATGTTACAGTATACTCTGTCTGCGTAGTATATCTCCTTAAAAAGAAATGTTGACCACCTCACAATCAAAATCTCTGAAGAACTTGACTTCAGATTTTACAGATATAATTATAACATTCAATATTCCTGACAAAATAATAAAAAGATCTTAGGTATTATTTATTCATAGTTCAACACTCATGAACTCAGCTAATCTGCTTCACAAAGACTTGTGGGTGTGATTCGATCAAACATGTGATCAAGCAACCCACCCATTGTAATCAGATTTTGATAAAGATGTTGCTAAATCCTGATTGGTGCACAGGATTATGCGACATCCCCTTTTTTCAACAAAGCCCCACCCAGCTCAAACCAGTGAGCAACACGCAGGTAAAAAAGAATCAAAATTAATCTCTAATCTGATATAACTGATATAACCTTTGGCAGAAAATAGTGTAAAATAGAATAGAAAATAGTATACCATATCTGACCTAATAATAAGAAATAGATTCTCCCCCCCCCCCCCCCGTAATGATTGCCTTGTCTATGGTTGTTTATTTTCCAGATGTTGGAAATATGGAATTTGGAGGAGCATTTCACTTTAAAGCTATGTTTTTGATCTTCCCCTAATAGAATGGTTCGGCTGCTTAGCAATTAGCATCTGCCAAAACTCACATTACAATGAGGGGACAGGTGCCACCTAACATTTCTGTTTTTATTTTGGTAGTCAGGGCCATGCTTATAATCAACTTATTATGATAGTAAAAGGTCTTTAAACACTGTGTTTGTTGAGCAGAGGGGCCAAATTGCTGGTGGTTCAATGTCAGCTGTTATTGGATGCTGAGCAGTAGAGGAAGGCTGCATTCTGTGTTTTGCTGTGTTGTTTATGGCTTTAGTCTGTGTAATTAGCACTACTGCTGTCTAGTAGAACTGTCTGTCTACACTGATATAAACTCCCCCCTTTGTTTTCCATGTATTATAGTGATTATAGCGAAATATTTCTTTTAGTTTATATTTATGTTTGTGTGCTATAGATTCGTACTTGTGTAGGATTTAAATCAAACTCCTATATGTTCATATAATTTTCTACAACGTAGCCTCCATTACAGCTAAAGAGTGCTCATATGCAGACTTTTATTCGTGCATTCAATCCATTTTAGCATGCTCCCAAAGAGGCCCAACAAACCATCTGCTGTTTAGATAGAGTCTGACCTCTATGCTTCTCAAGTCCAAGCACACCACTAGAGCATATCCATCCATGCAGCCCGTTGTTAATCTCTGAGCAGAAGACAAGGAGGTTATCATCACATGCCATTTGAATGGACGGGCCCACTGGCAAATCCCCACTCAGGGCCTTGTTTCACTCGGTGCACTCTTTCCCTGTCACTTGTAGGACACAATATGTGATTAATATATGCTCAATGTGCAGCAGTGTGACAATCTTGATGGCTGCACACCCAGGGTCTTTAGGGCATTTTCTATGTCTTAACAACACAAAGAAGGAAGTGGTGTAGTTCTAATGTCCCTAAATGTGTAAAAACTAGTGAACCAGCACAAACATTATACTTTATATTCAGTTTTGTATTATTTTTACACAACAAAGTTTTTTATTTGACTGTAAGGCTGCATTCACACCAAATTGGACATTGCGGGAAAAACGCCAGTCCTCCTGTTCATTTGAGTGGGGATAGTGCATTTAAGTTGCAGAAGTGGGGGCCGCATGGCATGCCGCAAAAAAACGCAGTGGCCCTGCAGAAAGAAGCTGAACCAGAATCAACTTTTGTTGAAACGTGACCCCACATCACGCTGTGGTGGCCAATCATGTAAGCTGGTGATCAGACTGATCAGATCTGTACAACCCTGCCACGAGGGAGGACAAAAACTGTGACTAGGACAAAGGGAGGACATTTCTCTTTGTTTGATAATGTTAAAAGTAAAGTTAGGCTTTGCTGTCGGCTTCTTGACTCTTTTTTAAAAAGATGAGAGAAAAAGAGAGTGAGCTAAGAGCACCCCGAAAGAGAGAAAGAGAGAAAGAGAGAGAGTGAGATCAGCGGTGGTTGAGCAACCTAGAGAGTGAATGAAGAGAACAAGCGGCAGTAACGGGAACAAAGCGTGAATGAGAGAAATAAAACGTTATTTTCTGATTGTTTCACGGTGGTTATGTTCTAAAGCACAAATAAACATGCCCACCACCCCGCTCACCTCTGCACAAGGTGCCGCAATGCCTGATATGGTGAGAATGCAGCCTAATAGCTGTGACACAATTGAGCGTTTAGCTTTGATTGCACTGTATTTTCACAAAGCACTCAAAGCACTATCTTAAACATCAACCCCAATACTGACCATTAAAATGGGAAGTAATGAGGGTAATTTGTCCATATTGCAAGATCTGGTTAAAAGCTAAAGCATCTTAGTGCTAATGATATTAAAACATATGGTTCTGCATGAGAATGTAGCTTGAACTAACTCCTCCTCTACTGGCAGTAAGAGTCTGGATCCTCTGTGGTGCCTAAAGAACCACTCTCCTCTGACCTGGATTCTCCCACTCCAGCAGCAGTGGTGTTAGTGGGCCACATTAGCATTTCCACCTCTGATGTAATTAATTTAGAAAATGGGGGGAATGATGTATAAACCACTTAAGGGAAAACGTATGTGTCCTACTAATAAGTAATTAGCACAAGAAGGAAATAAATAAACATTTATTCTGCCTACAAAGGGGTTTTAACAATGGTTTGTCTGATGGAGTGTTGAAGCATTGCATTTGCAGCATAGTGTCTCTCTTGCTATTTTCAGAGGTCTGAAAAATGTGATTTAAAAATAGAGTTGTCTCTTAAAAAAAAAACTGCAAATGACAGGTGTCTGAGTTTGACATCAGGATAAAAAATATATTTTATTTTTTGTTACTGATGGTTTCTGTGATGGCATTATTTAAAGGTCATCCATAGTTCACCTAAACATTTTTTTCAGTTACTGGCCTGACCTTGTCTTAGGACAGTGTGGGTATTTAAAGACTGTGTTTGATTGACATCTGTCTGACCTTCTGATTAGTTCTGATGCACCTGTTAGGGTGGGAGAGGTTTGCACCTTTAACATTCTTATTGATTCATGAAGTTTGGTGAATTCATGTAATTCCAACATAGTGCCACCCAACTTCAACCTGAGCAGAGGTCTAATTAACCAGAATAAGTGAAAACACCTGTGCAGAGCATCATTTCTTTAATTTCCCCATCCAATAACATCTGATGAATTGAATTGAATTTGAATTGTTTAGTAAGTCATGGTGTATAGAAGTGACACTGATCTGTCTGTCTTTCCATATAAACTGGTCAATTGAACTGGTTATTTCAAGAAACAACTGACTGTTTGTTGTTGCTGGTAGGAATATTAGTTTCTTACATAATTTGCTTTTCTTGTCAAAAATTGATTAATTAATCAAGTCAATCAATTAAAATAGAAAGATTCCAGATTCTAAGATGTATAGCATTGTAGAGTTTCAAAACCAACACCAAGGTAGAAAGGTGTTGAATATTGGTGGTATGTATTCTTTGAGTGCTTGTTCTCAGTATCATACAAGTCTGATGCTACAGACTCTCAAAGGACTCCCTGATTATTTTTAGCCCTAGTCAAATGACACATTCTCTATGGCCAAGAAAATGTGAAGTGGTCAGCATTAACGAAGGAAAGAAACTTCAACCAAACAGCAAGAGGTCTCATCATTGTTAAAAACATGGCAGAATCAATAAACAAATAAAGTCAGTTTTATTTATATAGCACAAAATCACAACAGAAGTTATCTCAGGGCATTTTCACATAGAGCAGGTCTAGACTGTACTCTTTAATTTACAGAGACCCAACGTTCCCTCATGAGCAAGCACTTGGTGACAGTAGCAAAGAAAAACTCCCCATTAACGGGAAGAAACCTCAAGCAGAACCGGGCTTTAGGTGGGTGGCCATCTACTATCCGTAGGTTTAAGTTATTTAAATAAATAAAAACACATTGGCAGTTCACAAAAAGCACAGTGTATGTGTGGATCTTTTTTTAAGAAGAAAAGTGTGTGTGCACATAATAAGCTTAGAGGCCTTTCTGGTTGTGAGACTGTGGTTGTAAGATGGAGAAAAATCACACATGGTAAAAATATCCTATTCTGCATGGCAATTATAGTCACTGATTGAGAAATGAAGAAAGATTTTTTTTATTATTATTTTAGGTTGAAGCTCTTTCTTTTCTTCTTACATCAAAGTCAATAAAATCTGATTAAATTGTTACCAAGATCATCAGTCTCAAAAGAACAGACAACTGAAACACACAAAGTTGACCAATGAAATGGTACTGACAAAGCATGTTTTTTACTGATAACACAAGCTCATGACATGTCTGATTATCAGTCTCACAATAGTAAATACTGTACCATAAGAAGATACATTTGATTTGCAAAGACACAAGAAGATAAAATCAAACCCTTGTTTGATCAAAAATAACAAGCAGACAACACATCTGACTTTAAAGCAAGAACAGCACTGTTGCACAAGGGCATGATGTTGAATGTTGTGTTTTTTCCTACACATTCTGCAAATTATATAATCCTCTATTTAGTCAATGCGCTTTAAAATCCATAAATTGAAAGGTCATGTGGCATAGCTGCTCTGAGACTGTGGGTGTGTTTCTTGTTTCAGCATCATACACCTGTGACTGACAGCTGCAAACTGTGATATGTAAAAGGACTAAGAAAAGTTGTATGTATCAAAACTTTGTTATCTTCATGGTTCACATGGGAATTAACAGACACCAAGGTTGTTTGCAGATTGGAGAACAGAGCTAATGAGACAGTGAAGGTAAAGTAAAAGCTTGAGAAAATGAACCAATCGATACATGTCAGCCTAATATTGATCAGGTTTTGCTACAGGTAACATGTATGTTACATATAAAATGCACTTTATCAAGAGCATAAAAGATTTTTAAATCCTAATTTTGTTCACATGTGGTTATGGGGTTATGGTTTTGTTTCTTTACATGGTTTATTGTTTGGTTCTTTCTCTCTTTTCTCCCTCCTCTGTGAATGTGTGTGTGAAAGTGAGAGAGACAGCAAAAAATCCAATACTTCACACCCACTTCAAATGTTATCACTCGATTGAATGGGCATTATCAGTGGTTATCAGCCTCATAGATAGAATTGGCTTGCTACACCTGTAAGTTCAGAGGGGTGTTGTCGAACATTGGTAAGGTGGAGGTCAACTTTGAGTTACAGACGCCATATAGCAACCCTAGTAATTATGACCCGGGAATTGATGTAGTTCAGATGACATCAATAAAAGATAACTTGATCAGGGGATTTTTTCCCTTGTTAGGAGAAGGCGGGTTGGTTGGATGACTAGGCAACATGTAGGTTAAAAGCAAAAAATGACAGTTTGAGACCAGAGTTGCGATATTTTACTCCGTCAGAAAACTTTCACTGCATTTTACTGCTGTTAAATATTGGCAAGATTGTGGCATCTTGCCAATATCAATTGACCCCTCACACTAGCAGCATAAATATGGCTTACTAGAGCTAGCTTTAGGCTAACTAGTGTGTATGATGTCATGAGCACAAACACATTTCAGCTAATAATTTTCTATTAAGTAAATTATACAAATAATGAGGTCATTGTTAAGTAAATATCATGTTAAACCCCTGGACACGTAGTCATATTTTCATTAGGTAGCCATCATCACAACAGTGTCATTTTCAGGATAGTCACTAATTTACTTAACAGTTAAATAAAATTTTTGAACTTTTTGTCTGTTTGTACTGCCAAATGCAGCACATGCCTGCAGCATTTTTCCATGTGGTCTACTCTCTCTGACTTTTGGCTGTTGACCACCCCAATATGGCGACCACGCAGACACATGTCAAATCTCAAACGCAGTATCTACATTTCTATATTATTATTCCTATATTATTCCACTGGGTTGGGTATGAATCTACTAGTAGGTGTAGCAGGCCCTGTCTAACCCATATGAGGCTGATAACCCATGACAATACCCATTCAAGAGTGATAACATCCGAAACAGGTGCACTTCAAGAGAACTGTTGTTAAAGGAAAGTTGTGACACTCATGATTGTTATTATAATAAGACATAACATCTGAGTCAGATCTTTGCCAGAGTTCCTATAGTGTCAGATCAATGGATGACAGTTGAAGAAAACACCAGATCAAAAAACCTGCTCTTCGATGATAAAAAAATCAGGAGTCAGAGGTCCAAACAGCAAAGTGTTCTTTAATGCCGGCAGTAAAAGAGAGCAATTAGTGCATACAAGATGAACCAAGTCGCTCTGAAGGTTCTTGCCTTCAGGGCGTAGTTTTTATACCCTTGGGTCGGCATAGGTCACACCTATTGTTGATCCTCTTTATCTTTGGCCAATTACACCATTATATTTTATCTTCGTCACTCGTCAAAACTCTTCAAGACAGGTCTTGAGCTGTCGTGGATATGTACTGGCATATTCAATTCTATCTAGTTATGTCCATTTTTTTATATATAAGTATTGGGGATCATTTTACACCATTATTGCCAAGTTGTCTTCTGGCCTTTATTTTTTATAAGTTATTCTTGTCAATTTTCACCCTTATTTCTTGATCTCCAGAATGTATTTTTAAAAAAGGTGAAGACTTTAATGCAGACCCGAGCAAAGTGACATGTAATACAAACACACTCAAATTTCTCCAGTGTATGATTATGATTCTTTTACCATGTTTCTATACTTATATTGTGATTAAATGTGATTCATGAGATTACAAATACATCATCAATAAGATTTTAACACACTAGCACTTATTGCTTATAAGACTTATGAAATCAATCTGCATAGCTTAATATTGTCTTTAAGCACACCAATGACACTTAATGAAAATACACCACATTCCATGGTCAAGAGTAAGCTATAGAGTTCAAGGTTGATCTTAATGCTTGTGGCTGAAATATACACAACACATATTCATACATGAAAGGCTTATAAATGTGATAAAATAATGCTTATTTCTAGGTAAAGCAGCAATACCAACACAGTCCAAGTAAAATAGACATGAGCTGCAGCTGTCATGGAAACAAGATAAGATAATCAGAGGCAAAAATGGTCAGAGGTGATGGAATCATCTGTGCCCTCTGGAGATGAACAATGAAATAGCACATGAAAACAGGATCAAGTCATTCATATAGAAAATAAATGGGAAAAAATAAAAGGCTATGTCTTATCTACATTTAGTGCATATTCTGTGTTATTTTGATATAAATTGTGCATGCAAAGTATGTATAGAATAGTAGTAGAGAATGGAAACAAATTTGAAGTCTTCTGTGCAGGATTTGACAGTTGGAAAACAGCATCTAAGCTTGGAATATACTCTTTTTTCTGAATGTGTTAAGTATGGTGTGTCTTTTTTGTGTTACCATGTGCGCATAAAAGGCATTGGGGTGTCTAATGCTAGACCATTTAGCTTTATCCATAGTGCTGGATCTCATGCTGTCTTAAATCACAACCATTCCTTAGTACACACCAAGAGTCAGTTGTTCCACAAATGGTTTCAGTGCACAGCAGGAATTTAATTGTATCCATCTGTCTGTGATACGGTAAGGCAGGACTCAGACCCAAAAGGAGATTCATCAGACAAGGCAGGTAAAGTTAACAGGCACTTTACTAGATAGTCAGTCAGGCTTACAGTCTGCTGTGGCTAGGCATGATAAGGCAAACAAAGCCCAGTAGAATCGTCTGGCAGGCAGAGCATTGGCAACAGGTCTACAATCAGATAACAATGTAACTAGAGTGACTCAAACACTAAGAGGGTGTATTAAACGGGTGCTTAGTCAGGTGCTATATAGTGAACTGCACAGTTAATCTGTTATTTTCTTTCCTTTCTCACATTTTCTCTTGTCAAGCATAGGTGTATCTAACATTAATAATGGATGCATTGCATTTACTGTAGGCATTCCATTAGGGGCATGGTATACTACACGTTGGCTCACTGGTGTGACTAAAAGAGTATTCCAACAATTAAGCATTGCAGTACATTGTCGAACTCGAGATGTAAATCAATGCAGCGGAACCAGAGATATTATTGTTTTACTACACTCCCCACAGTGCAACTTGACTAACAGTTTGATCGGAAATTTGGGGGCATTACGCTCGTAACGGTTATGTACCCCAAGCCACTAGCCTCAAAAAGAGATGAGGATTGAGCTACAGAGGTCTGGAAACCTCACTTCTTGCACATCCCCAGATTTTTTTCAGATTTTGCACAACAGCCTCTGTAGCCACAAAAAACCATATACAACATTTTTCACATATAGCACTCCCCTGTAAACAGACTTCGGAGTTCCCCTTTAATGGTATTTATCTCTTATGTGCTTTTCCTGCTATGACAAGTCAAGAGAAAGTTCCCAGTATGGACCATCATTCCACATTCTTAATTACGACTTGGGATCTCATATTTTACCAAAAGCTCTGATGTACATGAGTTGTCCATCATAACTCTGCCTTGACTGCATTTAGGCATTAATACCCCTTGTATTTATGATAATATGAATGTGTGCAAGTCCTAACCATGGGAACCTTTCATATCACTATCTTCCATCTCACATGACATAAATGTGACTTCAGCTGCCTAGAAAATTTTCAGAATGCACTATAAAATACATAAATAATAATAATGATCTCTGTACTCATTGACGAGACATAATGACAATTCCACTTATCTACACTACCAGCAGCCTGTTTCACACATAACAGTAGGGTCATCCCAGCTGCAGCTAATAAAACTCAGTAACCAGTAGGTTGATTTGGTTTGATTAACATAAGCTAATTTTATAATTTGTAGGGGTGTCTGACATACTATGACACCCCTGGTGAAAGTGTGCTTTCTATGGCTGCAACTGACACTTATTTGTTATTATGGATTCATCTGTCAGTCATTACTACAATTCCTTAATCAAACATTTAGTCTATAAAATGTCATAAAATAATGAAAAATGTCTGTTAAGATTTCCCAGAAGCCAGGGGGTTCTTTTGTTTTGTACAATGATTTAAAACAGATAAAAGCACCATATCCTGACATTAGAAACAAGAGCCAATAAATGATCAATATCAAATCTGTTTGTGATTATTTCTTAACAATATTACCTTTATTACTTTATAACCTGTAATGAAAAAAAGTATGTATACATATTTATAATTTTTTTTTTTCATTTCAAAGATGTTTCATTTGCTGCATTTTACTTTCATGTAAACAGAATATGAGTTTCTTCCATTTTTTCCCATGTCCATTTCCTAGATTAAATATTCATAGCATATAGCTTTTTAGTGTGCTTGGTGGTTAGAGCTGTGTTGAGTTGAGTTGAGTTTTTTTTTTTTTTTTTTTTTTTCCCACTAGGGACAGAGAAGCCACTTCCCCAAAAAACATGCATTATACCAGACCCAGAGCTGTGAGCTCTGGAACAAACTTCTTAATACTTCCACTGTCTCTGTTTTTTGATAGGAATAATCTGCAGTCCAGAATCATAGCAACACTCATGGACAGCTCAGTTCACTGGAGGTGAGGCAGATCAAAGACAGCAAGTCGGAGATGCAGAGATCACATGCACTCCATCCATACCTTCTTTCTTCTTTGGTTTAAAAAAAATCATCAAATTGAAGAAGCACAATCACGTCTTTAAGAAAGACAGCCCATTTGTATTCTAGGCTCCCTCTGTGTCTCCTCACGTGTGACTGAGCGCAAGTGAACGAAGAGGAGTGAGCGAGGAGGGAGGAGAGCAGAAAGAGGGAGGGGGTGTATGAGAGAGAGGAAGGATGAATCTAATGCGTTGCAGCAGAGAACTGTGACAGACCAGGCATTTATTTGAGCAGAGACTGCTGCTGTAGCAGGAAGGACTCAGCAGCAGCAGCAGCAGCAGCACTCAGCACTGCTCTATCACTCAGTGCCTCCACCACTGCTGAAGACAAGGTGGACACGAAGAGGCAGAGGCACAGTGGATACACACCGGGAGCACAACACCTCTCCAATGCCACCAGAAATACTGTTTCTGGAATACAGTGTTGTTGGCTTTTCCAGTTTTGCCTTGCAGCATATCAGTTCCCTTTTCCTCTTGATACTCTTCCGTCCATCTATTACCCTTTCCTCTGTCTTGATTTGAACGGGTATTCATGCCAAGGAAAAGCGTGGCTTGAATGAGAATCAGCACCGGTCTCTCTACAGGTCAGACATTAGTACCAGCAGAAGACTCAAGAGGCATTCGCACATTATGCGAATGTCCTGAGTACTCCACTGTGATCCCCTGGGGTTTTATCACAGCTCTGTGTCTTATCCAGTGGAAAGAAGTCACAGGAGTTATTGGTGTCAAGATGAACAAATGACAAGTTGTGGGTCTCAGCTTTTCGTTTTTCTTTCACTGTATTGATTCAGTTTTCCAGTCAATGTGGGGGGAAAACTAAGACAGGAAAAACTGAAGAGCAGAAGTAATTTTATTTTTACAAGAAGGGCACAACTGCAGAATTCTCTTTTGCTTCAGTTCCACTGTTGGTGAATCTTCCTAAGGGATGCACAGGACTGAAACACACTGGTGAGTAATAGGAATTTCCAACTTCCATAAACATTTTCTAGCTGCTGGACAGACATGTGCTGAATATCATTGTCTATTTCTATCATCAGTATGTCTAGAGGTTTTGACAATTTCACTATTTAGATATCAGTGTGAAACAAAGTGTGGTCTATTACCCACTGATCTTACAAGAACTGACACTGGACAAGGTTAATGTCACAACATCAATATGAATATGCAACACCTTACAGATTTTATGTTGTGGGCTCCCTCCAGATAATTTTTATTCTACTTTATTTAAACAAATTCTAGTTTTGCTGTTATTCTTGCAGCCCAGTCCACACAGATTGATGCCTCACAGTTACACTAACATAAAATTGAAAGGCTAACTGCTGCACGGCCAGCCTTCTCTACCAAGATCAACTTCTTGTAATTGTGTTGCTAAGCTACAGTTCCATTCTGTGAGAGTCATCATGCTACCTGTCAGGAATGACATGATTTACCATGTTTGGACATCATAAGTCATTACTTTGGATGTGAAAGCCTGTGTTGATCAGTTAGTGTGTCCTTCAGAGCTCTATGTTGTTTGTGGCTACACAGAGCTTGTTGAATTCCATTTTCACACCATCAGAGCTGCATGTAGTGGAGTGGTTGTAAAAGCAGTTCATTATAGAACAGATCAAAGTGTATCTGAATGTCTCAAGTTATTCAGCACTTATTCAGTAAATGTCTTTTCCTATCTTACTAGCTTCACGAAAAAGCTATGTGATCCATATCCAGGCAACTTGCTGTCAATCACAGGTCCCTGCCTCTAGTTTGGTCTTGTCTAACCCCTAAATGTATCAGCTATAATTACACATTACTGTAATTTCTATGCACTAAACATACTGAGAATCAAGTACACCAAACACTGGTGGCCTGTGTACTAGTGGACTGGAGTACTGGTGGTGGGCGGTTTCTATTTACCGCAATCACACTCCTCTGTCACCCACAGGCCTGTTGAGATAAGAGGGAGCATTGCACACACATTTAGATTACACCATCGTCTGTTTGTATGCAATCAGGGGTCCTGAGATGCTGGACAAGTGCTGTGCCCCTAAGATAGCATGTGGTGATGAGCCATGTGTGCACAACCCTTGATTCCACTTGTGATTCCTGAAGCAGTGAGGTGATGATGAAAGGCTGGTAATTGCTGCTGATTAAGATATTAGAAAACGCATTCACCCATGCATAATGAAATTATATGCGTCATCAAAATCAGAGCAAACATAGTACTTCAATTAGTTCAATTGATAAAGTCCTTCCATCAAGGCGGGATCACTTGAAAAAGTGATCAGAATTTGATTCATTCACTCACCATTCATTAATGAAGGATGCGTGTTGCATTGTCATTATGGCACAACACTATGTCTGCCTGAACTGAATACATGAATGATTGTGGCACTGCAGCACAATATTGCAATCGTCACAAGTGATTTGTTGTTCTCTGGTTGCACTGTTTAGCCATGAGCTAGTATGCTTCTATGTTTCTACACACAAAATAATACAAGATTGCATAATATTGGTTCTATTTTCTTCTTACAAAACCCAAACTGCACTAAACCGGCAGCCCTATGGGGAACTGAGCATGCCAGCATTGAACAATAGACTGTCAGCCATTCTTTTGAAGCTTAATCCAGCACAAATCCCACACCAAAAACACTAGTCTCAGTAACAAGCATATGTGCCATATATTATTGAACAAGGAAAACAATTGGAACAGCATCAAAAACAAGTGAGGAACAGGAGCACAACGGTGGACCTCTGGAGTGAGCCACAGCTGGCTTTTACCTAAATCTACTGATGTGTACTCATGTTACAACGCTGATAACTACAAACCAAGTACTTCAAATACATTTGCTGCAGCAGATCAAAAGCTGGTTTTGCCTTAATTCTTTTATCCACACAATTAATTCTTTTTTGTAGGTTAAGTAAATATACTGATCAGCTCTTATCAGAATAGTGTTACAAAGTCTATTTTTGTGTTTGAAAACAAATGAAAACAAGATTGGACCATATATGAAATGCTAGAGGTCTTTTAATTTGTACATCGCCTGGCTACCATCAGAAATAGACATATCCAGCATTTTAAAAATGTTTGTTTTTATGTAAGTTTAAGTTTATTTATTTGTACAATACACTTCATACAGTAGTTGTAACTCAAAGTGCTGTACACATTAGAAATATTTAAAATACATTGCACCAGATTTTGGGTGTAGACTATATGATGCTGTCGTAAAAAGGGTTGAGTTAAGATTTAGGCTATTTTTTACATGTTTTATACATTACTTCACTTACCCACAACCTGAAAAATAGTCTTAATGCAGTAACTACTAAGTTAATCATTAATGCTAAGTGACCCCAACACAGTGTGTTTCATGTTTATTTAAACCTCCTTATTTGGATGTAAAACTCTAAATGTCTGTTACAATCCCTTATAGCAAATGATAATGTTTTTTTGAACTATGAAGTGAACTATGAACTATGACAGATGTGTTTGTAAGGTGCTTTTGGTGTAATGGCCGCATTTGGTTTTGCAGGATTATGTGACAGCCAGTGGTGCAAAATGACTTTTTTCCATACACAATCAAACCAAACAAATAGCTGTAAAACACAGAATAAAATTTTTGTAAATTTTCATGAACACCCTGAAATGATCTTCCTAGGGAAAAACCTTTTTCACATACAGTACGCACCTGGTGAGCAACTTTAATTGGAATAAAGTGGGTGCCATCTTGGAAGGCAATATCAAGTTTTCGTAATACATCCATGTGTACAACCATAGACTGTAAAAAAGTAGGGACATAGTCACCGTGACGTCACCCACTGGTTTGTGGACTGCCGTTTCGAAGCCTCAAGTTTGGTGATTTGATTGTCGCCATCTTGAATTTGACCATCACCATCTTTGATTTTTGGAGCCAAAAGTGACCATATTTGGACAAGAGGGTGGAGCTGACCATAGCCCCAACTTCTATCTTGGTTAGCACGGTGCATTTATAGTCTAGAGTTAACTGTAATAATGCTAATGCTAATTTTCGCTGGCGAAAAACAGACATTTTTACACCGGGTATTTTTACAAACTGTCATCAGACAACTGGGATTCACTTTGGATTGTTTGCTGTTACCGGTGGATGGGGCCATTTTTGGCTGGGAGGATGGGTAAAGACAATGGACATGGCGCTGGCATCAGCTAACATCGGCCACCGCAGAGCAAAGAATACTACTTATTTTTCCACAATTTTGAAACCTAATTTTATATACTTTGCAACCTTTTTAATCATTCAAATTTGGCTGGGTGATTTATTACACAATTTTCTGTAGTGTAAAAACTCAGAATACATATTACATTATTATTGTTTTACACAAACTTTAAAACAAAATGTACTTAACAGAAAAACTGAACAGTCAACTACTGAGAGGGTCTTTGAGTACAACTAAATGCTGAACAAGACTTTTTTAGGCAACCAAAATATTACAGCTAAGTTTCATGAACCGAAAACACATTGTGAAATAGCAGCATACTCTGTGAATCTGGGGTTACGCCATGGTTACGTTACGTTATTAACGTTGTTGCCATGGTAGCGACTTGTCAAACAAGGTAGCCACAACCTAAAGCATACCCTGTTTTATCATCTGTTTTCATCTAAATGGAGCCATAATTTACATAATGAACATCATGCTGTATTGAAGAGGACTTGAAAATAGTGATTGAGACCATAAACTCATTAGGAAACTATTTACTGGGATAATAAATCCAGTGAGAAGTAGAGTCATTTTCTCACAGACTTCCGTACAACTGGACTTCTTTTTGGAGCCAGTTGAGTCACTCCCTGCTGGCCATTAGAAGGAATGCAGGTTTAAGGCACTTCTTCATTGGCTTCACTTTTCAGACCGGGAGCTACATATAGTACACCTTCAATTCTGCTTCCCAATAAGTGTAACTACACACAGGTTTGTTTAAAACTTGTAGGATCATCTGACTGCTAATGCTCCTGCCCAATCTCACTTATAGCAATGTATCTGTGTTCCCCGATCTTAGTAAATAACCTGATAACAAAAGATTGTTAGTACCAATAGACAATGTGGCTAAGACCCAAGTTGTTATAAACCAGAACTGTTCTTTGAGATATTAAAGTCTTATCATATACAGCGATATCTTTATTTTCAAGTGTCAAATTGATAATATGGTAAATTTTGTATCTCCAGTTAGTACACATGCAGTATAATCACTCAGCAGCCCTTTAACCTGATCCTACGAGAGTTTCATGGAATTATTCAGTAACTGTCTCTTCAGACCTCGACTTGTGAATGTTTTTATGTGCATCTCAGTGCTTATCTATGCACCATACTCTCCCTTGGTGAACAGTAAAGTGGCAGGTATCACAGGCTGTCAGGGAGCTGGAGACAGAAAGAGCAAAAGAGAGAAGTGACCTCATCACTCCTTGTCTCTACGCCTTGCTGAAGATGTTGCCCTCACCAGTTTGGCAGTTGTAGTGTGGAAAAGGTGCGCATAAGTTTGGGGAGTTAAAACTGGAAGCTTCCAATGGCTCTGTCACAGCAAAAGGTGGCAAAAATTAGAAAATGTTACCTTCATGCACCGACATGTTTCTCTGTGAATAGTGGACCCTGAGATAAAATGACTCATACAACCACAATGACAACTTCTGTAATTTCATATTCTATCTCATCCAGCTCAATTTTTGGTATGTAGATGCACAAAGTTAAGGAGCATAATTTAGGTTCAGCATGCTTACACCTGGTGAATGTGATTGTTTTCTGTCAATGATTATTGTGAAAGACATTCACAACTCAACATATTTGAAGCCCCTTTTATGTAATGTGTCTTGTATCCAGATAAAGACCGTGGAGCTGGCCACTTCAACACAATGCTTACTGACATGGTTATGAAATAGAATTATGTATGCAACTTGGAGACATGGATACATACATGCCACTTCAAACAACCCTCTTGCCTAGAAAAAAAAAAAAAAAAAAAAAAAAAAAAAAAATATATATATATATATATATATATATATATATATATATATATATATATATATATATATATATATATATAGGCTAGACTACTAATTTGCAACAGCAAATTTGTTTTTAGAGAAACATAATGCCATCTGAATTATGTCTTTCTTACACAATAAGAAAACTTTTTTCAATGAACGTACTGTATCTACTAAGTAGTAAAATGTCCACACAGAACATATCTGCACTCACAACATATTTCATTTATTTTCCCTACAATATTTGTTTGTGGTATCTGAAGCATTTTTAGGCACTCACAGCACTTGGTTAAGGTTAGGGAAAGAATATGGTATTGGTTAAATACTGAAACAATCAAAAAAGAGTTGAAGCACACAACAAGGAGTTTTTACTTTTTTAACATTTGACCAAAAGCACTATCTTTACCTAACCTTAACCTGAGTGCTTTTGTTCCATAAAACGAACCACATGCAGGACATGGAATGTAAAATGTTGCCACTGAACATTATCCGGACATTACCTCAAAATGTGTTTGACAAAACAAATTAGGATATATACATATTTTCTAGGAAACAGGTTCTTTTTCAACATCTAGCTAAAACTCAGAGGCTCTATCAAAAAAGCCCACGATATGTTGTTTACAAGATTTGCAAGATGTTTGTTGTTGTTTTTACCCAAACCATGACCTTTTCTTAATTTCAAGAGATTGACAACCCAAAACGGTCATACAAATATAAATCATTATGAGACTTTCCTCTCAAGAAAGGTCCTCTAATTTTAACAAAGGAGTAATTTTACCCCAAATTGTTGATCATTTTTGTAACAGTCATTTGTAGGCAATGTTTTGGAAGGCAATGACAAACAATGCTATTTGTTGTGTGATTAGTGGTATATTGTTTAATTTCCAGTCTGAAAGCAAATGACACATAAATAATAGTGTTTCATCACATTCAATAACTAGACTTAGTAACGTGTTCTATCAAGTTCAATGTTATAGATTTTAACTTAATTTAGCGGTAAGGTAACTGGTAGGGTAAACAACCAGTTTAGAGGTCTATGCTGCAGTACAATGTCTTCAGTGGCAGACCTGCACACTAATAACTCCTGCAACACTGTTTTCTGTTGAAAACCTGTCCTAATCATGCAGTGAAGACACATGTCTGTTTTTAAATCTAACTAAAACTAAATTTAAACTTAAACTTTATTCAGTAGCATATTTGGAGTGATAAAGTTTATTGGATAGCAATGCATTTACCCACATGGTTAAACCCAGTAATAACCACAAGCCACTCATATTTCATCCTGCAGTGGTGATGGTAACTATTTGCTCCCACCCTCCTTCGAGTAAATATATAGTATACTGCACCTGCAGCATTTTTGTTGGGTCAAGAATGACCCTAGAGATCTCGATCCTGTTGCAATCATCTAACTGAGTTCACTTCGACAGACATAATTTTTTCACACATCAGCCAAATTCCTTATTTGAAATCTAAACCAAATGAGACATGTTTAGAATCTCAACAATCTAATAGGACAGGTCCTCCCTATGCTAATGCAGACAACCCTGAAAAAGGTCTCTTCCCCAGGCATGCTTTGTACCTGCTGCCATCTGGAGTAGACATTTGAGAGCGTGGGCATGTCTGCACAGGTCAGGTCTGCCCTAATTAGTATTTCATCATAATTATACAGAGATTGCAGACTGACAGCTCTATTTAAATAGGTGTAATGCTGCAGGTAGATAGTGACTGAATGAATGGAAATATCACCCTATCATAGTGGGAGATATCACTTAATGCTGGAAACAGTTCATTCCCTGATGTTAAAGATAGTGACAGAGAAGACAGAATGTGCGAGGTGGTTTTTCATTGCAGATGCAAACAGACAATATAATCTGAGAAATGAATAAAGCGTAGCAAAATTGAAGAAAGAAAGAAAAAGCAGCATTATTTATCCGTCACTGATATCTAAATTGTAGGACTGTTTTTACTTGACATTACTGAAAAAAAACATTTTTTTTTCCCATTGAAAATGTGTCATCAGATACTCAAAATTACTTCCTCTAAATTTTTGATCACCATTTGCTGAAGCTCTGATGATGATGAGCCCTGCAAGACATGAAAACAAAGCAAAGTGCAAAGAATATTAGATAGGTACCATACTAAACTAGTACAAAAGGTGTAAAAGACTGGTCTAGAATAAGAAAGAGGTGCATAGTGTTTGCTGGACCACTCAGAATTCTCCATGGCATACATTTTCCCATTGATTTAGCAGAAAAAACACATGTAACAGGGCTTGCATATGGCAAATTGTGAAGAAAAAATAAGGGAATTACTCATTTCTGCAAATGCTGTTTATATTCAAGTGACAGAGCTCTCTCATTGCCAAAGTGATTATGACTCTTGTCCACCAGGATTAAAGGAGGAAACAGTGTGATGGGGACATCTTACATGATTTAAAGTTTAAACAACTCCTTATGTATCTTATACTGACCCTTTACACAGCCCCTCAGTTCAGCCTCTGTCTGAAACAGGTTGTTTTATCTCCTGTCTCTGTAGGGCTCCCATCCTGCTGAGCCAACTCTGTTCTGATTGGTTAGTTTCTGAAAGCTGCTCAGGAGGCTAGGTCAACAAACTATGAAACAAACGATTAGTAGGATTTGACTACATTTTCTCGTTCTTTACGTGAAATGTCAACTTCTCAAATACATCTATACATGTTTGAGCAAGAATCTGAAATCTGAGAGAGGGCAATGCAAACAACACATGGAAAAACATTAGCAGCAATGGCTACGGAACGGACAGTCATTATAGGCATGTGCGACGAGGCAACAACAGCTCATCAGCAAGGTATAAAAACTCATCCCAAATGAAGCATTCAATACAAGTTGAAGCCTGGGCTTTTGACTTGCAGGGACCATTTTTACATTCCTTAATATTTAACATGGACATCCAACATCAGAACAGTATATTAATAACAGAACACCAGAAAAAGCATAATATGTCCCCTGTAACCATAGTATTGACAGATCATATTTTATTTTTGATGTGTCAATGAATTAATTATTACATCAAAGTGTCCTTGGCAAGGGTAAAAGCAAGCACAAACTCAGAAAGTACAGCCAACTAATTTTTGAAATTTTGGTGATCAGAGTAAAGCACAATCCTGGCATAATGCAGCACAATCTGGAAAATGGTCTGGAACAGGATGAATACATTGTTAATAGGAGGAATATATTATCATCAGACGAAGCTGGGGCAGGGTTTCTAGCGTCCAATCACGTAAGCTCTACTCATCTCCTTTAAAAGCAGCAGACAGTTTACCTAATGGGCTAAGAGGAGAGTCCAGACCAGCATTTCGAAGAAAGCTACTCAATAGTCCAGCAAGTGCAAAGGATGGAAGTACAAATATACAGAAATTGATATATAACCTTACAGCACCCTGTATACTGTATGCTGCAATAGGCCAACTTAGTCTTCTACAAATTATGTTCAGATACTGCATCAGCTATTTATGTCAAGTAGCAGTGTTTGGCACAAATGAAGGACATTGCGATGTTTTGTGCATGAGGGTAAAGATGGAGATCTTAGGGGCGTAAAGGTTGTGGGGTAACATTTATTTTATGGCAAATGTAAATGGCTGCATTTATATAGCATTTTTATCTGCTTTACAATGTTTCTGCTGCTCACTCACCCATTCACATCCACGCACACTCTCACACACACCTATGGCGTCAAGCTATCATGCAGACAACTACACAAGGTGCTGGCACAGCAATCAGGAGCAATTGGGGTTCAGTATCTTGCCCAAGGACACTTCCACATACTGACAGGACAAGTCAGGGATTAAACCACCAACTTTCTGATTAGTGGACAACCAGCTCTACCTCCTGAGCCACAGCTGCCTCGTTTTAGTTGGCTAAAACACCAAATAACACAACCTGAACTTGAACTTATGGGTGCAGGGTTGAGTTATATGCAGTATTTCATGACAGATCCTGCAGGGTAGAAGGGTCCCCCCATATACAATGCATAATGATAATAATTTATCTCTGCTTGATGAGATAACAAATAAATCGGGTACTAACTGGACCAGGGTGTCATGCCACTGCAGAATTATAAAACCTCTGACAGCTTCTCATTTCCTGGCTGTTGGCTTGGCTACAGTGGAGGACTGCAGCCTATTTCCTCATCTGCAATGTTAAAAATGGCCCTATATATTTAATTATAATTAATGGGCCTCTGAGTTAATATGTCCTTAAATCCCAAAACCTGTATCCTAACCATGGCATATCAAATATGTAATGCTTCAAAGGAAAGCAAACAGGCAGTTTTCTGAGTAAAAGGTAGGTGTTGCAGTAGGAGCACAGACATGGTAGTAACTTTACATTTTGATCATAAATATAAATGTTGATATAGTATCAGTCTGCTTTTAATAGATATTGTGATATGTGTTATATCAGTACTGTGGCTGAATGTCACAAACATTGCTTGTTTATCTTATATTAGGGTCAGACTGCCAGCCAACAACCACCTGTAAGTACTGTAAGATTTTGTAATGAGGCTTAGAAAGTCATTCATTTCTCAGTAGAGGACTGCTAACAGCTTGAAACATATGGAGGGAAAATCGCAAACCAGTGTTGCTGGCAATTCAGCAGTGATTATTAAGGAACACCTGTTTGGCTGGCTGGCAAGGCGACTCAGGGTCCCGCTGAATAGCAGCAGGCTAATGAAGGTCTTCTCAGCTTAATTGTTTGGGCTATAAATAGTGACGGATAGAAGGATAGAGTGTGGCACCACTCTCATCCATTTTTTCTTTTTTTTTTTGCCATACAGTGAATGCACCATTAATGGTTTGTTGTTGTGGGTTGTGAATAGGTCAGAGGAGGCAACTGTGTAATTGCCAACATTAGTAATTACAAAAGAGTCATTAACAGTAAACTGTAAAATTAAACTTTAGTGAAAGGACACATGCATAGAGCGAGGGTTGTCTTTTGAAGTATGAGGGAGACTAATAATCTCCAATAAACATCTGAGGTGTAAGGTATGCTAAGGTACCATTTCAACAGATAAAACTGCATTTGATATAAAGGTGAACAGCAGCTTTTAGATTGCAGCCATGTCCTAGTAAAGGTCTTTCTCATCAGCAATTCAAATCATGGCGAAAGTGATTTCTTCTTGCATTTGCCCACATAGTTCCCAGCTCTCATATTGCCTTTGCTCTGACAGAACCTCATTTTAGGGAAAATTAAATGCAGAACACATCACTAATTGCAACATTACCCACAACTATATCTCCAAATGACTATTTGACAGAAGAACGCAATGAGAATAAAGCAGGATCATCTGATTTTCAGTTAAATAGCATTTGAAGGATTGCCACTGCAGTGTGCGCCCTGCTGTTCAGAGGTCACCTTCATTGATGTTGTTCAAATGAGTTTGGCTGGCAGTGTTTTCCAGGTCAACCCTTTTGAGAGAGGGGGGTTGATAACTTTCACAAGCCTTTAAGTTTCACCATAAGCATGAAAAGAATCACATCACTGAAATTTTGTTTTGAGGAGCGAAACAGAGAGAACAATGAGGTTAAAATTGTTTTTTTTCTATGAATTCTTCTAAAGAATTACTGTTTTATGGCACTGGCTTTTACAAATTGAAGCGTGCTTGCATCAAAAATGCATTTTCTCAAAGAAAAACAAAATCTTAAAAGTGCTTTTCCTTAAAAATCAAATAGAGCAGAAATAAAGATTTCCGTAATAAATTCCTTTATGTATATCCTTTGTTGTAAAATGTAGTACATACATATTACACACAAATTAAACACATAGAAATAGATAGAAAAACATGAAAAATATTAGGTGAATAAAACACTGATATGGAGCAACCAATGTAAGTGTAGTTGTACCAGTGTGAGCAACCTCAAAGCTGAAAAGAGAGAATCCTTGAGATTCACTGGAACTCAAGCAGAAAATATATAAAAAAAGATTGTGTCATGAGAGTCCATCAGGACCTGAACAGCAAGAGCAAGCTAATGTCACCTTGCCTGCTTGAGGCAACCAGCATGGCCCACAGTATTAGGAGCGAGCTTGATTACTATAATATATATGCAGGGTCTGCACTTGGGATGGGGCCAAGTGCCCACTGATTCACCAGAAACCTCCACTGGTGCCACACATCGCTGCACTACAGATGGATACTTTACTAATCATGATAACAGTCATCTGGTCACAGAGGTACAGTATAGTATATACTGCATTCATTTTAATGATCAGAGCTTTTACATGATAATGCATTCATTCAGCAGATCCTGTTTTGTACTTTTCCAATCACTATTAAATGAATTCTTTACCTGTAAAAAAAGTAGATGATAGATATTGTGTCATGAGATACTGCTTGTAATTCAGTGGAAACTGTGTTGAGAGTAAAAATATGTAGGGAGACGTGAACAAGAAATGGGAAAGAGAAACAAATCAACGAGCAAAAAGCAAATAAAACAACTGACAATAAGGCCTTGACAATAACGTCTATAGAGTACTTTGTTTACATATATTGTAAAACAATCTGCTGCTGTGGGTTAATTAAGCTACCACAACCACTATTACTACTGTAGTGACATAATGCTATGACTTACAAAAGCCAGAAACTGAATATTACATAGAGAGCTACACTCTATGATTGTGTCCTTTATGGTTTAGATTTATATTTTGCAGCATCCCAGAAAAGGTTTAATGCATTACCACAAAAACCTTACAGCAACCATGTTTCTGACAGTTGATGCATTGCTGATGTATAAATAAAAACTCAAGGACAGTAGTTTCAAAGTCTCTGACGAATAAACCCTGCTCTCGGTTCTAAAATTAAATTGTATGCAATAGTTAAACAACAGAGTAAAAGATTGAAGCATACTAGTCCACACATTACTGACGTCAGTTTTGACAACCAAATCACCAGAGAGGACTAATTCCAAGTCAGTTATTAAAGATGACAATGCAGATTATGCATTCTCAGTTGGATACCCATTTAGGCCAAGCTGGTTGTCTCGTCAATTGGTTGAAGCAACTGAGTGAATTTGTGTGGACAATAATCAACAATAGTCAAAATCCTGGTCAGATTACTTTTATTTGTTTCACTTTACATTCTCTCTTTCTATATAGTGGATATGTTGGGATGAATTAATTAAGACTATTTAGTTGTGTTTTCAAAGACTAATTGAAAGTAGAGATTGTGTTCTGAGTCAACATTACAAAGAAAATTAAAGCTGCAAGAAGTGTTGAACGGGCCCTCGCGCCTCCGTGCACATCGGGCCGCGGCGCAGTCGAAGGGCTTCTGTCACGGGCATGTAGATGTCCTCAGACCCGGGCTGTTCTCAGACAGTGCAAGAAGGAGATAAACATCACTTCCTTTGTCCACTATTTTGCCTGCTTCTGGGGCTGCTTTGCTGCAATTTCGTAGGGGGCGCTATTCAACCAGTTGCATCACTGATAAAATATCATCATGTAGACGTGTTCAGGCCGGGACTCTTATCAAACATTTAAAGTTTGGTGCAGACTGGAGCATGTACAATAAAGTTATAGCAACTTCCTGTGTCATGGTGAAACATCAAGTCTCAACGGTAACAGAAATGAAAACACGTCTTACCTCGATGTCGGTGTGACCAAGTAGGAAGAGCCAAGCTCAAACAGGCTGTTTTTGTAAGATTGCATGATGACATGTCATCAGGCCATCACGACGCCCAGTAATAGAGCCACCAGTAGCACCAATCATGTCAATAAAATGGCGTTTTCTGGGACTTTCTGGAAGCTTATGAATCACAAAGCTTGTCTCCATGGCTCTGGGAATCTGCCTGATTACACTTCATGTCTGTCGTACGTTTAAATGTACAGTGCCACGAGTACTTGCTGGACAAAGACGTGTAACTTAAGTTGTCTGTTATCTAACATTGCATGAAGGAGTTAAATATCATTTCCTGTGTCCACTATATGGTGCTAGAAATAAACATCATGTCGCTGTATATCAACTGTAGAGCACACCTTGAAAATTTCATGTGAATTGGATGATGTTTGTCATATAAGGCTGACTTGCTCACAGCTGTGTCACCAAAGTTCTGCACTTTTAACAATTTTAACCCACATGACCTGGTCAAAGTTTGATTGAAATGTGTATTGTCACAGGGCTCTACAGTGCGAGTATTTCACTCGCATTTGTACCTAAAAATAAATATGTGTGAAGTGGAAAAATAATTTACTCGCACACTGTGCGACTGCAAATTGCAACCATAAGACTATATGAAATGCTAGAGGGATTAAAAGTTGAAATGACGGATACAGAAAGTGGCGACGCTAATAAGGCTAACAGAGCATTAGCTGCAGCATGACCACAAGGAAGCATAACCAGTTAGCCTCTGCTCGGCTCTCAGTTAGCCCTGGCTCTCTGTTTGGATCCTACCGGACCACCGAACCCCGGTTTGTTATTCAGGTTAAAGTGGGAAGAACCAGCGGGTCTGTCGGTCAGTTAAGTGAAGTGAAGCCTGCGGAAGAAACAACGGGACCATCAGGGTGAAACAGTCCGTGGAGGAGTTGCTGTGTTCGGCTGCACAGATAGGAAATCCCTCGGCTGACAGGATGTACCACTCTGAAAAAACATCCCCGGCTCTCTGTTTGGATCCAACTGGACCACCAAGCCCCGGTTTGTTATTCAGGTTAAAGTGGGAAGAACCAGGGGGTCTGTCGGTCAGTTACCATTAACTCCCTAGGAGGAGATAGCGTATGATCAGGGTCCAAAATTGGCACAAAGTCATACTTTCATGGGCATATTGCGGACTTCCTGTTGGATTTAGGTCAGGGGTGTCAGCGTATGATTTGTAGGTCTTAATGAGACGAATAAATGAGCTTTGGTTCGATCTCTCTATGACATTCCTACGGGCCATGGCGGCCATATTAGATACATAGGTGGCGCTATAGAGCACATTTTGGCACTTTGGGGGATAATTTTTACATTTTATCAAATTTTTGACCAGACCTGATGTGTGTGCCAAATTTGGTGGGTTTTTGAGCATGTTTAGG
Organism: Thunnus thynnus; assembly: GCF_963924715.1. Taxonomy (NCBI): domain Eukaryota; kingdom Metazoa; phylum Chordata; class Actinopteri; order Scombriformes; family Scombridae; genus Thunnus; species Thunnus thynnus. The sequence goes on from NC_089521.1 coordinate 13,490,493, forward strand.
GGGTCAAATTAAAGTGGCGTAATAATAAAGAAAGAAGAAGAAGAAACAAACAAACACACAAAATACAATAGGGTCTTCAGCCCTTTGGGGCTCAGGCCCTAATAAGGTGTTTTATTAGGGCCTGAGCCCCAAAGCGGCCAAGACCCTGTTGTATCTGTTGTGTTTGTTTCTTTCTTATTATTTCTTTCTTATTACGTCACTTCAACCCTAAATTTGACCCCCTAAACATGTTCAAAAACTCACCAAATTTGGCACGCAAGTCTGGACGAAATTTCCTACAAAAAATGTGATTTTTAATGTAAGATTTGGCCAAAGTCCTGGGATTTATGAGGATATTTCACAAGAAGACTATTAAAATCCTCCTCTCCAGCTGAGAGAGAGAGAAGGAGGGAAGAAAGTGGGGGGAAAGTCACACCTGTCAGCCCAGGTCTGAAAACATCTACATGCCCGTGACAGAAGCCCTTGGACTGCACCACACCCCAGTTACTTAGTGTTTCTACACATCTGACAGCAGTGTTCAATGCTTACTTTTTTTTCAAGGAGTACATGTGCTCCTAAATGAAAAAAATTAGGAGCACACATAACTTTAGGAGCACACTGAAAAATGTTCAAGTAACAGTTTCTTAAAGAAAACAATTAATTACACACATATTTCCAATTTATCACATACATATTTAAACTCTTTGTGTGTGTGTGTGTGTATGTGTGTGTGTGTGTGTGTGTGTGTGTGTGTATGTGTATGTGTATGTAAATCAAAATTTATGTTTTTTTTAGGGATGCTCGATTATGGCAAAAATCATAATTACGATTATTTTTGTTCAATATTGAGATCACAATTATTTAACATGATTATTTTTTGACTGTCATTTTTGCCAATTGCCGATGTTTATATATACACATATTTTTTCCCACTTGGCTGAGGAGACTATTACATATGCAATTATATATTGTACTAATGATCAAGAAAGACTGTAGCCTATATGAGGGAAGAACTCAGGAAAACTGGAGTTCCGGAGCTCAGCATTAAAACTTTAATGGACCTGCCAAGAGGGTGGAGCAGCAGTTTTTTTTTAGTTTATTAGACAGACAGGATTAATGAGTAGGATTTAATCATTGGTTCATAGTCCGAAGCGGAGGGTGGCAGTAATGCACCTAATATGCTGGTTGCCAACCACTGTTATAAACCAAAAAGAGGAGAGTAAAATATTTTTCCAACAGAGTGGTACATCCTGTCAGCCGAGGGATTTCCTATCTGTGCAGCTGAACACAGCAGCTCCTCTACGGACTGTTTCTCCATGATGGTCCCGGTGTTTCTTCCGCAGGTTTCACTTCACTCAGCTGGCCGACAGACCCGCTGGTTCTTCCCACTTTAACCTGAATAACAAACTCGGTGGTCCAGTTGGATCCAAACAGAGAGCCGGGGCTAGCTGAGAGGCTAGCGGAGGCTAACTAGTTGTGCTTCTTTCCGGTCATGCTGCAGCTTACGCTCCACTAGCCTTAGGAGCGTCACCACTTTCTGTATCCATTGTTTCAACTTTAAATCCCTCTAGCATTTCATATAGTGTTATGGTTGTAATTTGTAGTCGCACAGTGTGCGAGTAAATTATTTCTCCACTTCACACAAATCTGTTTTTAGGGGCAAATGCGAGTGAAATACTCACACAGTAGAGCCCAGTGACAGTACACATTTCAATCAAACTTTGACCAGATCATGTGGGTTAAAAGTGTTTACTTTTCTAAAAATAGATGATGAAATTTAGGAAATTAATTTGTTTTACACACAAACTCATCAAGACTTTTCAATTTACTGATTGAAATTCAAGTGACAGGGCTCAAAACTTGCACAATTTTGATGACACAGATGTGAGCAACTCAGCCTTATATGACAAACATCATCTGATTCACATGAAATTTTCAAGGTGTGCTCTACAGTTGATATACAGTAACATGATGTTCACTTAATGGGTGTTTTCTAGCACCGTATAGTGGACTCAGGAAATGATATTTAACTCCATCATGCAATGTTAGATAACAGTGAAAAACTAAAGTTACACGTCTTTGTCCAGCAAGTACCTGTAACAATGTACATTTAAACGTACGCCACATAGAGGTGCAATCACACTGGCTGAATAGCGCCCCCTACAAAATTGCAGCAAAGCAGCCCCAGCAGCAGGCAAAATAGTGGACGAAGGAAGTGATGTTTATCTCCTTCTTGCACTGTCTGAAAACAGCCCGGGTCTGAAGACATCTACATGCCCGTGACAGAAGCCCTTTGACTGTGCCATGGCCCGACGTGCGCAAGGGTGCGACGGCCCGTTCAATGCTGCTTGCAGTTTTAATTTTGTGTATTATTTCTTATGTATTACAACATATCTGCCATAATTCAACTCGAGGGAATGTTAATTGGCCTTTTAATAGCCGCTCTGCAGTTTTAGTTTGTTTAATAACCTGTTGTTGTATCTCAACATTAAAAATATACCTGTTGGACTACCTGGTAGAGCAGTGGTACCATGTAACTAAAAACTCCTCCGTGTGACTCTCATTGAACTTTTGCATGTTATCCTCCCTTCACGTTTTCCTGTCACTCTCTATTGTTGTCTGTCAAATAAATAATATCAGTACAGAGTCTGTGTTTCAGAGCAGATAGGGTTTGTGAAAGCCAAATCAATGGGCATCTGTTAATTTCCATTGAAGCTTGCACAACTTAAATTTACTGTGAATTTCCGTTGCCCAGTGGTTTAAAAGGTTTGTTTATAAATTTAGACAATCTATTCGGGGAATTGAAGCAACTATTATACACTGCAGCCAAATCGAGCAGTGTATCTTTAAGCAATAGAAAGAGAATGAAATAAAGACTCTCTTCCTGCCACTGGTATACCTTCTAACAGATATAAAACACACACACTCACATAAACACACATAGCAGAGAACATGACTAAAGGATTCTATGTTTTCCAATGCTGTTTTGTGTTGGACCTGACCCTGAACATTCCCTTACAATCTTTTTCTCAGGGTTTTGGTATTGTATTATGCATGTATTTTAAACATTCAGGGCTGTGTGAAGCTAGTCTGCATTCCCTTTGATGTTCCCCTCTCTTTTTCTATATCTTGATGCAAGTGTATTATAATAGTAGGTGCAGATACAAGGCATACACATAATCTGTAAATATACAACTCACAGTTGAATGGCTGTTTTATTTTAAATGAACAGCCTTTGGCAAGAACAGTAATGAAGAATGAACAGCAACTAAAATAGAAAGATGTTATTAAAAACACCAAATTATTAAGATTTGATTTCAGTCAGCAGTAATCAGAAAAGGTCAAAGCCTTTGCACAAGTGAATGATTGTTTCAAAAGGCTGATTATGAATTTGTCGTGTGCAGACACCAAGGAACTGACCATTTAGCAAAATCCTGCCCCTGTTCACCACATAAGGATTTTTTGTTTGCTATTTGTTCTTCAATTATCAGGTGAAAAACATGGTTCTCTTTTGAGTCAATACATTAATTGATTCTATATTTCCCCACTTACATGATAGAAATAATAACTAACAGACAATTTGGAAATCATTCCATTTATTTATAAGATATGACTAATAGAGAGCACATTTAATAACAAAAGCAGACAAGTAGCTCTCTGTCCTCCTTAGTTTTCTTACTCACTGTGTGTGTGCACGCGCATTGGCTGTTGCCATGTAAAGGAGTTGCTGGCAAGCAGGGGGTGTCAGACTCAGATTTTAAAATGGCCTCTTCCTCCTCTTTAACCCCCCTCTGTCAAAGACAAGAGTTTGCAAAAGTATCATGAAGAATAGGAAGCCAAATATCTACAGCTTCTGTGTAGGAGATGATAAATACGTAGGAAACTGATGATGTGCCACAGGTTACTTTCTGTCACCTGTGGAGGTGTATGTGATGTAAAGCAAAACATCTCAGTGTAGAGTCCAGAAGACTAAAAACAAGCACTAATTTCTGCCACCAAAGGCATCTCCAGATGTTGATGCAGTAATGAGATTACACTTCTGTTTTTTGTTTTGTGTTTAGGATATGATTTGAACAACTTTATCTAAAACCTTATCTGACTTTATCTATTTTGCTGTGGATATTATTATAACTGTTGCAGTATAGTGAAGTCAAAGGTAAGGTCCAGAGAAAATATTACTGACACAAGGGAGGGCCTTGCAAAACATAAGGTTCACCCCCATCCCCCACCTTAAAGGAGACATTATGCTTTCAATGGTTTTCTGGTATTTATATACTGTTATGATGTCAGACATCTATGTCAAAAATGATAAAAGTTCCAAAACTGTTGGGTAATGTATGTAGAAATTATCCCTGCAAGTCAAAAGCCCAGGGCTCAACTTGCTCTGAACACTTTGTTGGTGATGTTTTTTTCTATCTTGCTGACGAGAGACATTGATTTGTTGCACATCATGCCTGTTCTGTAGCCTTGGTTGCTAAGGCTGTTGCTATGGTTTTTCCATGTGTTGTTTGCATTGGCCTCTCTCATAATTTAGATCAGATTCCAGCTCAAACGTACAGATGTATTCGAGAAGTTGGCATTTTGAATAGTGGTGAAATCCTACTATTGTTTAAAGATTTAAACTTAAGAGATTTAACTTAAAGATCCTCTCCAGATATGTATTAAGATGTATAAAGATACTCTGCTTGGAACAATAATGTCTGTGTCTGATATGGTTTTTCTCCAAAAAAAGTATAAAGTACCACTTTAAAATCCTTAGAATGACATCTACTCCTTCTCCCTCATTAAAAATTCCAGAATCTATGAATATGCAAATGTATTCATGGTGGCACGCAGCAGTGCAGTGGCTTCTCTGGCTCCCTGTTATGGTGTAAAGAGTGTTAGTTAGTGTTAGAGTTGACTCTTCTCGTAACGTGAGTATGCAGATAACACGGCCAGTGCAACTAGGCCAAGAAGGTACAGCCCCGACCAAACTTATGAACATTATCAGCAACTTGCCCGCCTCACTTCCCCCGAAGCTTAGAGCGGCGCTCAGCAGACTGCAGCTCCTGAGGACACAATGCCCTGCAGCAGCAGACTGGCATAGCAGACTACAATGGCTCAGAGGCAAGTGGAAGCGATGTGCACGGAAGCAGAAGAGGGGTTAGCGGGCCGGTCTGTTAGCCAAGCCAAAAGCTAAGGCGACCAGGCCAGCCATTCCATCGCTTTTTTTGGTCAACATTCACTGACTGGATAACAATATGTATCTGATTTGAGTGAGACTGAGCATTCATCTGGAGATGAGGAATTGTTGTGTTTTTCTCTGGATGGAAACTTGGCTAAACAGCAATATGCAACCCAGCTTTTCAACCCAGAGTTGAAAAGCTGGGTTGCTCAGAATCAGCTGTCTGGAAAAACCCACGGTAGACTCTGCATATAAATATCTTTAATTATAAATAATTGGTTCCTTAGATTTGTGACATAGGAAATCCTGCCTGACTGAATCCATGTTTCTAAGACTTTCCTTGGTACACCGCAGTTTCAAAGCGGAAATGCACAGCCATGGTGTTGACTGCTTATTTTGCGCCTAATATGTCTTGTAGCATGTGAAAAACACCACATAGACATGTTAACAAGGTTAAAAACTCAATTTCCAATTTCAATTAGGAGATGCTTTTATCCAAAGTGATGTACATCTGAGAGCTGATACAACACAAGCAGGGATCTAGTCAGGAGAGAACAATATGAGTAAGTGCCATAAAGCTAAGTTTGAGTTTGATAGGGTGTAGATGCCAGCAGGCGTTGCACAGAGGTAATGCACAGAGTGCATAGATTGCATAGAAGCATATTTTTTTGTTTTTTTGTTTTTTCTCTACCTTTAGTCTATCAAGTGCAGAGGTTTTCGCGAAAGAGCTACGTCTTTAGTCTTTTCTTAAAAATTGAGAAGGACTCTGTGGATTCAACAGAGTTTGGTAACTCGTTCCACCACCAGGGAACTATGGAAGAGAAGAGTCTAGCTAGTAACTTAGGGCCCTGTTCTGGTGGTGGTACCAGGCGCCTTTCATTGGCAGAGCGTAGTGAGCAGGAGGGAGTGTAGACCTGAATGAAGGAGTTCAGGTAGGTGGGAGCTGTTTTGGTTGCTGTTTTGTAAGCATGTGTTAGAGTTTTGAATTTGAGGGGGGCAGCAACTGGGAGCAAGTGAAGGGATATGAACAGCGGGGTGACTTGTTCTGTTTTGGGCTGGTCCAAGACCAGCTTTGGCGCCACATTCTGGATCATTTGCAGAGGTTTGAACATACATGCGGGGAGGCCTGCCAGTAAGGAGTTGCAGTAGTCAATGCGTGATATTACGAGAGCCTGTACCAGAAGTGGTGCTGCATGCTCAGACAGGTAGGGTCTGACCTTCCTGATGCTGTACAGGGCAAACCGACACAACCGAGCGGTTGAGGCCACGTAAACCTTAAAGGTTAGTCAGTCATCAATCATGACACCAAAGTTACGGGCAGACTTCGTGGGCATGTGTTGGGTCAATGGAGGGGCCCTTTAAAGTGACAAGAGCTAAATGGCCTGTTTCAGACAGAGACTAAACTTAGTGGCTGCATAAAGAGCCAGCATAAGATAAATAAGTAGGTTTTTTAAACTGTAATTCATGCCAAGATATTCCAGTTGACCTGTAAATGTGCACTGAATTTCCCATTTAATAACATGTGTGCATTCCCTTACCTTCTGTATGTTCTGAGTAATTTCATTCATCCCTGTCTATGTTTTATTCTGTTTGAATACGTATGTGTTGAGGGAGAGAAACAAAGATGCAAAGGGGGAAGAGCATGTAGAGTGCATAGCTGCTAAAGCCTTGACTAATTAAGCTTTAATCTGCACCCATTTCCACACTGAATTTACAGCTGGGCCTACTAATCTTGGGGGGGTTTCACTACTCAGCCATACACAGCCTCCTTGCATCATCACAAGCACACAAACTGAATATAAAAATAGAAACAACTGATGTGTTTTTAATTGTTTTTGTTTGTTTGTTTTAGTTAACTGTGTGGTTTGTAACATGTTACAGGCAGCAACAAAACAAAATGAGAAACTGTTGTTTATATAGAGATGTAAGAATGTCTACAATGTAGGGATTCAGTGACAACTGTGACTTATGGTCAGTTTCTCTTCAGTAGCTAAAATCAGCTTTAGCGACATGTCCGTATTTGTGGCTGATGTTAATTTTACATGTTCAAGTTATTTTGAACAAGTCTTTCATCACCTTAATAGCATTGCCATGTTAATAATAACCACAATTATAGTAACTATTTCTCTGTCTTTATCAGAAATGGCCAAAATTTGTATCATTGTTCAAAGTCATGAGTAGTTCTGGTCATTAATTTAATAAGACAAATTCTTAAGTGCTTCTTGCCCTTCCTATTTCCTATACTATTCTAAAAACAGAAATGAGTTTTCAGTGGAATGAATCCATTAACTGTAAAATGCAAAGAATCTCATTCAAGCCATTAATTAAAGCAGCACAAGGTTGTTGGAGTGCTGAACTGACAGCACCTCTACTGACTTGAAAAGGTTGCAAGGATCAGCCCCATAAAAGTGGAAGAACGTAGAGTTACTTTAGACTCAATAATCACTCACATCCTTCCTGTGTTTAAAATCCCTTCATGCAGCCTCCTGTAAATTATGAATGAAGCATGCTTTGACATTTGGGAATCCTGCTATGGTGAGTAAATCAACTTTGAGATCATCTGCTGCTTGTAGGAAAACAGATATCTTGTCCCTGTACCTACACTATTGTCTTTAGTACACCAGACAGTGCAAGACTGATTGTGACATCCCTGCTGTATATGCCAGTGTCTGCAGAAAAGACATCAAGGCCAAGTGATGAAGGGTTGCTAAAAGTTTGTCTGGCAAGCTTTCTCTCCATCCGTGATATCAAGCTTATTTTCTTCCAGTTGAGATAGAAGTGTATGACTTGATGACCTGCACCTATTTTTCACCTAATCCTCTGACATCCCAAATAGAGTAATGTGTGGATAAGACACCCACTGTGCCTCCCCGTCTGTCCCTCCTTGTGAACATGGCAGCTGCCATGGTAGTCCAGAAAGCTAAAGCTGACAGCAGGTGTTGTGATACTGACCCAGGTACAGAGCGACAGAGGTTCAGTGATGTCTCATGAATAAAGCATCTGATGATTAATGTGAAAATAACACTATAACATATGTGGCTAAATTGTTTTACCCTTCGACTAAGCTGTTACAAAAAATAGCTTGGAAACACAAGAATATTCAGGATAGCAAGATGGCAAGTTCCAAGACTCAGCAGCAGGGTGTAAAGAGCAGACAGTCTTTTCACAGGAAACAGGAGCATCCTCTACAATGTCTCATAGACCTGTGGCAGCAACCAAGGACAGTTTCCTCACTGCTGACAGTTTCAGATTCAGGACCTGGGACAGCTCCGCAGTGCATACTCCAGACTAAATTGTCTCCTTACTTGCCTTTGAATATCATTTATAATCTGGGATGAAATATCAATTTGCGAATCAGAGTATCATGTTTGCATCCAACAATATAAGAAAAAACCTGCCATGTGTGCCTATCCACAAATTTGCGTTTGCGATACTGAAAAACTTACCTACATATGGGATAGAGACAGTGGTTAATAAACAAAGTTGGTGCTTAAGTTTATTTTGTTTTCTATTTTGTTGTAGTTTATTTCTTTATCCATTTTGCATAATACTGGACATATATACAGTATATACATTATTATTAACAGACAGCAACCATACATGTGAAACAACAACAAAAAAACAACAACTCTAAAAACAGCGAAACAGCACTGTCTGAATCAATGAATTAAGCTACTTAGGCAGTAGCTGTGGATTGCTTTGTGTCTCTTTTTATCTCTCTATCCAGTTTTTACAAAGTTGTTTGATCGCAGAGTTTGTCACAGAAAGAAACACCTTTTAAAGAAAATTACAACATACTGTACATATTGGATAACTTTGTATAACACTGACAAGAAATGTTCTCTTATGGAACAAGAAGAAACAAATAGTGCACTTGTGTAGTGGCTTCTTCTCTTCACTCATTACATTTTGCCTTGGTAAGGCGTGTTTTGGTTTTCCAAAATGGGGAAGAAAGAGTTTGTCTATCAATTCCTAATGTACAGCCATATCTAATCAGAAATTATTTCATATACATGGCATTTGTACTGCAAGCCAAAGTAGGCACCTCCATTCTTTTATGTGTTTTAGGGAACATCATGGATGTGTGGTAGACTTGACACCTGCTCTCTTTCCTCTAAAAGATGGTCAGAGGTTCAGTATTGCTGTGGGGCTTTCCTCACCTAGTGTGAAAGTGTTCTGTAATGTTTCCCTCATTGGTTTATTATTTCATGAAACAGCTTTGTTGGTATCTTTACGGTGTGTGCAGGCATCTGGCTTTACCCCCTTAAGCCTGAAGGGCCTTGTTAGGAGGCAAAGCCTTTAGAAATTAGAATATTGGTGACACACTGTTACCATATTTCTATGACCCCAGGCAGAACACTGACAGGGAACCTTAAATTTACATTACCACCCAGCTGTACTCATTGATTCTGGGTTAGGGTAAAGCCATTTACACAGCCAGCTTTGGTAAGGGTTGATGGGTCGGTCATGATTGGCTGAACCAGTACTTGTGCAAATGTCAGTGTGCCACTCTGCAGAAATGAGTGGACATGTGTTTAGAAGTAGTTAGAGGGCTCTGCTTCCGTCCAACAAACTAGAGTTATAATACATAACCTTTAGCAGTTGTGTGAAACAAAAACAGAGCACTACTTAATAATCAATCAAGTGCACATGTTTACTGCTCTCAATTATTAGGCCATTTGGTTATTTTTATATCATTATTATTTTGTATCATCATTATATTATTTGTAAACTTTTAACTGTTAAAAGTATGAACAATTGAAGACAGGTCACAGAAGAATGCATGTTGTCAAAGAAACTATATGCTGTAGGTGTAATGAGGTATTTCCTTTGTCTTGTCAGTGCATAACAAGAGCATGAGTCAAGGAGTGTTCAGTGGTAAGCGGTTAATATTCATAGAATGATGTCACAAGACGTAATGGTGGTCTAAGCTGTGAGAAGCAACAAGGTCACACAATTATTTATTTTCATTTCAATTTGTCTTTTTGGAAATACTCTACAGTCCCCTCACATCACTTCATAGTGTAATTTCTGCATTGGATCAGATGCAGACAGAACATTTTCAATAAGGCTCTTTATTTTATTTTATTTTATTTTATTTTATTTTATTTTATTTTATTTTATTTTATTTTATTTTATTTTATTTTATTTTATTTTATGTATTATTAATTTTTTATTTTTTATTTTCATTGATCCACTGACTTACTCATGGGTCTTCATGGCATTATCTATAGATGTCCCTGAGCTGAGATCACTCACTCGCCTCTTTTCTAAAACCTTACTGAGCTATGTAGGTTGCTTCACATGTGCCTGCTATCTGTCCTGTTCATTATTTTGTGCATGACTTATGTAGCATGGAATTTACCAGTCAGTGGTGCCCAGCACATAAAACACACATGGCCCAGAGCCTACTGAATTTTGAATGAAAACAAAACAGGGCCCACACTGGCGAAAAGAACAGCATTCATTTTGTATTCAACTTTGGCAAGCTAAAGTCCATACTCATTAGGCCTGTTGCTTTTCCAAAACAGTTTAAAAGCAAAACAACAAGGCTTATAAAATATGACAGAGGTATACCCAACTGTGTCTGGCTGTGTCTTCCACATTTCATCCATACTTGCATGCAATTTTGAATTTGTTTCAACTAATTGCAAGAAATAAACTGTTCCTTGTTTCTTGTTTAACATATAAAATTCTCCCTCTCCCCACGCTTTCATCTCATTAAAGAAAAAAAAGGATAATGAGACAATTTCTATTTTCTCTCTTTGAGACACAATCTGTTGTTTATATGCTAAGGAAAGAATATGATTGTACAAGTGAGCCCGGTAGCCTACCTGTATTGTATGTGGGTCACCATATTCTCTCTTGACTCTCATGGCCCTCAATTCACATTTTCCAGATGCACAGTGGAGGTTTTTCTTAGCCTGCACATGTCAAGTATTTCAGCAACTTTCTGTCTGCCAAGAAGCTGCAGGGTTTATGTTGCATGTGACATTCACTGCACACCAGCCCATAGACTACATGTATGCTCTGCTCTTGTCCTGCTTCGGTTGGCAGAGATGTGCCTAAATTTCAACACTTCAACATTAGCATTCACCCTATTTAAGGATGAATGTTCAAATAATCTTGTTAATAATAGTATTAATGCATTTTTAGAACCAAATTAGTGACTAGAAATATAGCAGAAAAGCAAACTGTGAAATCATCAAAACAGCAGACTGGTATTTATGTTAGATGTATGAGGATGTTAAATATTAATATGGATATTCATTCTTAATGTATTGTATGAAGTTATGTAGCTGCTGACATGACCATATATTTTAACCTACTTAACAATTCTTCTGACTGGCTTTAATCAGCTCCTGCTACCAGACTGAGAATGGGAATGACTCTCCTCATTTGACCCCTTAAAATGGTCTCACAAGGGGGAAAAAAAATCAATGATCTTTTTGAATTGATTATTGAGATTAATGTTTGAGACACTCCTCCAGACATGGTAGGGGCATGTCCTCAGAGTCCATAAATCTAAGCCTAACTGATGATGTATTCCTGTATTCACAGTTTCTAACTGTGTGCCACATGCCTCTAGCCATGCTAAACCAAAAGTCCATTATGTGTTCTGCATGTTTTCTATGCTACTTACTAAACTTTATGCTTGCATACCTTGGTTCATGAACATATGGACAAATATTAGCATGTAAGTATATGGTTGAGATGCATTTGTTGGATAGGAAGATTTCAATATGACTTAAATGGGTGTTATCAAGTTATTTTTAGTGACTTAATATTTTACATCTACAATCCTCAAACATAACTATAGGTTGTTTTTGGCAACTGAATTTATGACCTATAGTGTTATTTTTTTGGGTAGGACAAGCTCCTTAAAGCTGTATCAAAATAAGCTGTCTGCTCTTCCAGATAACTTAACAAAATTTAGGAGGTGAAACAGGGTTGAGGGCTAGTGAAGATGTTGCATCAGTCTGACCTCAGCTAATAAAACTGTGTTTCCCCTTATCCCTTGACAAACTGTACACATGCCTTTTAAAATGTAATTTCTTTACTTTAAATACTAATGCAGATTCACTCTTCTCCAATATTGCTGTGTATGTAGGTAATGACTGTATCAATGTGAGATATCAATCTGTAATAGATTCACATTTTGGAAACCATTTACATTTTGTAGGAGTTGCAAAAGACGCCTTTTTCAGATATTCACATATACAGAATAACCGTAAGAGCAGTAAGGGCAATTTAACTTGCCTTTTATTTCTAACTCTTCCCAGTTTGTCCTATGATCTCTGCAAGGAGAGGAGGAACCATTTTCACGCCTGGAACAGACTGACATGAGCAGTAGACCAGTGGGTGATGTTTGGGGAATGCAGCAGCAATATCCAGTCAGACGAAATGTCAGCAACAGGCAGCAACACAATACTCCCACATATCGGCGCTGATCCCAGTGGGCAATGTAATAGGGCTGCGACATTTAAAAACAATGCCAGAGAATATTGAGCAACCAAGATGTACTGGTTAGATCCAACGTGTAACTGTGGTCACACTTGTTCCTTTGCCATGCAAAATGCTGCGATATGATGACAGTTTAATTATTTCTGTTATGCATGAGTTCTCAATTAAAGAAAGACAAATTTCTAGCTGGTTTGTGTGTTTACCATAGGGGCGAAGAGTTTTTGTTCTCCTGTCTGCCTTTAATAAGACACACAAAAGCACCATCAAGACTGAAGAATATTCATATGACAGTGATGAATGGCTTGTTTAAAAGCATGAATAGCTCTTGACTCCACAGAATACTGGCATGCCCATTTAAGGGGCTTGATCATGTGGCATGTAATTGCTTTGGTGAGAGACAGACATAATTGCAGCTAATAATTTTCAGAATATTGATGAAAACAAGTGTTTCCTTAACAGAGGGAACTGTCTTTAAACCACTGTGATGATGTCCGTATGTTTCTGGCTGGCTGGAAAATAAATTATTACCCACCCTCAAATGAAATCAGATTTCTGTGTGCATACTGCAACAGTGAGTTTGGGCATATATACAATCGAACATATGCATGTGTGTAATTTTGTTGGGAATATTAGACAAGCAAGAGAGCAACCATACATGAATAGAACCTGGAGTCACCATTAGTAGCTTTGCTTTCCCTGCCAACATTATTGATGGCAAACAGAATGTCTCCAAGGCTTCATGCTGCCATGTGTGACAGAATGAGAGAGACAGCGTCATCTGTGAGAAAATATTTCTGTGTTTATTAGTCAGCACAGCTAGCCACAATAAAAGGCATTCTGTTACATACTGTACGTAAATGACATGCCGCAATGCCTCCCTCTTCCCAATTGCTTCCCTGCACTGTCCCCTGTTGTCCCTTTTGACAGAGAGGCTTGACAGATAGATCACAAAGATGCACAATCATTGCATGGTAGGGACTGGGATGGAGTGCACCCATTATTCTAAAGCAAAGCTGTCTGGCGGGGCAAGGCCTGTGCACCACATGGTGCCGTGATAGATGGGGACCATTAATCAAGGCAGGACGGGGCCCTGAGATTGATGTGCAGAAATTCAAATGCTCAAGGAGCATTTGGAAGATTAAGGCTGTGTGGGCAAGGTTAGCAGGCTACCTTTGTGTTGTGGAGAAACAGGTGTGGTGGTGGAGCCACTGCCCAAATGTGAGGTGGGATGGGTGTATACTGGGAATGCTCTGCTCTGTAACTGCCCTGCTTTCAATGTGCTTTTCCCATAAGGCTCTCTCATGTTTCACATTGAATCAGATGTCCTACATTTGTCATTGTCCCTGTGACTTTCTGTCCTTCTGGGTGTTAAAGTCTTTTCAGAAACACATTGAATTCATTTTGATACCTTGTGAAATTCACACAAGGGATACCATTTTTTTGTTTTTCCATGCATGTAAATGCATCTATCTCCTCCTCACATGTTGGCATGTAGGGAATAATATGAAATAAAGCATCTGTCATAGAAGAAAATAGATGAGGTCTATGCAGTTTTTAAAAGATTAACGTACTATCAGCTTTCACCTATTCCCAATAGCTTTGTTGAATATTTGATTGTAATTTTGTAGGACTTGTTTATGTTGCTATGTAAAATACACAGCAAAAAAAAGGTGTAACCACCATCTCAAATTGACAGACTAATCATTATGAACCCCATTGTGTTCCATCTTTCTTTGCACTTACCTTAGTCGCAGTAATTCCCTTTGCAATTCCACTTTGCCAACAAACCATTGTGTTCTAAATAGGCTACAGAAATGGATACAATGAACTTGCTAGAAGTAGTAATTTTGCACCCGGTTTTGCTTTGGTTCATTTGTATCTCAGTAACAAACTGCATTCGTGATAGTGACCCTATCTTTCTAGAATTAACAGTCATATTCGGTCATTATTCAAACACAGGCAGTAGCAAAGAAGTTGCAAACAACAACAAAAATGCACTTAGAAAGAAACCGTGTCAAAGCTCTTGGTGCTTAATAGAGATTTACTTTCCACCTCATGAGTGATCACATAGCCTGTCTTCCAACCATGCACAAATGTCATTTATAGTTAACTGCGTCTGTCACTAATGCTGTATTTTGGCATTGTTTTATCATCAATGAATGGTTGATTTTAATATTATGACCATCGTCAGATGGTGAAATAAGTCTGATAAGTATAACATTAATTTGATGGCATACACATGGGAACACAATAAACCACATGGCCAAGGAAGCAGTTGCAACTGCGAAATGTACAGGATGCAGCCATAATCATAAACTGTCACACAATGTTGAGAATCAATTGACACCACAGAAAGCATTGAGCAGAGTAGAACTGAAAGTAGAAGAGAGTCCAATGTCAAACCAAGAGAGTCTTAGGGTTAAAGCAATTTAAATCTGAAACAAAGCAATGTCAAACTCTGGAATGATGATATCTGGAGCACTGAGGCTGGATTTCATCATTACAGACCATGCCTCAATTGTCCTGTCTGTTGAGGTACCAGTTTGAGGTTTGAGTTTGCTTATTGGGTCTGTTAAAATATCCTTTATCATTACTCATCAATAAGGTAAACAACTGTTCTTTCTGCTTGAAATAATTTTTCAGGAAGTTTTTTTGTGGGGTCACAACATGTTTGTTGTTACAAATGTAGCAAGTATTAGTATTTAGGAGGTAAATACATAAAGGCCTTCAAGAAGAAAATGACCCACTGAATAATGAGTGCATAAAGTTTTAGTCAGTTCTAAACCTCTTCCATTGTGTTGTAATTAAATGCATGTGTAGGTACAATGGCATTAGAGAAATCTCAAAAACTCTAGTGTAAACACTAATATAAAGAATTTGTGATCTCTGAGCTTACCTTTCATCTAATACCATTGTCAGGTCAAAATACTCTCTTGACCAACTTTTTGAATCAAAATGAGATTTCTGTGGCATTTGCTGTGGATATTTAAGGTCATGAAAGGATGATGCCTAATGTGATTTCTTGATGTAACACCACAATCATGCCAAAATTCCACTACAAAAGAGGCATCTAAACCTACAGGGCAAGTTGCAAGGACATTTAAGAAGACTCATATTCTCCAGATGATAAACCCCATCCATTTTGGATATTTCATGAGATTGATGCTTATACCACCCCCTTTAAGAACTAATAAGGTTCTAAATCAGGAGTATGTCATCCAAACTGTCCCACATTCAATGATTTGACTTTAGAATTATGATTTTGTTACCTACATGATGTGACCCCTTGTGGTGGTGTAGTGGTTTTGTTGCATCCTCTAAATGTTTGTGTATTCATCGCCATAGGCGGTTGTGTTCATCAGTCATGTTGTATATCCTTTTGAATGACAAATCATGTTGAAATTGCTGCTGTTACATTTGAAGGCCCACTGGTTATAATATTTGGTGGTTCAGTTCCCACATGTACAGCACACCTTTAAAATATGAAATAAATAAAGAAAGAAAGAAAAAGTCCAGCTCAATGACAAGATGTTTTATAGACATTATGTCTACTAACACACAGCACTGTGTGTTTGAGTGTTCCACTTGTCTCTATGCTGGAGAACTGGTTAGACAGCTTTCTGTGCTTTTTCTTGAGGCACAGTGAGTCATACTAAAAAAAACCTACAGCATTTTGTATTACTGCAAATCTAGTATCCCAGAGTTTTTAACGCCATTTCAGTCCGCTGCTCTTTTTTGGTCCTCCATTATATAAGACATGAGGTGTTGCTGTAGGATTATATCCTTGTGGCATGGATATGTTTGTCAAAATCCATCTGTGGAGCAATCTGACTATCACCTTTTCTAAATCTTAAGGACAAAAGACATTGGAACAAGCAATAGAAAAGGGGGTGCAATAAAAAATTATGTATTTCCTTTGGAGAAAGCCAAACCTCTCTTCATTTTGTTCACTTTTTCTGGGACATAAGAACCTATAATTTTAATTTGCCATTGAAAAAGAAAACATATGTGAGAGTGTAAAAAGTCATGCATGTTTAAGAGATTCATTTCGTCAGCCACAAAGTGCTCAGAAAACAGGAGAGAGGATATTAAGTCTCTTAATGTTTGTGGCAAATCTGTATTTTTCACTGTAACCTGCGTTCATCAAACATTATTGCATTTTGTGAGTGCAAGCCTCAGTCTTATTTAGAGTGTGACATCTCATTTACTCTGCTGCTATCTAACATCATGCATCATTGACAAATCAGCAGAGATGGCCATGACCATGGTGTTGTCCCAATCGTTTTCTGCTGTCAAATGTTATTAACATGTCGGTAACACACATAATACACATATGGACACCACAAATTGGGCATTGAGTGTGTGAAACAACTTACTACATTGTCTAAAAATATATATCAAATGAACAAATTAAAACATGTCACAGTCAATTTAAAAATACTAAATTATTAGTGGAATTGTCAGTAACATCCCAGACACACAATGTGTTGTATTCTGTGTTATAGAGCTTTTAAGAGCTTTAGAGCAGATTTCCCTTAAAGCAAACCAATTAAACTTTTTTTTTTCTTTTCTGAACAGCAGTCACTGTGGTTAAGTGGTAATTACTTGATAATGGTGAGTGATAAAAATTTAGTGTAACAGTAGCACAAGTAGAGAAAAGCCATTGTCAGCAAACTTACTCAACAATGTCAGTTACACAAGAATATCTATCTAAAGTTTGCTAACATTAGCTAATATAGCTACCATATTCTACATGTCATACCAGACCAAGTAAGAACATAGCAGCAAAATCCCTGAGTCCAGTGAAGTGAGCCAAGGTGAGTTTTATTGCTTAAAAAAATAAACTGTTCAGTTGTAAGAGGGAAAATATTATGTTAAAATTATCAACAAAGTTCAGATTAAAAAGCTGAACCTTAGTGGACATTTCAGGCACATTTTAATATTTGTGTAAATGAATCGTAACATATAGCCAAGGTATTCACATATTTTTACAGAATATTGCAAAGGTATGAAAATAAATATTCTTTTATCACTTCACCTCCCTACTGTAATGATATGGGATATAAACCAGTCACTGTTAATTGCTGCATTGCTTCCTGTTTTATAATAATAGAACTACCTTTGAGACATTTGACAGTTGTCCTACTGTATGTTTTCAACTGTTTTTCTTTGTGTGTTTTTTTTCTTTTAATTTATTTTTCCCTTAGATTTTAAAGCCTCAGTATGAACATTTTGAAAAAATCTAAGATTTGCGCCTCCAGTGGTGCAGACTCTGATTGTCACAGATACCAGTTAGTGCTGTGTGAGTACTTACTCATTTACCCCCCTGTTGGTTGACATCTGAAATTAAAAACCTGACCCACCCCCATGTTATAAAACTGTTCATTATGATCTTTTTCTCACTGTGAACATGTTATTATCAAAAAAATAATTGCAAAAAGGATCTCATCTAGGGGTATACCATGTTATGCCAGATTTTCTTTACTAAAGAATAAATTATTATTGAAATATGTCTGCTATTTTAACTTAAATTCCAACTAGACATGCATTTCATCTTTTTCTGAATGAAGTTTTGCTGACATTCCCTGGATGAAGTGCAATAGCTTGAAGCACATCAGTATATTGTAAAAAAATAAAAAATAAAAAAAATAGTGACATGCTGTTCTTGTTATGCCATTATTCAAGATACAATGAGAAATATCTGCACCATAGGAGACAAAGTATAAATGTGTTAAATGTATGTATGACTTTAGTGGTGATGCTTATCTGGGCATCCAGCTAAGGCAAGAAATAATACAGTAGAGGCAATAAAGAACAAGATAACTAGGAGAGACAGCTTGTGAATATGATTCAAAAGCAGACCAGGGCCATATCCAAGCAGAAAGCAGTCATCTGGCTTTGACAAAATGAAATACATCATGAAAGCCCTGAAAAAATCCAGCTTTATCATTTTTATATTGTTCCCATGACAAGAAAGACCTTCAGCAACACTAAACCCATCCACAGAAGCATCATCCCTGGCTATCTTTCCCCCAGGGAAGACTTAAGCCATTAGAGGAGAGAGAGGGAGTGGGAAAGATACAGAGAGCTAGATAGAGGAAGAGGTTATGAAGTGAAAGGAGCCAGCACTTCTGATGAATATTTCCAAAAGGAAAGTGCTAGTAGAGGTACAAACATCCATCTCTCATCAAACAAGCCTGAGGGGGTGTGGAATGCTGTATTCACTACTGTGCTTCATATTTTTGTTTTTATTCACTGATTCAACAGACTATAATCTTACACATAAAAATAGGAAACAATGAAAAAATGTGCTCGGGAAGTCTGGTACATTTAAATCTTTATTTTGTGGGGTTTACAATAGCCTTTTTATTCTTACAACTAAGTATCAGCCATCAGTTCTTTCAATTATTAACAATCTGATAATTATAATTATAACTTTGAACTTTGTCACCTAATGACACCATCAACTGACAGATAATTGATTGATTCTCTGATAATTGATTATTTGTTTTAGTCATTTATCAAGCAAAAATGAGCTGGTTCCACCTTATCAAATGTGAGGATTTGCTGCTTTCGGCTGTTGATTTATCATTGTAAAAGCAACTGAAAACATAACTGACAGATTAAGTGATAATAGAAATAAGCAGCCCTTACTTGTTGCTATGGATACCTTTCAGTGCTTTGACAAAACATCTTATGCCAGTTAACAAAATATTCAAATTACCTTGATTTGAAGCAGGTTGTACTTTGAAGTTTGTGATATTTACACAATCACATATGCAAAAATAGTTGAGTGCATGTGTGGCATATAATTTAACATTTAGCAATCTCTGAAAAGAGTAAGTCTGTGTGTGGTCCTCCTCCTTCAAAGCAAAAGAGCATTTAGCCAAATTAAATTGGTGGTGGATTCAACCTGTGGTGTTTTTGACTTTTTGACCACCAGTGGTGCTATGGAGCTACTACAAGATTTTGATGAGGAATGTTCCTGTGTGGTTTGTATTTGGAGCTCTACTTGCACTCGCATGAGGACACTTATGTACACACACAAGCATGCAAGTGATAGGATACACTCATCAGGGGTTGTGAGGGTGGTCATACAAATGTGTTAAGTGCATGCAACCTACGCTATTCACTGGTCAACAATTGTTGGTGGTAACATGCCAAGAAACATATCAATGCACCAGCAAAAGGTGGGGTATTAGGACACTGCTAGCTGATGTAAACATGGTTGTAGAAAGGTTTCAAAAATATTCCAAAAATCAGCATTGCAAATGAAGGAATTGCATCCAACACATTTTTTATGCCTAAGTGATACAGACAATACATTTTGGTGAGAAACACTGAATGTTAACATAAGTCATATGTCTTCATTTACAAGAGAACTCTGCAGGGTACCTTTAAATTAAAAAAAACAAACACTTGTTAATCTAATGTGATTTTAGATTTTACACATTAGAAGACTGATTAGTCATTAATAAAGGTCCTCAGAATTTAATCAAAGCATGAAGGGTGATATTGACCTCTTAACAAAGGATGACAGGATGTTTAGTACATTGCACTCACTAGTGGATGAACAGAAACATTAGATAATTAGCCTACACTCAAGCTTTGTTGTCTTCTTTTTTATGATTGTGCTAATTAAGTAAAAACTTATTTCTGAACTTGGAAGCACTCTGCCACAGTCTCCCTCTGTCATGATATCTGTACCATTACCAGATGCACTAGAGCTCTTCTAAGGAAGACAGCCTCTGCTCTGTTTGAAAGTGGGCCACCGCTCATCAGGCCTTACTGTGACCCTGTTGTGCACTCTCAGCAGTATCTAGTTAGTTCAAATTGCTTCTCTTTGTTTCACCATTTTCTGCCCACATCTGTGGAAAGTAAACAATGCGGTATTGTAATGAGAAATGGCAAGCAGGGAGAAAGAGAAGGGATGAGACCTCAGAGACAGTAACCCCCTTGCTCTCTCCCTCTCTCTATTCCTGTGTGCAAGTGAGAACAAGTGGACTGCCAAAGGGAGAGGTACCAAAAATTGCTTCTGTTGAATGCACTTCTACGCCTTTATTGCTTCCTGTAATTGCTTCTCTGAGAGGTAACTGGTCTTCTTTTGTCCATTTTTTTTACTGTTGAAGGATTGTACCCTGCAAACATGGAGCAAAGCACACCTGAGTCATGAATCCCATTCGAAAAACAAGCCAATGTTGATTGAATGCAACATGACTTGAATGGGAAAATACTGTACTAACAGCCTGGATTATAAAATTAAATATTATATAATGTCTTGATAGATACAGAGATGTTTCTCCAAATGTATCACACTTGATGAGCATACCTCAACCAGTAGTTTTCAATGCTTATTGTGAATAATACTATGGTCTAACTTTCACAGATCCATTCATTCTTCTCTGGTTTAATCTGTTGTCATATTTTTAGCATATTTGACATTTTAAGTGTGCAGCTTTGTGCTCAGAGAGAGGAGCAGATCATATTAATATGATGAACTAACACTAACATCTTTGGGAAGATATCTTAAGTCATGAGTGTATACCCTTCTATATTCTTTGTTATTGGTGTGTATCTGTGTGGGAGTGTATGTGTATGTAGTGTGTTGATGGGCAAAGCACTTACACTGTGAGGGTTAGACGTTTTATCCCTATTGGGAGCATCGATGCTAATGATGCGTGCACTCACTGCATGATGAATGCAATGGAACTTAAACACGGAGCGAGCGTGAAGTGGCATATGTTAAATAGCTAATTTAACAGGAAATAGAGGTAAGCCCCCCCAAGAATGGTTTCATCCTTGTCTCCAGGTGTTCAATAAGAAGGTTTTGTAGAACACACTGATATCCAGGGATTAGAGATTACTGTCACTACAGTGGATTTCCTTTGGTTGGATACCAGAGAGGCAGCAGACTATGACTATATGACATCAGAGAAGATATGCAGGAAAACTGGTGGGTGTAGGAGAGAAGGTTTCTCTCACATGGTGCGTGTGTGTGTGTGTATGTGTGTGTGTGTGTTAGCCAAAAAAACATACAACCAATTGAAGGTGCACATGTGCTGATGCAATAATCATTTTGTATTCAAAATATCAAGCCTCTCTCAGCAGGATGTTTACCTGCCTGCATTCATCTGCAACAGGCAAAATGAGTACTTAAATACCTCATTCAAAATATAACATATATAAATGTAATGCACACCTTAATGCTTGAATGCATTTTATTATGAGCATGTGATTATTATTTTAAGGTAGACTTGAAAAAATATGAATCTATCTTTTAAATATATAATTAAAAACAAATGCCGGCAATGAGGCTCATACATTAACAATAGCAAGAAGCTGATTTTCATCCAGTCTTACAGTTAACCGAGTCAGCTTTGCCATTAAGAAGTAACGTATTTACATGAGAAATAATGCCTTGCCAGTGCTGAGGTCGAATCCTGCGTATCTATCTTATATTAGATCAGTGGTATTTGATATATCATGTATGAATTAATAATTTTGACCTTTAATTATAGTCCTCTAAATTAACCGGCTATCAAGATTTAGGCTTCCCTGGAAGCCATCTGCTGATGCACTTGGCATTAAACTCTGTGTGTGAACTTCCCCTGCTTTGCAACTAAATTAATGGCAAAGCAGTTTGGTGTTCTTAAGGACATTTATTCATTCAAGGTATTTAGCATTAGTCATTGATTAAATGTCCACAAAATGTGCATTACTGTACAGACTTGCACTGCTGTATCAACATTTAGTAAATATAAAAAACAAACTGGGAGGCAAATCAACAACAAAATCTACTGAAGCACTCATGTATATTCATGTTAACTCATGGTAGCTGGCATCGGTCATGCATAGTTGGTTGCCAAGTAGGTGCCACAAAAGATGTATATACAAAAGTACTGGTATTCTAAAAGGGAGCAGTGCTAATATTTCAATATAGAAAAGATGCATTAACAGTGCTGACACTGTATTTGTCAAGAGGCTATGCATGGTTGAAAGTTCTTAGCCACTGTATTTGTTAATGTTTCTGCACATACTTCCATCCCACATTTGTAATGCACAAATTGTTGCTGGGTTATGAATAATCCTATTATGCAATGTGCTTTTTAAGCATAATCTTCAGTTTCTATCAGGTCTCCATTAGTTCTTAAAGCCAGTTACTATAACAACTGACATAGAACCACTTTTAACAATCTGAGGCCGTTAGCTCAAGTGGCTACATACTGTAATTTGATATGTGTAATTAACTGGTAATCTGTAATGTGTGTTTATATGTAAAATACACTGAACCTACTGTATTTTCTGCATCGTAAATATATTTGGATTGTTGTTGCTCAGATATTTCCCCATAGTTTAGTCAGGTGTCAATCAAAAGCCATATATAAGTCAGTTAAAAATAGGGCAAACATGTTGAAACACAAAGGTAGCTTGAGAGGAAATTGCTTTCCCCTATTGTATTTGTTGGAGTTCCCTGCTATTCAGGTAACCTAGTTTTTTATATTTAAATTGAAAAATAAAGTGATATATACAGTGTTTGAATGTTTGTTTATTTTACTTACAGTAGCCCGCCTGTACCATTAAACAGTGACAACCAGCAGCACCCATTTCAGAGTTTCTCGATCCACAAGGAACACAACACATGTGCTCACCAAGCCTTTTTCCATCTGCTGCACACTGGCACATAATAAAGTGTGAAACATTAATTGCATAATTTGGATGAGTGGAAAGTACAACTGTACCTTAGCAAGCACTGCATCAGGTGTTGTTTCTCATTCCAGTGGAAGTACTTTTGGCAGTGAGAGAAAAGCTGCATTATCATACATGAGCTTGTATGAGTTCTATTTGTATTTGCGTTTTGTTGAGATTAAGCGGCCAAATAGTTTTCAGCAGGTGGTGTTTGTAATGAATACACCGTGTCTCTGAGTTCCACTCCCTGTTTCAATGCCCGGAAGCAAATATCTACCCAAGTCCTCTTCCTACATGCCTATTGTTGCTGTCACTCCTGTAGTTGCCTGTCACTTGCATTTTGTGCTTTAAAGCTGTTAATTTATTCATCTTTTTTGCCAGACGCACTGCATTTAATTTGTGATGAAGGAACTGGAGCAGGAGACAAAATGTTCCCATATTATGGTTACATAAAGCTGAACTTTTTTTGTATAATGTATGTATGAAGATGAGATGCCTCCTGGCTGTGGAGGCGTTTATCAGCAGTTTTTGTGAGAGAAAGAAAAGAGAAAAAACAGTTGTCTACTGTAAATTGCAACGCCTTAGATTACACAAGAAAAGAACTGCAGTGCTCATTACACATATTCTCTTTATTTTTCCTTTTCATTGTTTTCAAAGACTGCAGTTTGCACAGATTGTTTATATAACATGTTTATTTATTACCAGTATTCTAAAATTACTAGGCATAATAATGAAGAACATCCTTTACGTAGATGTTGAATCTTTATGTAGGTGCATCAACAACAACAATACATATGCTTGAATGGAAATATTTTTCACCAATATGTTTGTATGATGTGAAGTCATTAGGTGCTTACAGTATTTGCTAATGTGACTACAGTGGGAGTTGATTACAAGACTGGCTATGTACAAATATGGATGCTGTCTCATTATGCCATTCTGCTGACATCGACTGTTGGTTGTATAGTTATTTAATCTTTAATCTATAGTTATTTAATCTTAACAGCACAAACCATTTGTTCTGCTCTTTGTTTCAGTGTTATCAATCACAGTTCACGTGTGTGTATGCGCATTGACCTCAGTACAGTGGTACTGCACATAATACTCAAGATTTGAATCAGAAACATTTGTTTATGTTTAGTTTATTTGTTCTTACAATAATTGGCATTTAATTTGAGCTTAAATGCCAACTCCACACATTGGCTGCTTGATTTATTCAGGAAATTAAGATTAATAATAGGCTATTTTAAGAAATCATTGAGAAATTGTGCTCATATTTATCCCAACCCTGCATGTCTTTGTTGTTCTTCAAAATGTGAGAAAAAGAAGGCCCATAGACATTTATCCTTCTAATGTCTTCCTGCAAAAGCATTGCCTTTAAATACCTTATGTTTTTCATTGAATTGTTTTAGATGACTACTGTACACACCAAGATTGAATTGACGTCTTGCCTTGAAGCATCCATTGGATAAAAACATTCTAAAATCTTCCCCAAGAAAAAATTTAATTATTTAGGCTATTCTGCATTTTGCCTAAAAACAAATCACTGAAATGACAGAAAGGTTTTGATCAAAACGTTTTAAAAATGAATTTCTTAACAAATGCTTTCCATTCAACTCACTGAAATTACTGGCCCAAAGTAGGACACAGCAAACGCTAGAAGCTCATTCAAAGACTTGTTTTAGGCTCTGTCTGCATGTCACACTAATTGAATTCCTTCATGGAATGTCATCTTTCCTATTCCCATAAAGTTCCGCCCTGCATCCTGATGCTGCCATACAAACATTTCAAAATCCCAAAGCACCATAGAATCTGTCTTAGATTATGCTTCCTGGTGCATCAGTGTCTCACATATTTGTTGCTCACTACCATTACAAACTGCATCAGGAAGGCTTAAGATATTCCCACACAATCCCTAGACACCCTGTGGGGCTGATGCAGCACCTGTCGCCAGGATGAAGAGTATGCCTGTTACTTTGATGGGGAAAATGTCGGCAGTGCAGTGCAGCTCTGCATAGAACCATTCAAATGACGGCACTGCTTAGAGATCCACGCAGATATACTCATGCTGTCTATTAGAGTGAGCACATCTCTTCTTGGCAACCTCTGTCAACACGGGTAGTGCTGTCTTCTTTCATGTGCACTTACAATCATAAGTACACACTTTACTGGACACATGTTGACTGCTTGGCTGTCAGATTGTTTTAGCCATAAATATCCTAATTGCAACCCATCAAATGCACACAGACTAACATATTTCTGTACAGTTTTTGAGACAACAATTGATGTGTTCTGCATATTTCTTTTTTGACATCAAAAACCTGCATAAAGAAATGAGCATACAAATAAGTCATAATAAACATAAAGGTGTACATACATAGAACTGCATATTCAACATCTCAACAGCACATGTTGTTGTCTTATTTTTAATTCATCAAATTAAATGGTTAGAATCAACAAAGAGGAGCAGGTCAGTTGTCAATGTACATGCAACTGAAACTTTTTTTTTGCAGTCTTGGAAATAATTTTTTTTCTTCCATCTTGGAAGTTTTCAAGAGGAGCATTGGCAACAAATCCAGGTTATAGGCAATTAGAGCTGCTTTTATATCTGACAGCATATAAAGTTTTGCCACAACATGGTTAGCAAATGTGCAAGTTAACAAATAGAAAAAATAGGGCTTCAATTGGTGTGTAAAAATGTCTATGGGGAAAAAAATGAAGCCCTTCTTTATTTACCTTTTAATTAGAACTGTGAAACACATTTGTAAAATCAGACTTCCTCCAATTCCACTATTTACAAAGTTAAAGTATGAATCCATCAATTGTTCTGTTTAGTTACCCAAATACCTTTATAAATTATGAATTACCTTTTGGTCTGTTTTCTGCATCATTTAAGTATGAAGTATTGTGTTAGTCTCCTGGCTTTGTCAACAAAAGGAACAAAGGAAGAGGGTAAATTGTCATGGTCTGGTTCTATGCCCCTTCCCTCTGCTGCATACCCACTTCCCAAGGTCCCTATGTTACCAATTACCACCCATCCACCCGATGCCCTCTATCTCTATATGAAGACTGGACTGAGTGGAATAAGGACAGTTAAGACAGGTTGCAGGTTATATTGTTACTTGTGTAATTAAGTTTTATTCATATATATTCTGATATGGTTTGATGTATGTCGGTTAATTATGAAGGGGATTGTGTTTTCTCTTTTTTTTTGGTTTTCTGTTTGTTCTATGTTTTTATTTCTGTGTTCTTGTACTGCTTTTCCCTCCACACCTGCCCTGCATCAGCCTCGTTAGCCCTGCCCTGTTCCCAGAGTTTTCCCCAGCCAATCAGCTCCTTTCCTGTTTTCATTCCCCTCACCTGAGTTTCTCCACTCATCTCTCCACCTGCACCTTTTCCCCTCGTCAGTTTAGTTTGTATTTTTCAGTTTTCAGATAAGTCTTTGTTGGATCCTTTTTCTGATCAGTTTGGTTTTATTCTTCAAGTTCCTGTTGTCTGCAGTATCCTGTGATTGGTCCATCTGCTCCACTCTTCTCAACATAAATATGAAGTAATGCATTTACTTATTACTTTACTTTATACTTTGAGTTTTTCATTAACAAATTTATGAAGTATTCATCAGAAATGTATTCTGTGCTTAATTTCTTTTTTTTTCTTTTTAAGGAGGCAGACTTTATTTGGAAGATGTCTGCCTCCTATTAACTACTTCTATAACTACTTCTTATTTGAAGCCTCTTTACCTATTCCCACTTGTGAAAGGAGGCTACATTGTGTTACCAAAGGACCTGCTAGATGCATGTGGCTTGTTGCTTGTATAATTTTACCTCATGTAGAGATCATATTGAATTTTGATACAAAAATAAATAGACTTACTAAAATAAGCTGTAATGGCTTTGGTCTCCATCACACTGTGAATATCCAGAACAAACATAGGATTTTAATGTACTAGCAATTTGTTTTAACTGCAAAAGCAACAGAAAGCCATAGAACTTTCCCATGATACACTCATATTTTTGTTTGGCTTGGTGTGACATTTTTTGTTTTTTGTTTAAAAAGGAATCATAAATCATATATATATATATATATATATATATATTTTTTTTTTTTTTTTTTTTTTTTTAAATCCACAAATGCAACACCACCAACAGTAACATTACCATTCAGTGTAGGAACAGTTTCCACATACATGGGTGCCTGGTTATGTTTTAAAATGAGGGAGCAAAGTTGGAAAGATATATGATAGGCAGGTGGATCTGGGGGTCCTCCCCCAGGGAAAAAAATAATAAAAAAATAAAAAATATTATAATTTAAAATAAATTTCCTGCATTTCTACACCACCTAACTTCTTGGATTAAGTCTAGAAACAGCCACCCGCACTAGTCTAGATTAGTTAGACTGAGGGTGGTATGAAAACCAAGAATGCATCAAGAACAGTAATTGAGTGGATCAGGACAGGAAATGATTATTAGAAGAATTGCTATTTCATATTTACAGCACGAGAGGAGAGGGAGAGATGCTTTGCTGCTGCCAGAAGAGCCACTGACAGAGATTATTCTCAGCATGCATGAGAATAAATTACAATATAATAGATTTGTGTATATTTCTCCTTTCCCCCTTATGGTCTGAATAGCTGCTGCATGTGTGCATCTATGCTGCTCTGTCTTATCTGTCTGTGCACTGTCAGTGTCCTCTTTTCATGCTGCATCAGTCATGAATTTGTTTTTCACTGCATGAGAAAATGGACATGTGCCATGAGAGCATATAAAAAGTGAGTCTCATGGTCCATGCGTGACAGTTGGCAGCCTTGTTAATAGCCACGTTGCACTCAAAAGAGCCGACTCTGATTCGGCTCCTTCTCAAATGTAACATCTCCACAGCCGAATCCTGTCTTATCAGCAAGTTAACATTAGGTGGGCGACATGGCAAAGTTAGCTAATGTTGAGTAGCAGATTGGTTCAGCATTTCAATGACAGTACAGACCTACTTTTAGCTAATTAAATGTTTGGATGAAGTCAGTGGGCCAATCAGATTTATTCAACATACGTTAGTTCTCACCTTTCGTTAACAGTCCGACTCTTGTTTGCACAGACTGTGATTGACAGCCAAAGCATGAGCAGTGATGGGTTCTACTCAACGAACACAAAGGGTGGTCCGAAAATGTGATTTTTTTTTTTTTTTTTTTTTTTTTACATGTTTTTGTCATTTGCTGAAAATAGTGAAATGATCACTGATATAGGGTGCTTAAATATAATCACCTGATTGTGGGGACTGCATGATGATAAGTTTATTTTTACAAAGACAAAAAGTGGGGTAGCACAACCAAAACTTTGCTCCCCCTAATTGAATAATGGGGGTGCATTTGCTCTACTTGCTCCATTGCTCAGGCACCTATGTTAATACAATAACAATACTACTTCTTGCTTTCTTACAGTGCAGACACTCAGCTACTTGCTCTCACTTCTGCTTGCATTTTTCTGCTGATATTCTTGTTTTTCTTCTGTGAGCAGTGGCTCCTGGATACTTATAAATCACCAAGACTGTAATTATTGGTAGATATAGTAGTCTATTGCCATATTTCAACATTTTTAAGACCTCCTCAGTATTACGTGGGCATACCCTACCAAAAGCACAAGCCCATACTGCAGTGAATGGAAACATGATACTTAGCTAAAGCTAATTAGCGGCAAGATGCCCCACTTCTCCACAGATGACTACCACAAACTTCAGCAGAAGATTGCAGTGCTGGAAACAAAAATTCACCTGTTCGAAGTGAATGTGGGAAAGACACCACTTAAAACAGTGGGCAAGAGCATGCTAACACACGGCTAAGTAGCACCAACAAGACTACCAAGAAACAGGAGGGCTGTGTACTGGTTAATACATCTGCAAGTGGTAGTCTTCCCTGAGACTCACTTGGTGCAAAGCCTAAGAGTAAATCATTTCCCTGGGATATGGGATGATGATTAACAGGCAGAGCCCAGTGCCCTGAGATTTGTAATGCGACTGGCAGGCCTGCATTATCATCCAGGCAGAGTGCCTCTTCAAACCCTGTACTTAATAGGACACAGCCATGGACAGCTGCGAAAGGGAGAACTAACAACAAACCTCCCCAACAACCATTTGTGCAACTGGAAAATGGATTTGCTCCACTGTTGCAGAACCCTGGGTCTCCATCTGATGACCTGGATAACACCTCATCTTCACACAGCAGGGTAAGGACTGAGAGTAAAAGGCTACAGGGAAAGCTAACAACTGGGCCTCAAACTGATTGTGGGTGACTATGCTATAAAAGATGTGAGAAGCATGTGCAGTCAGAACACCAAAATACTCCCAAGGATATGGTCTCTGACTTGGCAGAGGGAAACCTTGAAGGAGAGCCACCTCAGCCCCTGCCTGAAAATAGCTTTAAATATGAAAGACATCAAAGCTGAGAGGAGGAGTCTCCACCCTCCTCACCAACAAGTGAGGGGGTGGAAACTGTGAGGATACACCTTCTTCATCCAGGTCACCTTCCTCTCCAGTAACCTTTTCCCCCTCCACTTCCCCCCCCTGGACTTCACTGACCAGATGAAAGAGCTGGTCACTGCTGAGACCAAACTTACACCCCACCCTACTCTCATTTTCTCCCCTAAACCCCCTACCACCTCCACCAGTTTTGACACGATTGTCACGGCTATGACACTCCCCCCACCCCCAACGGAATCAGAATCATCCTCTGTCTCCCCAGCCTGATAATAGCACAGCACGTCTAGCTGTCTGTGTGCAAAATACAGCAAGCTTGAACTGATATGTGCTGGGTCCAGGCTGCAAGGCTGATGGCACCCATGACTCAATGTGCCCAATGTGCTGGCAGTTTCCTCATTTCTGTCTTTTTTTTTTTTTGCTTCTTTGTTTCTGAGAAACAGGAAGCACTCCACCAGTTCTACAAACTTATCAAATTTAGGATCCATTCCTCGTCAGCCATAGCCTGTCGCAAACAATTAGGCAGATAATGCTTTAATACACTAAATCTAGCCTTATTAAACACCAGATCCTTGGCAGGAAAAACATTCTTAATCAATGATTTTATTGTCAAGCACAATCTTAAGTTTATGTTTTTAACTGAAACTTGGTTAGACCAAGATAACAGTACAGCTGTTCTTATCAAGTCAACACCCCCAGTCAATTTCAGTTTTCTGAGTGCAGCCAGAGTGCATAAGAAAGGAGGTGGAGCTGCCATTTTGTTTAATGATTCCCTCCAATGTAAGCAGATATTTTATGGAAATTTTGCTTCTTTTGAATATGTGGCTCTTCAGCTGAATTTCTCCTTTCGAGCTATGTTCCTAAATATCTACAGGTCACCTAAATACTGTGCAAACTTTTTTTGATGACTTTGCTGAACTGCTGTCTATAATGTGTTTTGACTTTGACTGGGTAGTTATTGTTGGTGATTTTAACATCCATGTTGACAACCCCCAGGACAAAGGGGCCAAAGAACAGTATTGTTCATGATAACTATTGACTGACTAAGCATGTGATGGAGTCTACATACAACAAGGGTCACACTTAATAATCTCCAAAGGTCTGAACATTTCCAAGGTTGTGGTGACTGATGTTGCTCTCTTTGATCATTCATGTGTTTTCTTTGAGAGTGCTATCTCTGTGCACACAAATGTTCAAACACAGGTACTCAAAAAACGGTATATCACTGAAAACTCCAGTGAAATATTTATTAAGGCTTTCTCTTCCACACCCAAACTCTCTTGGGTCTCAGTCAATGATCTTGTAGATAATTTCAATTCTAAGATTACAAATGTTATTTATGCCATTGCCACTAAGGTGAAGGTTGTCTCTGTAAGAAAAGATTTCCAAATGCCACGCTGGTCAGAACAGAAAAAAAGTGCCAAAAAACTCAACACAGGTGGAGAAAAAACAAATCTCCAGGTTTATCATGATATCTATAAAGAGACACTTTGCATCTACAATTTGGAACTGAGAAATACAATGTGGTCCTTCTTCTCTGACATCATCGCCAAAAACAATAATACTGCTTGTGTCCTGTTTGCTACTGTTGGCAGGCTAACAAAACCTCCTGTATCAGTAGCCTCTGAACTTCTATCCACCAGGACCTGCAATGAATTTGCCCCCTTCTTCACTAACAAAATTCAGAAAATTAGACAGGCAGTCAGTACCTCCATACCAGGTACAGGATGTGTGTTGTCCCTGTGCCACTTAAAATCAATTCAAGAAGTATGACACAATTTTATTAAATCAAACATAAAAACCTGGAGGACATTATACAACATCTAAAATCTTTCTGATATTCTGCCCACAGGCTTTTTCAAAAATGTTTCAAATTGCATAGCCTCAGATCTTCTACAATTTGTCAACACATCTCTTCTCTCAGTTGTCTTCCAACAGGCCCTGAAAATTGCACTCATCAAGCCACTCTAAAAGATGAATAATCTAGACACTTCACTAATGAACAATTATAGGCCCATATCAAACTTCCTGTTTTTAGGTAAAATGATTGAAAAAGCTGTTTTTCAAGAGCTGAACAACTTCTTAGCAC
Organism: Thunnus thynnus; assembly: GCF_963924715.1. NCBI lineage: Eukaryota > Metazoa > Chordata > Actinopteri > Scombriformes > Scombridae > Thunnus > Thunnus thynnus. The sequence goes on from NC_089521.1 coordinate 13,522,337, forward strand.
TAAACAACTGTTATGATGTCTGCCAGTAAGGATTTCGACCACACCACAGCACTGGGACTGCTCTTGTCAACGTCTTCAGTGACATCCACTTAAACATAGACAGTTGCAGAATTCCAGTCTTAGTATTACTGGATCTCAGTGCTACATTTGACACAGTTGACCACAACATATTATTAGACCAACTGGAAAACTGGGTGGACCTTTCTGGCACAGTACTAAAATTGGTTTGAATCCTACTTAAAGGACAGGGACTACTTTGTGTCTATTGGTAATTACACATCTGAACGGACAGAAATGACATGCAGAGTTCTGTAAGGCTCCATTCTGGGACCTCTATTGTTCAACATCTACATGCTCCCACTGGCTCAGATTATGGAAAACAACAAAATATGTTACCATAATTATGCAGATGACACACAAATTTACACAACCATTTCACCAGGGGACTGTGGTCTAATACAAGCACTGTGTAAGTGTATTGAACAAATCAAACATTGGATGTGCCAGAATTTTCTTCAATAAACAAAGACAAAACTGAAGTAATTATCTTTGGAGCCAAGAAAGAATTAAATTGAATTGAATTATGATTTCAAAATACATTCAAAATACATTCAAATACATTTCCAATCTGCTGCTAGATTATGAACCACCCAGACCTCTCAGGTCTTCTGGAACGGGTCTGCATTCTGTCCCAAGAGTGAAAGTTAAATATGGAGAAACAACATTCAGTTTTTATACAAAACATATCTAGAACAAACTCCCAGAAAACTGCAGGTCTGCTGCAACTCTCAATTCTTTTATATAAAGGCTGAAGACTTTTCTGTTTGCAGCTGCCTTTTATTAAATCAAATAATTGTTCATGTCTTACACTGCACTGTCACTTTTATTCTTGTATTGTATACCTGTCTTATTCTATTTTAGCTTGTTTTTGTTTTCTGTTCTCTTGGCTTTTGACTGACTATTTTTAATTGTATTAAAAATATGGAGAAACAACATTCAGTTTTTATACAAAACATATCTAGAACAAACTCCCAGAAAACTGCAGGTCTGCTGCAACTCTCAATTCTTTTATATAAAGGCTGAAGACTTTTCTGTTTGCAGCTGCCTTTTATTAAATCAAATAATTGTTCATGTCTTACACTGCACTGTCACTTTTATTCTTGTATTGTATACCTGTCTTATTCTATTTTAGCTTGTTTTTGTTTTCTGTTCTCTTGGCTTTTGACTGACTATTTTTAATTGTATTTAAGTGTCCTTTTGTGTTTATTTTGCACTTTGTCTTGATACTTTCAATGTTTTATGTAAAGCACCTTGAATTACCTTGTTGCTGAAATGTGCTATATAAATAAACTTGCCTTGCCTATGTTCCCATACATATATTAACAGTGTCTGTCACATCACTACACATTTCAGGCCCATTTTCCACTTGATGTGGTATGTCTACAGTTGGTAAGGGTTAGTTAGACCCTCTCAGCTCTGTGTACTGATGTGCACTAAAAAAGTTGACAAATGGCATTTGATGGAGGCAGTGAATGGCAGACTATATTCACCCTGCTGCCTCCTGGAGTGGTCAAGAGAGCATAGAATTAAGTGAGAGCTGTACAATGCTGCCTAAAGACTACAGTCCTGCAAACACTGATGGTTGAAAGCTTGAGTATAAACAAGCACCACATCTCCCCGAGACAGATCCCCTCTATTCACTCTAACCATGGTCAGAGACTGAATAATATTTAGCTTTGGATAAGAGAATTATTCTTTTGTGTTTCCAGCCTTGGGTCATTGTAATTGGTGGCTTGTTCAACTCCTTTCTCTTACTCTCTGATTTACCATGATGGAATACACTAGAACCTCCTCCACAGGCTAGCAAACCACAATAATCCCTGAGGTAGCTGAGGAGCAGTCAAACAAGCCCAAACATTTGTACACAAGTCCACTGAGAAAAGAAACAAAACAAACCAAATTCATTTGAAATGTTTCAATAATAAGAGAGGCACCTTGTCAAAAATAAAACTCAGTTGCTTATGTTATCCAATCAAACACATTTCTGCAATACAAGGGAACACTGGTAAGCTATGATGTCCATACAATATTGCATCAGACCATAAAGATTATTTAAGAGAAAAAAGGGTTTGTTTTCATCTGACCTGCTTTGTATTTCATTTAAGTGATCTGCTTTTTGTTCATAGCCCTTACATCCACATATTGTGCTTATCAGTTACATATTTTCATACAGTATATATTGCAGCTTTTGTCTGGTTAGTTTGATTTTGTGTCAGATTTTCTACCTAGAGAGTATACACTGAATGCTTGTCTTTGCTGTTCAGCAAGGGGAAATCTATGTCTAGAAAATGTACAGCACAGTGAAACTTTGAGGCTCCAGTCCAACCCCCCAAAGCAGCTCTGCTCTGCCCCAGAGCTATCCTAACGCCAGTATGTTGCTTCCTCTTAGATAAGGGTTTGAGTAGAGACACAAAAGGAGCAAGGCTATCGGCATGAACGTTCAGCCCAGACGTCAGAGAGAATTTGGGTTGTTATGAGTGGTCTTGGTCTGGGTCATAGAGAAATATGAGCACAGTGTAACTCTCTCCCTTCCACCAGCACTTCAAGCTCCATCATATAATGTTTCCGTGCTCCAAAACTTCAAAAAGTGAGAGAAGATAGAACTAGAAGAAAGTGAAAAATGAGCGACTCATTTCATTCTTGGCTCTCCTTTGGAAGACTGTGCAGGACAGATGTTTGAGAGAGCATGGGGTATATGGAGCAGTGGACACCTTCCCAACAGATCATATAGAGGAATAAACCGCACCTGGTGGGGGAATGAAGGCACAGAGCACAAGATTTTTAAGACACCTGTGCTCAGGTAGAACATTAGACACACAAGCAGTGGATTCAGAAGCAATGTGTTTAGCGATTTTGGCAAACCTTAGTGAGAATATGGATGGGCAGCAGAGAGGGGGATCATGCTGCAGGAGACAGTATGTTAAATTAAAATTAAAACTGAAAACAGTGATTGGTATATTATCTTTGACCTGTATTGCATTGGAAAGAGTACAACAGCACACTATTTGATGTTTTACCCCATGAATTTTATTGTTTTTTCAAAATAAACACATATTTCAATTCTTGCAATATATTTCAAAAAAAGTTGGGACAGTAAAGTATTTACCACTTTGTAATGTTGCCATTCCTTTTCACAAAGATGTTTAGTAACTGAAGACACCAAGTGATGAAACGTTTCAGGTGTGATTTTGTCCAATTCTTCCTGCAAACAAGTCTTAAGGTCAGGGCTGGCTCTAGCCATTTTGGTGCCCTCGGCGAGATAAGGATTTGGTGCCCCCCCCCAACCACATTCCACCCAAATTACCCCACCAGTACTGCCTTGTCACCACCCACTCATTCTGCTGTAAAAATATGGACAATATCAGACATCACAATGGTTTCCAGGTTTTTTATTTTAATAAATTAAAATTACTTCTCAAACAAACGAATCACATATCAAAGAATGAATAAATTGTTAAATATTACCAACTACCTGTTAGTAACATATAAGACACTGACACTTGGTTATTGATGTGTGCCTAAAATGTTCTGGACTCTTCTCATGGCTTTTGAGTATTTCATTGCAATTTTTCCAGTCATTGAGTCCATTACTGATTAGTGTGTAGTTTTTTTTGTGAGAACAGCTTGGAATATACCACCCAGCTTCTCTTGATTTTCTCTCCATTCACTAATTTTCTGTAAAGTGGTGGTGATGGTAACTTCTCCCATCCTCTCCTTTTGGAAATGTAGAGTCTTATTTTACCTGATATGACCTCTGCTGACTATCTTTGTCTTCACCATATCAGACAGGATCTATAGCTGCTGCTTTGATGGACTCACATACTTCAGGATATGTTCCAGTTGATGGTGTCTGCAGGCCGTAGAGTAGTAGCAGGTTGTTGTGTCTGTTTTTCCTTCACCTGCAGGCAAATCTAAACATACATGCAAATATAGTTATTAATCCTTTAGTAAGAACACACAATGATTCATAAATTACAACACATCAGGCAATAAATACATCTGAAGCATAAATTATAACAGTTGACCAGAGCTGTTCAATTACATGAGGGAAAAAAGGTCAAGAATCCAAGTTTAAATTATTTTTGATGGGAATAAGTTATTCTAGCTATAATGTGTCCAGTAGACAACTTGAATAAATATAGATGGTTGCAGTCTAATATTGATTATTATTTAAGTTAGCTTTGTTCCCTTTCTTAATATAGAAATTATATTTATGATTCAATATATTTTATTGTGCTAGTGTTACCATGGTAATGCAAGTAATAATGAAAATTTTAAAAAAAGAATGAATTAATTAAAATAAAAGAAATGAAATCTGTATGTGTAAGCTGCAGTTCCCATAGCTTTCTGTCATGTGAAGGATTAGTAAATGGTTGAAGGTTTGGCCAAAGTACTGGCATAATAAAAATAGATTCCCCAGCATCCATTTGTGGACAAATGGACAAAACATTCCAGATGTACAGGATGACTTATGTATGTTCATAACTAATTGTGACTATTTGACTATTAGCAAAAATGTGTCTGGAATTTGTCCATATTGACATTAGTTACATAACTGCAGCTGTAACATACAATGAACAGAACTCACCTGCTGCAGGCTGTGTTTCACTGCAGGTAGCTGCAGTGTTTGATATGATGTTAGATGTTGCTTCACCTGCAGCTGTATTCAAACACACAGAACATCCACACTGTTATACCACTGCACTAAGTCATTTGTGTCATTCTACTGCATATAAAGTAGCACTGTACAAATAAACTTTATTTAATTTGACTAAGACCTAAATTTAATTAGTAACAAGGTGTAACTGTAACATTCAATAATACTACTACTACTACTAATAATAGTACTGACAACATAGCAGTGTATGTCATCATGTATGTATCCATTAAATACACCACAAATAACTGGCTGAACTGACCTGCTTCAGAGAGTGATGGAGATGGGAGATCAGATGGAACTTTTCCAGCAGCTGGAGGCTTCTGCAGATATTTCCTGAGAGCATCTGGACAGTCATAGAGTAGATATTAGCCTGTTACAAGCAAACACATGTAGCTGAAGAATAGACAAATAACTGCTGCAGCCTGTAGCACCAACTGTTTGTAAATTCAAACTTAGTTATAACGTAAATTATTTGTAAGTTGTGATTTATGCATTACTAAATGTAAATCATAACATGTCACATAAGTCACTGATGGTAAAACAGCAGTTTTTCTGCCTCACATTATCATTTTCTCATTAATTGCTGCCATTTTGTAACACAGTAATCCAGTATAGACCTAATTTATTGATATATTTCACTATTGATCCAGCTTAACTTACTACAATGTGCTATGATACCAAGTGGCCCGTGCCAGCTTACACATAGCTGGTGCAACTCAGTGCAGAAATATGGAAATAGCGTTAGCCATTATCACTGATATTGGTCAGTGAAATTTCAGCACAAAGTCTTAAGTTGTAGGAAGGAGCAGTTATCCAGATAGCTGCTACTGGCTGCCATTCAGTCTCATATCCTTCAATCTATAACGTTATCTAAGTCCAGCAGCTATCGTAGCATTATTATCTAGCATTAGCTTTATTGCTACTTAGCTAGCTAGCTGCTACAGATGAAACATCTAACGTTACACACAAAATGGCATTTTAATGTTAACATAAAACGACATACCTCTAGATTGGCTTCCTTTTCCTCCTCCTCTTTTCTCCGTTTTCTTCCTTGTGCACCTGAAAGTTTGGACCTTTTCATAATGAAATAAAATGTGAATATCTGCCTCTTGACATCTTGTCACAGACTTAGCCTGTCTATGATGCATCATCCCTCTTCTTCAGTGTGCACAGTAGAGGTGCAGAGCAGATGGAAAATTGTGAGGGACAGGGGTGCAAAGTGTATTTCTATTTTTTTTGTATATTTTATCCCAAGGCAGAAAATGAGGAGGGGTACCAACTGGCAATTTTTTATTTATCTATTTTTTATTCATTTAATTTATTTTTTCCTTTGAAGGCGACCAGCGCCCACTAGACAAAGTGGTGGCTTACCCCTGGGACACACTGGATGCGTGAGCAGTGCGTGTGCATCACGGAACCTCTTGCTTTTCATTTCGGCGTCCATGTTAACAGGTTAGAGCAGCCAAACTGCCTGCGTGATACGCGCGTGACGCAAGGCTGCTGCGTCACTTCATCTAGAGATTCGAGGTCTCACCTATTTTCGCAGTTCTCAGCAGAAATAGACAGGGAACACGATAGAAAGATAGGGCTGCCAGTGGCAGAAGCGCCACAGCAGACACGCTTCCAGTGTGGACGCTACAAGCGTGAGAGACGCAGCAGTTCAGCGACACACACGCACTGCTGAGGTTCACGCATCTAGTGTGTCCCAGGCATTAGGCGACTGCCTATATGGCCTATGCCTCAAGCCAGCCCTGCTTAAAGTGTGCAACAGCTCAGGGTCTTCATGGTTGCATTTAGCGTTTCAAAATGCGCCACAGATTCTCTATTAGGAACAGGTCAGGACTGCAGGCAGGCTAGTCCCTCTTCTTTCACTGCCATGCCTTTGTAATGTGTACAGAATGTGGTTTGCATTGTCTTGTTGAAATATGCATGAGCGTCCCTGGAAAAGATGTCGTCTTGAAGGCAGCATTTGTTGCTCCAAAATCTCTATGTACTTTTCAGCATTAAGGTGCCATCACACAAGTGTAAGTTACCTTTGTCAAGGGCACTGACACAACCCCATACCATTACAGACCCTGGCTTTTGGACTTGTTGCTGGGGACAGTCTGGATGGTCCTTTTCTTCTTTGGTCTGGAACACATGTCATCCATTTCTTCCCAAAAAGACCTGAAATATTGATTTGTCTGGCCACGATACACATTTCCACTGTGTGATGGTCCATCCCAGATGCCTCCGAGCCCAGAGAAGTCAACAGCTTCTGGACACGTTTAACATAAAGCTTCCTTTTGGAGCAGTAAAGTTTTATCGCTTATAGATGAATGACGGTTCTTGATGCAATGCTGTCTGAGGGATCGGACATCATGATCATTCAGCTTAGGCTTGTGCCCTTGCCCTTTACACACAATTCCTCTAGATTCCTTGAATCTTTTAATTATGTTGTGCAATGTAGAAGGTGAAATATCAAAATCCTTTCCTATCTTTCTTTGAGGAACATTGTTTTTAAACATTTCAATAATTTTCTCATACATTTGTTGGCAAACTGGTGATCCTCGGCCCATCTTTACTCCTGAAGGACTAGGCCTTTACTGGATGCTGCTTTTGTACCAAATCATGTTTACAATCACCTGTTGACATCACCTGTTTCAAATTTAATTTTACCTTATTACTAGCTCTAAATTATATTTATAAATGAAATGAAGATGATCAGACAAAACATCAAATATCTTGTGTTCACAACGTCTGCAATGAAATACAAGTCAAAGTAAATTTAGAAATCACTTCTTTCTTTCTTTTTTTTTTATATGCCTTTACCATATCATCCCAACTTTGGGGAAATAGTTGGGTTTGTATGTTTGTATGGAAGTTTTGATAAATTGTCTACCAAAAAAAAACAAACAAACTATAAATTTGAGTACATTTTTACTGGCCACTGTTCTCTATGAAGGAGAAAACTGCAAGCTTTTACCAGCCACCTTTCAAGCCTGTAGTCTTTAATACTAGAAAGATGCAAAGCACTATGGAGACTTCATTTGTTATTAAAGAGACTTGACTTGGACTCATGCCTGCTAGATGTGAATCTGGACTGAATTTCATTGCTGAAAATATTCCTGATGATAGAGATTGTGTTACAGTGTAGTGAATTTTTTTAAAAATGGCTCAAATAGATTTTTGGAAACTGTGAACTTGGAGCGTTGCCTGGCTCACCAATAACAGTTAAAGGCTAAAGCATTATTAACTTACCTCATTGAAGTTATAAGGATATTTACAGTGACAAAAAGTGCCTGGCATACATAAGTATCAAACTCTTTAGAATGATTCTCTATTTTTATTGCTGTGTTTGCCATATTGGTTAAGGTAGAACAGGTAATTTGCCTTTTTGGTCTGCCTGGTGTTTTTCTTTTTTTCTTCTTTTTTGTTGTTCGGAGAGATATTTCTAAAGTAAGCTGAAGCCATGTATGCAACAAAACTTTGATGCTTGATAAGTATAATAATTCACATTTGTTAATGTCAAACATCATCCAAAAATAGATGTTGTGGCACGCTCTAGCTCTCTCTCCATGGCCATAGCTGTGCAATTTCAGCTCCATGTTACTGTAGCTTTAGCCATTCAAGCTCAACTCAACAAGCAAAACATTTTCCAGAACTCAGAGTACCAGCTCATTCTTCTCTCCTTTCACCGTTTTCTACCTACAGTAGCTATGTGTTTTGGTTCATGCAGCAATGGCGGGAGTGTGGTTCCCGCTGGGAAAATGCAGTTGAAAATAAAAAGGGGGGGGACATGGAGAAACTCTGAAAATATACCAGCAAGCATTACACAGGCAGAGTTGGTGTTTCCAAGTAGAAGCAGTGACTTTCTATCTCTTACATATGTACAACATTGGATGCATGTTGTTTTGTAGTGTGTCTTTTTTGAAGTGCTTTAAGTGCCCTCTTATCAATTAAGAAAAACAGAACATGTAATTGACTGCAGGCTGATGTGGCTGGTTTGGCTCTTCAGACATTAATGTGCTATGTTTTTCAGTTTTGTAAACATATCATTGACACGCAAAAGCTTTCACATCGAATTTTCAATGTTTGTATGTGTGTGTGTTTAGGTATGACTATGCAAAGCAAGCAGCCCACATCATAGCTGATGACATTTTAGCTTAGCATGCTCTTAAGGTTTCTGCAAAATTGACTTCTTTTAAAACTTTATGTTAACCCAAGGCCTGCAAGGGAATAACATTATGAGCATTTGAAAGAGCTTACATTAAATGTCTGACTGCTCATTAGTAGTGTTTTTTTTAATTCCAGCACCTCTGATAAATATTCCAATTAAGGTATTATAGAGATCTACGATGTAAGTGTACTTTAAGTAGTTAAACAATTCTATATGCCCATGGATACAACTTGTGTACTGCACCAGATGTGACTCAAATATCAAGCTTTTAAAGATAAAGTAGACACACATTTGCTCAGGGCTAAATCCAGCTGTGTTTAAGTAGTCAGTAAATTCTTAAAATCAGCCCTAAAATAAACACACAGTTACTGAAGAGAAGCAAGAACCAAGGTATTATGAAGATGTATCTTTGTCAATTGAAAACATAGCACCTGTATTTTGGAGCAAAAAAAATATAAATAAACAACTGTAGAATACAGTGTTGCAGTGATAGATTTGTAGTACCTTCTGTGATACTAATGTGATCGGGAGAGGGCAAAACTTCTCTGGGGACTCTGCCAGCCTAGGACAAAGCACCAATTCTGAGGATTTATAGAATATTCACTACACATTTATTCACCATCATCCATTACAAGAAAACATGTTGTAGCCTTCACATTTATTAAAACTTTACTTACTGTGGATGTAATTCCTTGCAATAAATTGTGTGAAATATAATTTGTAATGGTATGATTTCACTGAAATTGGATAATTCTGGTTTGATGCTGGTTATATTGCATGGAGCAACCTGTTCTTTGGCAACATAAATTAAACAGAAAAGGATTGTGAGCATTCAAACAAAGTAACAGGTATCTTTAAGTTTTAGAAGTGTTGTCAACAAAATCTCAAAATGTCAATCTCTCATGCCTCCTGGGAATCCCTGAATGTTGTTTTTGATATGTTATGACATCAAGGTCATAGATCATTACATTGATGTGTCAAGTAATGTCTCACTCAAATGAGACAACCCAAACCTCCATGAATATGTTTATAAAATCTGCTTTCTTTGGCCCTGTTTACACCTGGTATTAACATCCGTCTCAGGTGATCCGATCACAAGTGGACAGCTGTACAGTGTAAATGCACCCAAGACGCATTGAGGACGGATTGAGATCCAATCACTCAGACTACATTCGGAGGTGGTCTGGGCCGCATGTGGCCACATTCTTTTAATAGTGTAAACGCAATGCGTCCTGGACCACGTTGACTGACATCCTCTATTTTCTGGCAGACTAGGCAGGGGAATTGCACTGCTGTCTCCTGATCCAAAGCTGTTCAACTTGTTTGATAACAGGATAAACAAATTATTTTGTTTTTCATGTGAATAAAAAAAATGTTATCCACTTCCCATTTTTTTTTTCTGTTTTACTTGTTCCCCTAACCGGTTTCCCTCTTCAAATCGACAATTAGAATAGGAATGAAACCAAAACCAGAAACTAACTTTGTTTTTCGCTTGTCTGTCTAAAAAAACTATTTCAGAAGCTAAACGTTGCTGGATAGTTTCTTCTGTCCTGTCAAGTTGATAACAGGTTTTAGTTTCGCTGCGCTGTTCGACATAATGAGCTCAGGATTTATCAGGAGGATGGCTGTTTTACTCCAAACAGTATGAACCTGGACTGCGTGTGTAACAGCTGACCTACTGGATGTGTAGAAGAAAACAGAACATTATTAACATTAGATCCTGACTGATACTGTTGGCCTATCAGAGATTTAAATAATCAATGAAGTTATGCTGCTGTGTCTCGTGTGTAAATGCGCACAGCGTATTGGAGAGACGCAGCTGCGGGGAGATCGCTGCATATAACTCTCTCTCTCTCTCTCTCTCTCTCTCTCTCTCTCTCTATACATATATATATATATATATATATATATATATATATGTATATATTCTGATGCGGCACTAGAGCAAATCAATAGGATGGGCATTTGATTTTCGTAAGGAGGCACACTGCATTGTATATTTCTTTATCCTGTGATCAAACAAGTTGAACACAGCTTTGGATGGAGCGGACACCTGGTCCTCCCACCGGTTAATAATGAATGACTTTGGTCTTTGTGAATGGAAATGATGTCTGTGTTTATTTGCATATAGAGCAGGAAAGTGAGATCCGATCACAAGTGCTCACTCAGGACGCATGTGGAGACGCACGTCACTTGTGATTGGATCACCCAAGATGCATGTTAATGCCAGGTGTAAACAGGGTGTTTAACTTGATGCATTTCACTTTCTCTGTCTCAGACAGCAATGTTGATATTGTAATCTTTATTTTTAAACTTCCATCCTTTCCTTCCTCACTCTGGACTGTGGGCTTAGCTTTTCTGTAATTATACTAATGTAGACTGACAAAGGTGTAACATATCAGCAGTCTTAGATGAGCCATTGCTCACCTCTTGTGATTGCCAAAGCATGTGTCATCATAAGCTCACTCCTCTTGCCCCCCTTTATCCCTGCCAGTTTGTGAAAGCTCTTATGATAACCATTCTATATTTATCATATCAATCATAATTATGTATAATCTCTTTGCCCAAACTGTTTTAAAACTAAGCACACTGCCAACAGTGTTTCGTAGCTCTTCCACAGCCTGAATATTTGATTCTAATTATAGCTCTTTTACATTGGTTACCTTGAACATCACTCTTCTGTCTGAAACCTTTCTACCTCCATTTTTGCTCAATATTGCATAGGGACAACATTTTAGAGTGCTAGGCTCATTGCTACATACATCAATGGATTTACAACTTTGTTTGAGACCTTACACCTGGGACACACCGCATGTGTGAGCAGCGCGTGTGCATTACAGAACCTCTTGCTTTTCATTTCAGTGCCCGTGTTAACAAGTTAGAATAGCCACACACAGCCCTTGTGAACTACACGTCATCTAGAGATTCGGCGTCTTGCCTATTTTTCTGCGTGACACATGCGGTTTTCAGCAAAAATAGACAGTGAAAGTGATCTGTTGATAGTCATGCTGCTTCTTCTCACTTTAACCTGAATAACAAACCGGATCCACATGGAGAGGCAGGGCTCCCGTTAGCTGAAAGGCTAATGGAGCGTTAGCCGCAGCATGGCCGGAGCATTAGCCAAGCACAGCCAGCTAGCCTCAGAGCTAAGCCCTGGCTCTTCATGTGGATCCAACCGCAGCACTGAGCCCTGGTTTGTTATTCAGGTTAAAGTGGGAAGAAGCAGCTGGTCTGATGGGCAGTTTGAGTGAAGTGAAGCCTGCGGAGGAAGCACTGGGACTGTCAGGGTGAAACAGTCTGCTGAGGAACTGCTATGTTTGGCAGCACAGATAGGGCCATATTCAGACCAAATCAGGTGCAGCGGTCCTCCCATTCATCTGAATGGAGGTAGTGCGTTTCGGCTGTGGCCGTTTTGGCCGCTGCGGCGCCGCACTTGACTGAGAGCAGAAAGTTGACCCAGAGTCAACTTTTGGAGAAACGCAACATGACGTCCCTGCAGCTGAAGGCTGCAGTAGCCAATCACAGTTGGAGATCAGACTGATCAGAGTTGTAAACTCTGCCATCAGGGAGTACAAAGACGTTACTAGGACGAGGGGAGGACATTTCTCTTCATTTGATAACGTTAAAAGTTAAGTTAGAGTTTTCTGTTGGCTTCCGGACTCATTTTAAAAAAGATGAGTGGGAGAGCTGAGAGCACCGGCATGTGAGAGAGAGAGAGCAGCTATGGTCGAGCAAGCTAAAGAGTGAATGAAGAGAGGGAGTGCTGTTAGCGAGAAAGCTGGTGAATCAGATCAATAAAATGTTATTTTCTGATTGTTTCACAGCAGTTATGTTCTCTTTTTCGTTTATAACGGCAGCAGGCGCTAGTGTATTAGGTGCATTACTGCCACCTTCTGCTCCGGGGTGGACCAGAGATTAAATCCTACACATTAATCCTGTCTGTCTAATAAACTCAAATAAAACTCTTTATACATAGAAAACTCTAACATTACTGCTCGACCCACTTGGCAGGTTCATTAAAGTTTTAATGCTGAGCTCCTGAACTCCAGTCTTCCTAAGTTCTTCCAATGAATTGGAAGATATTGGCATATCAGATATTGGCAAAAAATCCAATATCCTTCATCCCTGGTTTCAGTGTTTATATCTGTAAAATATGTCACAGACATGAAAAAAAAAAAAAAATGTCACCACTGTGGGTCAGCTTGCACTATGTACACCAGGGCTGTGAGCCTCTCTGGTGGAGAACACTAGCATGGAGAGTTGGTAACACACAGAGCTTCTTTTATCGACCCCTGCTCGCTTTCTGTGATATTAGTTCAAACCAGGACTCCTGCATGTTGTTTTACAGAGATTTGGTGTTGTTATTTTCCTTATTTGTTGTCAGTTTCCCTTCTGACAGTTAGTTTGTTGGAGTGTGTTTGGCTCATTTGGGGAACTTGGTGTCATCTGGAGGGATTTTCTTCACTTGGAGTGGTGACTGTGGGGGTTTAACTGGCAGAATAATCAATATAATGAATAAAAAAAACCCGTCTTGTGTGAGGAGTGTATGTGGCCAATACAGAAGTATACAGAAGTATTGAGCATATTCTTCTTAACCTTTTTCTGTCTCAACTAAATATAAATTAAATTTATGATGAAATAATATGAAAGAATTTATTATTGATAGCCATTATCAAAGTCAAAGTCTATGTAGAAAGATAGGGTTGGCAGTAGCAGTACTGCAGCGGCAACACTGTCTGTGTGGACACCGCACACGTGCAAGCCTCAGCAGTTCTGCGATGCACACATGCTGCTCAGGTAGAGGTAGGCTGTGTGTCCCAGGCCTTAAGCCTAAATTGTGCAGGATTGGATCATATAATGTGGCTATATTTACCCAAATTTCTTCGTGCATATCAAGTGTTTTTTTTTCTGTTCACGGAATGACTGCACATTCAGAGGAATGAATGCCCTCTAGGATGTTTTTATTTCTATATGTTTGGGAAGTGGGCAATCATTCAAGCTTTTAATTAATACTGATCTTTAATTACAGGTATCAAAGGAGTTGGCAAAGTCGGCTTCCTTCTAAATGCTTTCAAACAAACTTTTACTCTAATTCATGCCAAATGGGAAATGTTCATAGCAGTCACTTTTGGAGATTCCAGAATGAATTAAGCAAATACCTGCCATTTCACAAAAGTGTGTGACTTAATATCTTTGCAAATACATAGAAATGAAGTGACTCATCACCACAACTAAGTCCAACATTGATGTCATTATTATGTTGAGCATGTCTAGCTTGTGCATTGCACTTATGTGGCAATAAGTCATGTGCAACTCTAAAGAACAATTTTCACACTTAGCAGAAAAAAAACAACTTTTCAATATGTGTGGTGCCAGAATGGGCCTCTGTGACAATATTCTGTGCACAGCCACGCTTACACTGGGCCTCAAGAGATTCAACAGAGGCAGACTGCACACAATACCTCAGCAAGGCACAGCAATGAGAGCCATGCAAAGCGATGACTTTCATTTGCATCGACATACCACTGCGGCTTTGTTTGCCAACCCCACTCTGTGAATTGCGATAAGCGCACATAGCTAAAAACAGCAGGATTAGATGAGCCTCTCTTCCACATGGATATGAGGCTTCTCACCTGATCCACTGTTTGCTTGTTTATGCATCTTTGTCTGGAAAACATTGTAAAACAAAGAACAAAAGGCATATGAGAGCCATTTTCTGTTTGAAATATTTCATAAACCACAAAAAGCTTATAGTACCAAGTGTAATACCATTTGTCCTTGAGAAGTAATGCATCAAAAGTCTTGCATTTTTTAAGAGTTGATAAGCTTTACTCAATTCTGTGAAAATAAACTCTGTGAAAATAAACTAAATGATAACACCCTCGGAATTTCTTCGTCCTCCATTGAATATATAGAGAGAGCCTTGCAGCACAGTGTGTCCCTATATCATCAATTAAAGGGAATTATTAAGTATTAGTGATGAATAACTGGCCTGATTCATTTTGGGTCACCACAGGGGTTGTTTTTTTGGACATCCATGTTGGCAATCCTCCATTATCGGTCACAATAAAGGGAACAAACAGTCCAATTTCAAAGTGTTCAAAAATGACTCTGATGCCTTTGTTATACTAACAAATCATTTTATTTACTATTTTAGCCCTTAATAAGTCATAAACCTGGTCATAGTGGTAAGAAGACTATAAAATGATATTCAAATGAATTTGCTGTACTGCAAAATGAATCATATGATCATAATATGTGCATAAATTGGATGGGAAACCACATAATTCAACATAATATATATATGTAGTCACTCATCGGTTAAATCTACATACGTGGTCAACATAAAGCATAGAAACTTCATAGGCAAGTACGCCTTTGAGTTAAATACATGCACTTTATCCCCCTTTATGGGGCACTGAAGGGGTTTTGATTTATATTTTGTTGAGAAATGACAAGATCAACTATAAATACCCCATGCAAGTGTTGTGCAGCCTTAGAAAGATTTAGCCCAGAAGATTAATGCAGCAGGTTATTGGTTACAATCTTTTCTCCACATAAACCACTTCTAAAACGGTGAAATAAATATTTATTTTCGAATAATTAAAGTGTTTGGGAGAGGTTCCCGCACTATGTGGGCACCTCAGGGAAGTTATTTACAAGAGTTGTTGCCCTAAGATCTGTTTCACTTCTGACATTGAGAACTACTTAGATTTTAGATAACAGTTTTATTTCACTGCTGCTGGTTTAATGGACCTTCTCAACATGTAAAGAAAAAGAAAGTAAACCATGTTTTGTCTCAAGTTTACCTCAGTTTTCACAACAATGCTAACTTCATGCAGCATATCCCTGTGCATAACTGCTCAACTTAACTACTTGTAGGCTTTATATTAATAGGTTTGGTTACAACTAAATCATAGTCTACAGTGTTATAAAAATGATTGAGTAGTTAAAAGAATATTGCTGTGTATGTTGAAATGGTAGTAAGTTCCTCAGATTTGTATGTGTAAAGCATTCTTGATATACTCATCACACAAACACATTTTGGGTAATTTTATTTTCTTTATAATTTCCCTGAACAAATCTGTTCTAGACTAACATCCTGAGAGCAAGGAAGATTTGACAGTGAAAATGTTTGCATTTATATCACCCAGTTATTAATCCCTTTTCTCACTAGCATTTGTCTTTCAGTCAATGACTTCATTTTCTATTTTTCTTCCCGCTGTTTGCACTATTCCCATTTGTGTCACTGACAATTTGTTCTTCCTTTTTCTCTTTCTTAGTCTCATCCCTGCTTTTAAGTCATCTGTTTTCTAATTACAATCTCTCTATTTCTCTATCAAACATTAGAGGTGAGCAAGACTAGTGTGTGAAAATGATGGCTGCATTTTCATCCTAACAGTTACTCAGAGGAAAACAGACTCTGTCCCGTGAGGTTGTACTTTCAAATAAAAGAGGAATCAATCATGTCAAATATCCTTTTTTGTTTTGTTTTAGTTCTACCTTTGCTTTGGCAGCTGAACAGTAGTGCTTTAATTGGGCACTTCATTGTGCACCTAACAACACTACAGGGGACTCAATAAGTGAAATCTGAAGAGGAATTAGGGTTCAGGCAGTGCAGCATGTTTAGCTCTTTCTTTGTGGTTCTTTCCAAATCAGATTAGTGCTCCTGTGTACACAAACGCAACGTAAGAAGCTTAAGAAGCTTTGGAAATTGAATTTAATAGATATAGTATGCAGGCCAGCTCTTTTTTATTGTGAAAGTAAAATTTAAAATAATATTCTTCTTTTGGTTTTGAGTGGATCTGCTGTGCATGTCCAAGAAAACTTTAGCCAGTGCTGTTAGCTTGATATAATGAACTCCCTTTGTAATAGAGAATATGAAACACACATAAGAAAAGAGAGAAAACATTGTAAAGGAGGGAGAAATATATTTTTGCTTATGTCAAATTGTTTTTGTATTTTGTTTGGGGCAGTAATCCTTGAGATTCCAGAGCCATCCATCAATTTTCTGCACTTAATCGTTCCTTCAGGGTCACGTTGGGGGCTGCAGTCCATCCCACCATGTGTGGAGTGAGAGAAATGGAAACTTCCTGGTTGCTTCTCTGTCACAGGGTTCATTCATGGACAAACATATTCACACTCATACCTACTGGTAAATTCACACTCACCCCTACCTGCAGTTACCCTTTACTTCAATGTCTTTGGACTGTGGAAACTTTGAAATACTTTCTCTGATCATTCAGAATAATTTCACAAGAATACAGTAAATGCTTTATATTTACATTTTTATTTAATAAACTTATTCAGATCAAGTGGCACCCAAGTGGAATATCTTAATTAATAAAATTTAAAAGGCACAATTATAGTTCAATTAATCAAGTGATAAAAGAAACAAACACATATTTACTCCTGATTGTGATAATAGAAAGGGGAAAGACTATTCTGTTTTCTGACTAAGCTACTGTAAAGGGCACTCTCTTCCACATGTCAGCAATTATATGAGAGCTCTGTTCAGTTTATCTGACCGTAACAGAGGAGGATCACACACTTATTACAACATGTTCAGTGTCTGACCAGAGCCAACACATCAACACCATCAAGGGCTGATACTGTTAGGGTCAGTTATCCGGAATATCCGTGTTAACCCACATTAACACTTGAGAATATTTGAGCATTTTTACAGTTTTTTTTAGGTAAAATATGATTTTCAAAATGTGCTATGAAGAACAATGTGTGGTCACATACAGTATGTTTGATGCTTTGATGGTGCTGACAATTCACTCATTCCTCCAAAGAATTGGCAGCATATTCTTGCTTGAAAAATGCAGTGTATGGTAAATTGCCTGGGTTATGCCCCAAAATAAATAAACACATCACAAACTATTCCTCTAGTATGGTGTTGAGGCCAATTCAATTACAGCCAGGCTTATCCACTGGAGCTGAATATAGCTCTTACCCCCCATGTCTGGAGGTGAGGTCTACGGAGAGTTGAGCTCATTTTGGTAGATACCCTCAAGAGAACAGGTACTGAAAAGCTTATAGCTCACACTGTCTTTTAAAAGAGGTCCCAAAACTTTTGAAAATAATAAATTCCCTATAGCACTGTATTTTATTGAAGCTTTGATTTTTTCCAGAGGACGTATCCTGTAAAAAGTTTTCAGAGGATACAAAATACAGAGGGATTGTGGAGTTATATATTCAGTATGTTGTGCCATGTAGCATCTGATTTTAAATGTGGCAAATGAACACTGAATATGTTAGAGGACAAGTCAGAGAGAATAACTTTGCATTACCCTGAATCAGATAGTATTGAAGTAAGAGCTTGAGAAACATTGAAGCATGATACTTTGAAGAAATCAGTCGAAACAACCTTGCCCCATTAATCATCATGTGGACTGCAGACCACACTCATAGTCTTTAGAGGGTTCAGACTGGGGAGAAGATGAGAGAAACATCAAATCTTAGGCATCTAAATTTCCGTTACACTCCCTGAATCCTCAGCAGACCCTGAATGAAAACACAAGGTCAAGAATATTATACTAACATATCCTGCCATTTGCTCTCAAAAAGACTCCACCATTCACTCTGACTCAATGACTCAATTTCTGTGGAGGGTGGATCATCTATATCATAATCCTAGACCTTAGAATTTGAAGGTTCTTTTTTTTTTTTTTTTTTTTTTTTTTTAACAAGTAGTTACTCACGCAATACAATTCTTGAGTTATCAGAATTTGAAAACTGATTTTCCTGTTCTAAAAAAAAGCCAGAGTTGTGCTATTGTGTAAAAGCAAGACTGCTGAGTGTTGAATTTCCTGGAATCACACACTGTTTGCAGGAGATAATACATACAAGGGGATCATTATAAACCTTTTAGTAGTACCTTTCTAATCCCCTTCAAAATACTGTCCTTGAGATGTGATGCACTTATTCCCCCACTTCTCCCATTCCTGGAAACATTTCTTGTAGTCATTTTGTCACCTTGTCCAGAGCCTCCTGCATTTCTTCCTGGATTTCTTCCACGGTGGCAAATCTATGTGTTGTGAAATGCATGCTTAAGGTTTCGGAAATTGCTTTCATTATTGAACACTGAATATTCGATAGTGGTGAAATGGGAACAGTGGTCTTGTATATCGAAGTCATACACTTTGTATGACCAACCATCCACATTGATGTCTTCCATTTTGCAGTGGAAAAATAACATCACACTACCTTTGCTACTCATAGATAATGGTCATGGTTATTCACACAACTGCAAGAGATTGCTTGTCACATAGTATACTGTATAATGTCCTGTATTCATTTATAGATAACTTATAATTATTTATAGATAATTAATTGATTTATAGATAAATGCTGACTGTTTTACTGGTATCCCTGCTTTAATCACATCACCATAAAGCATTCATTTTGATGCCAATTTAAATGTATCCACTGAATTGAGTCTTTAATTAAAATAGTGTGTTTATGCTTTAAGCATTGTTCTGTTATTGCTGTGCATTTTGCTCATAATGAGAAGCCAGCAAAGCGACACCAGAAGCTGACATGGTTCTGAGAAGTCCATTTTGATAGTGCAAGTCAAAGAACCAATTTCTACCAAAATACCAACAACTTAATTCCAATAAACCTCCCAACTTATTGTGCCTCTCTTCCCACCTGTGCACCATGCACTGCTTGGCACTAAAATAACACCTAAACAGGCAAACTGAATTTCAAGGACAAGAAAATACCAAACTCTCAGACCGCTGCTAGCACTCGTCATTGCACACAAAAATAGGGCACTTAGTAGCCTATAGCTAAGAAGTCAGAGTAAATGTGTTTGCCGGTTTTATCAGCCCTACAATGGACCTCAGATTGGTTCAGGATGTTTCCTCGTCTTTCTCCCAGTTCATGCTTGGAAAGCCTCCAGTTCTCCCATGACCCTGAGTATGAAAAAGCAGTTACAAGAATTATAAAGCAGTAATCCAAGATGGGTGGATGAATTAATGGATGGATGAATATATGGGTCTGATTCTAGGACCTCATGTCTTCTATTGTTTTAGCTGACAGAAATGACTGGTCCGTCTTGGTTGGTTATTGGTCTTGATTGTTTTTTTTTAATTGTTTTCTGAGATCAGAAGATCTGAAAGTTGCTATTGTCACCTTTGCAGAGCCTTTATAACTGGTCCATATTTTCAACATGATAATCCTATATCTCTATGTCCTGACTGCACTGTGTTCTAGTGATGACAAATCAATGGCCTCCAGCCTTTAATTACTTTCCAATCTATAAACAAATCTCTTATAGTTGATTGCAGCAATGTACTATTGGCATTTCCTGTGTGGCCTAATTGATCACAGGGTTGCAAAAATTTGCAAAAGCTTCAATAAACAATCACAAAAAACATAGCTGTTATTGGTAAGATGTGACCTCTTAGCTTGATTAATGACTTCATTATGATTTGAGGCTTTAGTGATGACAACCCAGATCCCATTACAGCATCCTTTACATTATCATTCTCATCATTTGTTTAAATTAAATTGAGTGTGTTTACTTCCCATTTTATTTCTCGGGAAAGCATTTTACTGGGATGTTTTAACTTAAGTCTGATGTATGCCTCAGGCAATCTATAATTTGTTGTGTTTAGATGTTGTCTCAGTTACGATTTAGGGATTTACCCATGCTGTTTCCTAGATGCCTATGTCTCCTGAGGTTTATTTAAGCATTTCATGAAAACCTGCTTACTATTTTTCCTGTATTGAGTGTTTTTAATTTAGTAAATAAACCTCTATAATATGCAATCATTTATTGGTTAATTTTTGTTTGAGGTCTCAACTTGGGGCAGCACTTTCTATCTGTCTGTTGAAAGTGTTGCTGTATTTCCTTAACCTACTGTCTAGATTGTTACACTTGAACCTGACACAGGTGCACAGAGGTGACTTTGACAGAGATATCTCAGAGGTTGGGGAGGAATTGAGGCTGCAGAGAATGAGATGCCAGCTGTAGATTTACACGCCTCCACTGGCTCAGTGCACATCATTAAAGCCAGAGGCCGCTTGCAGTGGCTTCATCTCTGTCCCAGCCCACACAGGCTACATCAGGCCCCACACGCTGATTTATTTGAGCTGTCTCTCTGAACGGCTTTTCCCGCCAAGAGAGAGATGGGCACTGATGAGATTTACGCATGTATATGAGATGAAATTCATTTTGGGAAGAGCACAAGCTTCCTCTGACGAAAAAGAACCCTTTTTGCTCTTGTCTCCATTCTATCCACCACCATGTCTCCCACCATACACACCAGCACATTCCCAGAGTGAGAATTAGTGATGGATGTTCATGTGTGCAGTGTCTCTAAAAATACCTCAGTCACACCAGTATTAACTCCCTCTGTTCTCTATTTTTCCATGATTCCTCTGCTTTGTCTTAGCATAACACATAATGTGCTGTTAGAACTCATGTGCTCTCTATCTTGCCAGTCTTTCTAGCTCTGTAATTTTTACCAATATTGAGTTTGTCTTTTATAGTCTTTAGTGGGTCTGACGGCAAATTAACTTGAAACAAAGGTCACACACAATAACCCTAGCTCTGTGAGCACCAGTGAAGCCCTCTTGTGTGCAGGTTTGTCCAGCACTCTCAGCAACACACTGAAGTTTGTATGTACTTACTGGAACAGTAGAATAGCCTACATCTTTTCTGTGGTAGCAGCCATGTATATAGCCATCAGGACCAAAGTCAGCACACTCAGGCTGAGAACAGCAGAGCTAAGATCCTGTGGGACTTGCTGATCCAGACAGAGGAACAAGTACTGGCCAACCAAGCAGACATTGTGGTAATGGAGAAGGAACAGAGACAGTGGTGATAGAAGTGGCAGTCCCATGCGTCTCAGCAGCATCGACAAGAAGGAATATGAAAAGCTGGAGAAATACCAGAGCCTGAAAGAGGCAAATGCAAGGTACACAGTCATTGCCAGTGGTGGAAGGGGCACTCAAAGCTGTAAACCCTGAGCACAGTTTGAGAAAACACCCCCTCTTCTCTATACACCATTGCTAACCATTGGAACGGTTGGACATTTTTACAAATATTATTATTTTTTTATTTTTGATTGGCTCTGTGAGACTACCTTCTAGGATACCCTTAGTTTGTCCCAGGTAAAACAAGAGAATAATTTAGCAAAATTAACAACTTGGTTCTTGCATATAAATCATTTGTGTATGAAGCAAGAAATCCTCATTACAAAATTGCCATTGACTTTGTTCCTTTTTGAAGGGATACTGCTCTAACTTCACATGCCCTGCAGCATTGTAAGGCATTTTTCAAGTGCCATGGTCCAATTAGGTAGGTGATTTAGCTCCTCTATACCTAGGGGGAAACAAAGTAAATAATGGTGTGGTAAAAAAGGTTCATGGAAAAGTTCTTTTATCATGAAAATTAGGCTTGTTTTGTAAATTAATTACTTTTCTCACAGGACATGCTTCCCTTAGGTGAAGTGACAGAATTTGCAGATCTGTGATGACAACACACAACTATATCTCTGTTGAACCAAATGACAACCAAATGGATTAGCCCCCATGACCATCTGTTATTATTAATCGGATGCGTAAAACAACTTCCCAACACTTAACCAAGATGAAACAGATTTTTTTTTTCTCTAACCCAAGCTGAGACATTTAATATCTCAAGAAAAAACAAAAATAACAAGTGTGGGTGTATTTCCGAATTCTGAGTTTAACTGTAAATCTCATGAGGTGACTATGACAGCACTATTCCATCATAGAAATATTGTTAATCTATGGCCATTGCTGTCCCATATTGATACAGGCACACTAGTCCATGCATTTATCTCACACAGACTGGATGACTGCAAAAAAAAGAGTTAATTCAGAATTCTGGTACTGCACCAACAATCTTATGGAAGGCTCCTTGATTCCAGCCAGTGTGCTTGCTTTTTAAAGCTTTTCACAGCTTATCTAGCTTGTAGACTAGTAGATTCCTCTTCTTGTAGACTTCTTGCTTTTTGCCTGCACCGGCCATGGACCAGCCTTATAACCCTGAATGTCTGTCCATCACTGACTCACTGAGTCATTGACTCACTGAGTGATGAAGTTACACCATTGGTCAGTGGCCCATTGGCCAATGCTCTTTCAAAATGAATCAGCACGAACAGTTTCTGCTATGTCCTCAGGGGGCATTCAAGTGCAGCTCACTCTCAGCGGGATTGAGAGTGAGTGCTGCCCCGAAATAAGTTTTAAAAATACATTTAACAACTGAAGCATCTCACATGGAGGCTCTGACACTGACAAGAGTACCAACCAGTGCATACAAAGAGATGCGGTGGATCCATTTTACCAGCCTGCACGGCAGCTAGCAGCTAGTTAGCATGGCTCGCATCATTAGCATAGCCATGCCGTGCTGTAGCCCATAGAAAAGATAAGGTGTGGCCGCAGTGTTTCCTGTTTAACAGGACTGTGCTGGGCAGGTGACAGGTGTATTTGCGGTATCTATGTGCTCTGAAAGATATCATGGCACAGATATAAAGCCACACAGCTGATGGACTGTTAGCCTAGCATGCTAATCCCACATAAACACAGGGATGAGGCCATATGTTTACAGATATCCACAGATAGAAACACATGAAAGCAGTGAGAGTTAACAGATAATAAGAATAGTTAAAATTAAAGTAAACTATCTTTCAAATCAAACATCCCAAGATATAAGTGGAAATTTCCACCCATATATTTTTATTATTATTTTTTATTTTTATTTATTTATTTATTTATTTATAACCTCAGTGTTGCTTAACCATGTCATGATATGCTACACTTTAACAACAAATATTACTGGGACAGCTACAGAAGACTGCAGATGAACATTTAATATTCAGGAAATCACATTATAGACACTACCACTGACTATCCCTGTAACAGCTAAGACACAATTTCATACATTGACCATACATAGTCCAGTCCAACCAAATGGTTTAAAATAGAAATGAATAAAGTTATAAACAATAGAACTATTGACTTAAGTTTTAAGTTAATGCTTTTATTTCTATTGTTGGATACTGCAGTTGTGATAACTTAGACAAATCTTTTGTTCCACCCATTCCTGCCACTTGCTGAATTTGACAGGAAGTTTTACAGTGCAGTTTGTAAGCAGGGGGAGGGTCTGTGATTCAGAGGGAGAAAGTCTGAGTCACTATATTGAGCTAGAAGTTGGCTAGTTGCTCCATATAACAACAGAAGCACTTTACATGCTTCGGTCAAGTCTTTTATTGAACGAGAAGATCCAGTGAAGAAGATCCAGTGATTCCAGTAGATGGTGAGTCTCCCAGTTTGATTTCCAGGAACCCAGATCTACATCACCACTGAACAGCTGGATGAACTATTTGCCTGGTGGTAGGATTGTGCCACTCACCTGGATTGGTATCAGGCCGAACACACATTATACTTAAAGAGTGCGCTCTGACTCATCAGAGTCTGACAGATCAGACCTCCATCTCATCTGACCTAAAACAAAGTTGACTTTGACTAAGTTTCTTCTATGGTCATCAGACATTGATTTGAAAGTTACTTGAAACAGGAGAAATCCCACATTAGGATGTTTGATACAACTAAGAACAATCCTCTTTGGTTTAAAGGGCCCAGTTTTTATTTTTCAAATCCACGTAAATGTGATACAAGTTGGATTGTTTTGTTATCCATAGGCAAACCAAAGTTGCAGTTAACTGAATTCACTTGTGTTGTTTTTATGGTTATTGCACAAAACTTGACTCCTTGCAAACCCAGAGTGAGGTGTACTTACCCTGGAGTGGGTTACACTAGGTTATGACACAAGCTCTTAGTTTCTCTAATGCTTACTAGTCCCCCACAGTTGCATTCATACTTACTGTATATAATGGGTCTTTCTATAATACTCAAAAATCATAAGAATACTGGTGATCTCCTAATTGTAATTTTCTAATTGTCAATATATACAGCCTTCTTTAATTCATATGGAAGACCTTGTGGGGAAGAGAAATTGCATCATAACATTTTTGGGGGCTTTAGTGTGCAGACTCCTTTAACTTTATCCTGTGTGTTTATTCTGCACCAGTACCTGAGGTTGGATGTGCATATCATCCACCTATGATTATGTCTCAAAGCTGTAGAATTTCTTCTTGAAACCTGTATTTCAAATATATCTAGCATTTAATCTGTGTGCTTTTTCTGTTTTTACTTAAATGCACAAACTGTGTGTGTGTGTGTGTGTGTGTGTGTGTGTGTGTATGTATGTGTGTATGTGTGTGCGTGTGTGCCACAGCACATATAATGTTTCATAGGGAACAACCAAAAAAGAGATAACTTTCAGGAGTTTCACAATTAATGTATAACTTTCCCTCTTGCCTACATCAGTTTGATGTAGGCAACTGCAGCTATTGCCTTAGTGGAGGCATCAGAGAATACACAAAGCTCCTTGCGTTCTGCTCCTGAGGAAGAAACCTCTGTGTAAGGTCTTGGGATTTTGAGATTGGTCAAATCCTTAAGTGAGTCCCTCCATGTAATCCACATCCCTTCCATCTCTTGGGGTAAGGGAGAGTCCCAGTCACTGTTGTCCAATGTGAGCTCTCTGAGGATTGACTTGCCTTGGATTGTGACTGGGGCAATGAATCCCAGAGGGTCAAAGATGCTATTCACAGTTGACAAGACACCCCAAAGGGCTTTTCTTCATCGGTTATCTTGAAGGTAAAAGTGCTGACTTGAGATCCCAGTTTAGACCCAAGCTAGGCTACATAGGTAAAGTGTCAGTGTCTAGATCTAGGTCTTTGAGGTCGCTTGCATGGTCTTGACGGGAAAAGGCTTCCATGACCTCTTTCTTGTTTGAGGCAATCTTATGCAATCTGAGGTTAGAGCAGGCTAGAACACTTTGTGTCTTTTTTATCAGACAAATGGCTGCTTCAGCTGTAGGAGGAGACTTCAAGCCATCATCCATGTAGAAATCACACCTTACAAACTGCTTGACATCTGGATCTCCATCCTGTACAGACTGCCTCAGACAGTAAATAGCCACTGCCGGGGAAGGACTATTCCCAAAGAAGTGGACCCTCATGCGACACTCTATGATATCTTTGGCAGGGTCATTGTTCTGAAACCACAAGAATCTCAGGAAGTTGCGGTCCTCTTCCCTGACAAGGAAACAGTGAAACATCTGTTGGATGTCAGCTGTTACTGCCACAGCTTCCTTACGGAATCGGATGAGCACTCCTAGAAGAGTGCTGTTGAGATCTGGCCCGGTTAACAGAACATCATTAAGCAACACTCCATTGTGCTGGGTGCTGGAGTCAAACACCAGACCAAACCTGGCAACACCACATGTTGCCAGGTTTTCTTGGATGGTACACACCAAAGGCAGATAGGTACCATCGCTCTTCACCTTCCTTGAGTGGAGATGCCACCTCAGCATGACCATTTTTAAACACCTTCTCCATGAAGGTGAGAAAGTGCTGTCTCAGCTCTGGTTTCCTTTCAAAGCTTCTTCTTAGAGATGAAAGTCGCTTCAGAGCCTGAGCTCTGTTGTCTGGAAGACGGGGTCTAGGTGACTTAAATGGCAGTGGAGCTACCAACTGTTGCTGTCATCTTTCTTAAGACCTTGCTCCATCATTTGCAGGAACGACAGATCTTCGATGGAGAGCACCACTTTGTCATCATCACATGTCTGCTGAAAAGCTGTGGAGCCGCAGTTGTCATCTATGCTGCAGGTAAGCTTTCTTCTAGAGTGCACTACAGGATTGTGAGAAGGCTGAAAGTTGTCATATTGTTCCCTTACATAGAAGACATTTGGGCAGGGCCCAAATATGGTGGGGCGCCCTTGTTCCATCATGTTGGTGTAGAGTGTGGTCAGTGACAGGTTTGTGAACGTTACCTAAGCAGATGTTGCCAACTATTACCCAACCCAAGTCAAGCTTCTGCGCATAGGGTGCGTCATGAGGGCCATTCAAGATTGCAGATCTTGTGGACTCCCATGATGTCTCTGCCAAGAAGAAGCATGATTTGATCCATTGGATTTGAGCCTTGGAATCAAGTTCTGGGATGAGGTGAGTTAATGACCTCAGATGAGGTTGGTTGGCAGCGGCATTAGGTGTTGGGATCTCTGACCTATTGTTAGGTATCTCATTACATTCTAGAAGACTTGGTAGTGGAAGGCTCACCTTTCCATCCAAAGACTCCACTTGATAGCCGGAAGCTCTCCTTCCTGCAGTTTCCAACACTCCAGAGCAGATCCTGAGAGAATATGGAGAGCTGGGGCCTTGAACATTGAAAATGTCAAAGAATTCAGAGGAAGCTAAAGATTTGTCGCTCTGTTCATCCAAGATCACGTAGACCTTCAGTGCTTGTTCCTGGCAACCAGTGGGGTAGACATTGACTAAACAGATCTTTGAACAGGATCTATCACTGAGATCGCCTCTGCAGACCTGTGTGCACCTGGTTGTTGCCTCTAAAGGTATTGTGGGGTCCTCCTCCCCGCCGTGCTCTGAAGAGGGGTCTGACTCTTTTGTCTGAGGTGTTGGTCCGGGGTGGAGTGCACAGACATGCTTGTCACTCTCACACTCTGAGCACCTGACACTGGACTCACAGTTTTTTGCCATGTGTGATGTAGAAGAACAACATTTAAAACAAATTATTTTCTCTCTCAGGAATGCTTTGTGTTCTTCTAAAGGCTTTGCACGGAAGGCACAGCACTTGATCAGTGGGTGCGGCCTTCTGTGTATAGGGCACTGCTTCTTAGGATCATCAGTACTCTTAGTGGGTCCATCCGAGGCAGGAGAAGTTTCAGGTGACACCTCTGTCTTGTGAACTGAGACTTCTCTCAGCCTGTATGACTTCCAAGGAGCCTTGTCTACCCTGGGGAAGGCATCAGTCTGATCAAAAAGGTTGAAACTGGGATCATTTCTGATCCTCGCTTGATGGTTGATGAAGTCAACAAAGACGGTGAAGCTTATAGCTCGATCCACAAGATAGCCACTTTTCCTGTAGGCTATAAGGTAACTTCTGGACTATGGGGTTAACACCCCAAGCAGTATCAAGGTAAGCCAGACCTGGAAGATCTCCCTCTGCCTTTGCTGACTCCAGTTCCATGATGAGATCACTTAGCTCATGGAGCTTTAAGTAATCTTTGTTTGATATTTTGGGGAAGCTGTCAACCCGCTGGAAAAGTGCGGCTTCAATTATTTCAGGTGCACCGTAGCACTCATCCAGTCTGTCCCAAATCATCCTCAGCCCCCTATCTGGCTGGTTCACATGAACAGCCCTGATCCGTTTAGCATGCTCAGCTGACTGTTTCCCTAACCACTTGACCAAGAGATCCATTTCTTCACTGGGTGTCAAATGTAAGCCTCTCAGTGCGTTCAGAAATGACCGCCGCCAGGCCCTATAACTCTCTGGTTGGTCATTGAACTGCAAAAGACCTGTAGTGATGAGCTCACGACGAGCAAAGTACCTGACAAAATCTGTGATAGTTGAGTCATCATGGTGGGGAGGAGGGTGAGTAGGCTGAGAAAGAAGTGGAGGACTGGGTTTACTGAATGATGCCACATGTGTTGTCTAGCTGTATCCCTCATTTTTGAAAGGGTAAGCATTATTTGAAGTTGGCAGTGAGTGTTGAGCCATGATTCTGTCTGATGTTTTGGGGCGAGCACTGATACTGTGGCTCACATCAGCTGTGGAAAGACCATTCTCTATTTTGAGGTGTGGGGTTTGAATGGAGTGCAACGCTGGTGGCTCCGGGTTAGGGTTAGGATTAGTGCGCTGTGCAGGGTCAAAGGGGATTTCAAAAAGCGGAAATTCAGAACCCTGATGTTCACTGTTAGTATCAGCAGCCGCCTCTAGAGCCTCTGCTTCGGGTTCGGCTGCAGCTGTTTCCTTTTCTAGGGTCAGCATGTCCATTGATGCCTCTAGATGTGCTTTTTCTTTCATTGTCATCTCTTTCTCAGCAAAGGCTAAGCATGCTTTGGCAGCCTCTGCTTTAGCCCTGGTGATAGCTGCAGCAGCAGATGTGGAAGAGCGACTTGAATGCCTTGAAGGAGATGAGGCATAAGACCGGGTTTTAAATGTAGGTGATTCCTTTCCTTCCATGATACCTGAGAGTGAAGGTTACCATCCAGAACACCTCTTAGATGTGATGCAGTGTTTCCAGCATGAACTGTGTTATCTTTGTGCATTGGAGTCGTCCTTTTACTGTGCTGTCCTCCATACATGAGTGAGGTATTTTGACAGCCAGATAAACTCCTTACTTTTACCAAGACTCCATAGACAAGATTGTATTTTGCCCACAGGTTTATTGGCTAAGGAAGGGTAAAACTGAAAACAGATACAGAAGGTGCGATTACTTAAACTGCATTGAATTCGACAACAAGCTATTATATGCTTAGCTTATTAAGTTATCTTCTAAACTAAAATATCTTTTTGTACTGATTGTATATAAACATGAATTACAATAATGATGGAGCAATTAAATCTCCAGACTACTTTAAATAAGTCTATAAACTAGAGAAAGTTCATAGACAGCCTCTCCCACTGCATGTTAGGGGGTACAGCTGTAGCTATCATTGTGTATGAACTAATACATGAGGCTAACATATATACTCACAAAATGATCAAATTATATGAAATGAAACTCTAGAAATGCACTTAAGTATAAAAAGCAAAGATACATACGAACGATGCTGCCATACACATAAGATGTGTGCAGATGGATGCAGAGTAACTAACTGCAGGTCTGCGATACTGTCTTTCAGGAGGCTGAGCATTAACTTCCTGTTTCCTGTCTAATCACATGACGTGGAACATGGAATAACTACTGAAAATACCCCAGTCAACCACTAGATGGTGCCTAATCAACAATTTAACAAATTAAATAAAACTGTAACAGAACAACGGGCCATTCTGTCGGAATCCAGGTGCAGGACCCTGCAGCAGCCAGTCCTCAGACTGTGGCGGGAAGCAGTGGTGACAGCTTTGTCTGTCATGCAGGTGTTGGGGCTCATGGTGGCGGGCCATCCAGTCGCTCCACTGGGGCTCCTGCACATGCCCTGTCTGCGAAGGTGGTTCACTAGCCTGTGCTTGGATACCAAGAGGCACAAAGACCATATAGCAAACGTTCCCCCATCAGCACAGGGGGACCTGCGTTAATGGGGGCCCCCACAACATCTTTTGGTGGGAACACCACTGGGTCGAGTGACTTCCTACATAGTGGTGTTGACAGATGTGTCCCTGATGGGGTGGGAGGTGCACCTGCCTGGGGAGAGCGATAGGTGGTGTGTGGCCTTGAGAGGAAAACCAACACATCCTCCTCCTCAAACTTCAGGCAGTGCTCTTGGTTCTCCAACACTTTCTGACATGCGTCAGTGAGATGGTTGCCTAATCAACAGGCAGGGCAGACTCTGATCCACAGCCCTGTTGAAAATGGCAGAGAACCTATTGTTATAGGCATCAGAACACCTCCTGTCTGTGAAAGCCCTCCACATTCCGGGTCCGGAAAGATTTGGAACCAGTTTGGGAAAGCAGATGTGGACCTGTTCACCAGTCGGAACAACACCCACTGCCTGGTCTGGTTCTGTCTGGTTCTCCCTGACACTGCAATGTGTTTGGGATTCAATCGCTGGTGTGAGGAAAATAGATTAAACCCCCTAACATGCAGTGGGAGAGGCTGTCTTCTTTATATAGTATTTGATGGAAAAGGGGCTGTCTCATGCCACTGTTAAAGTGTATGCAGCAGCTATTTCCACCTGTCATGAGGGTTTTGGTGACAGACCTGTCTTCGCCCCCCCCCCTTGTGAAACATTTCTTACAGGGGGTTAGGAGACAATAACTGATGACATGTGTCTCTGTCCCCCAGTGGCAACCACCCTTAGTGCTTGAGGCCCTAGTGAGTGATTTCTATGAACCTCTGGAGTGCTCCTTTCTGAAGGTGTTGTCATTCAAGACAGCTTGGCTGCTTGCACTGACTAACCCCAGCTGTTTGCTGCTTTGTGGTGACCACAATGGTCCTACTCTCAGACCGAACCCCTCCTTTGTTCCTAAGAACATAAGGAGTTAATTTAGGTCAAGACCTATTCAGCTAGAGGCATTTTGTTCTCCATCCCATGGGGACGTCAGGGAGGCAAAATTGCATTTATTGTGCCCAGTACATGCGCTGGCATGTTATGTTGAACACACAGCCCCCTTTTGGCGCACTGAATGGTGAGAGAGTGGCTGGTAAAGCCCTATCCAAGACGCGGCTACCTAGTTGACTTTGTGAGTGCATCTCCCAAGTCTACAGACAGGCAGGTAAGGACCCCTCACCGGGGTCCAAGCACATTTCACACGTGGTGTGGCAGCATCTATGGCCTAATTCGGTGGGGCGAGTGTCAAGGACATATGCACGGCAGCATCTTGCCCTATGCCTTGTCCGTTCATAAGGTTCTATCTCTTGGACATGACGGGCTCCTTTTCAAGGTCAATGTCAGCTGTGGTACAACTGAGGGCTCTTCCTGTGCTTATAGAACTAGGGTTACAATATTGTAACCTTCGTTCTGGTCACATTTGTAAGCTTTGTAAGTGAGATATTTATCTGGCCATATCTGCTTGTGTTTTTTAAGCTAGTTGTAAACCAGGCTATTTTTGGTTGGTCTTATTGTCGTTTATGCTTATTTCTCAAAGTTTATATTTAAAGCACAATTAGGCCTACTCATCTTTGGACTGTATTTTTCTTTCCTATATAATTTCACCCTTTCCTTTTGTCAATAAACCTGTCAGCAACTACATAACTGTCTCCAGAGTCCTGATGAGGGAAAGGTGTTTAGCTGCCTGTCAACATACACATGCCATCTGTATTGAGGACGATACAGTCTTAGCAATAAACATGTGGTTCTCAGCATTCACAGTGGCTCATCTAGTGATGGAATATAGTCTGTTCATGTGTTTTAAGCAGGGACAATAGTAACATGATTTTAGATGTTTAATATTGAAACATGATATTAAATCTGCCACTCGCCCATTTTATTTGGTGGCCCCTGCAGGCAATTGCCTAATGGTAAAGTCCATCTCTGTCCACTTACCCTCACCCATGCCAAATATTTCATCTTATAATTGGACTAATTGTTCCTCAGTAATTGCTGTTACTGAAATTCAACCCATTGTGCTCATTCACTGTAGTGTCTGGGATGAAATGACAGTAAAATGAAGAGCCAGGTAGCAGGGACTAGCCAGCTGGCACTGTTTTTATAGCAAGGCTTGCCGGCTCTAATGAAAGACAGTCAAATGAGTTCAATGCAGGCAGTAATACTTCTGACCTTTTCTTAACCTGATGATGAATGGGACTCTTCTGTATGAATGTATATTACACATGAAAAAAAAAGATATTTCCTTGAGATAGAAAGTTCGGAAGCTTTAAGTGAAATCTTACTAACCAAAAGCCTCTGAGGATGAGTGCTGCTCAGTCTCAATCTTCATCTGTCAAATTGATTTTGAAGTCAGTTTTATTGGGGTGCAGGGTCAAGTATTGCACATCCTGCCCTCCTCCATCTATCCAAAAGACAAGAATATGCTTAACATTACCTCTGCTGACACAACCAATTCAACAAGAACCACTTGAAATAATTCAAGTTAACACATTTTTCCCAGATTTGTTTTGCCTCAGTAATTTTACCTTGAGGGGTTACAGACATTGCTTACAGAATTGCTGCTTAAGAGATTTTTTTTTATCAATCAATCAACATAACCTTTACATGCATAATTGGTTTGATCAGCCCAAACTAGTAGATGTGCATTGTGCATTTACCTTGCATTTCCATAAACAAACTGGGGTTAAGGTCTTTAATAATTTTTCAGAAGGAATTTTTGATGAAGGCACAAGTTTCCCCAACTCTTGGATGAATTGCCATAGAATTTGGCTCAGACATCCATGCCACCCTCTGGATGAACTGTAACAACTGTGGTGATGAAACTTTTCATCTAACACCTTCATCAGGTTAAGAGTTTACTTTGGTTTTTGATACCTCTAGTTAGCATTTGGTCAAAGCATTGATGTGTCACTGGCATATCTATAAACTCTTTCTCTTGTTGGTATCTGGTATGCTGTATGTTGACTTTGGAGTACAATAGTTGTCTCTTGCAGTCTTTACGCAATAACCGTCCCTGGCCAGAATCAGAATGTGGATGCCACTGTTACATACAGTAGTATGTATTTTAGACCACTGGCCTACAAGAACAGCCTTGTGTCGAGTCCTCACATACACATACTGTGCATATACCTCAACTTGACTCAGTCAATACTGCAATAAACCTAATGTTCTTTGCGTCCCGTGTGGTGCTTTGTGGTTACTTAGTGAAGAATGGGTCTCAAAAGAGTACTTTAATTTGTAGCATGCTCCCACATAACATTTGTTTATGTCTCTGGATAAATGAAGGCAAATAATTGGGTTAAAACTGTGACCAACTGTGAAGTTGGATTCATTTACATACTATTATGTATAGCGGTTCATCAGCATGTGAAATTGTGATGACCCATTGGATTGTCTCTAACACTTACAGATGAAGATTTTGTTTCCTGAACTGCTGTGAATGTTTTAATGTTTAATCAACACAGACATGGACACTTCCTATCTTGTACTTGTTCAGCAAGGCTAATCTCAATACTGCTGTTTCTACATTAATTACTCTCAGACTCTTGATACAGCTGACAAATGACTTTTTTTCCCTTACTGCTAGTGACATTGTGTATTCATGGTGGATAACACTACTCTCAGGGAAGTGTCCCATGCAGTCTCTTCTCTCTACCCAGCCACTTTTTCTCATCCTTCAATTTCACTTTATCAGCTCAAAGTACAAATTGGGGCTTAGTGGCTTGATGATAAATTGAAATTTATTGAAGCATTTACATGACATTTAGCAATGGTTGCATAATGCAGGAATAATAAAACATGTGTCAAACTGAAAGGATTCACTCTCTGCCTTGTGCTATGTAATCAGTAAGCCTACACATGCACTAGCAAGAAAATATTTTTACATACACTATGTGTCTCTATGTGTTTTCATGTTTTTGTGTATCAATGTTTTTGATTACAGTGTGTGTGGGTAGAGATGTGCTTGAGAAAATCTTAGTGCTACATAAATGCTGCTTAGTGCTGCATGCACATACACAATGATCTTATTGGTGGGATAGTTGACATTTGAGAAAGTTCAAGTTACTAGCTTGTAACCATCTTTACACAGAGCTGGTTGCACAAACTATCACTGCAGTATCCAGTTCATTTGTATTCCATGGTGCCTGTAAAGACTAGACAGTCTTAATAATGATGGCAGATTGGCAACTGGAGCTGGTAATCGAGTGAAAAAAATCTATTGGCTGGTCTCAAAGGCCTGGGATGTCAATAGTCTCCACTGCATGTCTTTAAACATCCTTATTACTGCCAATTTCCAGCCAGAACAACAACAAAACTATCACTGACTTGATTGCATCAAGGCTTAATGTGGCCACAGTGTGCCTAATGTCCATCAGATTTCAATTGTAGAGAACCAATTTGGCAGTAAGAAGTTTTTGTTGTGTTGTGACATGTCATCTCTATAAATGAGGTAGACACAAATGTGTGATGATGGATCAATGCTCCATATAAAAGGTTTTCTCCATCCATAATGTTTAAACATCATCCATTCACAAAGGGAATCTCAGTCAACTATATTTTAAATACAATTATTGTACAGCCTGCAGCTATACCTTACACCCCTCTAAAGTGAAGAGGATACACAATCAAATTCTCAGATTTGCATTCTTATAATGTAATATATGTCTTGTATTAAATGTTCTCATTTTATTCTGATTTGCTCCGATGTTTTGTAAGTATAACTCTATTGTAAGGTTTTTTTAGTAGTAACTTATTGAATTCCCTTTAAGATATTTACTATATCCTACACCAATGGATTACCACTTACTCCATGGACATATTGCCATTATAACTCTTTATAACTCCCTATTTTCCCAGAATAGGGCATAGGCGCAGATCCTGGTGCATGGCACATGTGGGTGTGACCAACATATTTTTGCAATTTTCCTAACCATCAGCACTGGTGTGCTCTGGGCCCAGCAAGGCAGTGGTGGTGCGTTCATGGACTGCCCCACCGGCTCAGCTCTGTCCACATTGGCCCCTTCTCTGTAGTGATGCCCATAAGCATCATAGCATGGTGCCAGTGTGAGTACTATGTTCGGCGTGATACTATCAGAAAGCACAACTCACCCGATACAGCAGCTCTGAATAATACACTTGCCCCCTGTTGTTGTGGCCATCGTTACCATTTGGCTTTGGAACAGCACACACAACACATTTCTCTGATTGTGAGTGAGGCATCAGGATGCGTTATCTCTCTACCAAGGAGAAATAAACCTGATGCATGCTTAATTCAGATTTAGGGGGATACATGCATGTTATCTTCATCAGTCTCCACATGAGAGATGAGAAGGACTGAACACAGTGGCATAAATACTGCTGCTGCAACGTTTATGGGACAGCCGCCCTCCCGTAGCTTGGCCCTCTCTGCACTGGCCCCCCATGGGCCAAACTCCCATTTATGTTATGTTATGTTATGAGTGTTTGGCAGCATAGAGGGCTGAAGCAAGATATCACAACTTCCTGACTGCCATTACTCAGTTTTTCACTCGCCCCCTAACACAACGCAAATGTGTATTGACGGACTGGATGCACAGGACACTGACACCAGGTTATTCTCTTCAGTTCTGTTGTGTTCCTCCTCTGTTCATCTGCATCAAGGAGGTAAGTCTATCTTCCTGGGAGGAAATAGACCCTCTCTCAGTAGAGATCTGGGACCTGTTACAGAAACAGGCTGTGTCTGTCATTCCCACTCATGACAGAGAAGGGGTTTTACTCCGTATAATTCCTGATTCCCAAGAATACAGGAGACTTCAGACCCATTTTGGATCTCTGCATTGCCCACACAACATTTGCCATGCTAACCATCCAGCGGTTACTGGAGTTGGTTTGGCCCGGTGACTAGTTCAGCACTATAGACCTGAATGATATGTACTTTCATGTTGAGGTGGCCATTCAGGGGATAGCCTATGAGTACAACAGACTGCCATTTGACTATTCCCTGGCCCCCCGCACCTTCTACAGATGTATGTACACGGTGCTGCAGCCATTGTGAGGGTTTTCTTGACAACCTCATTGTCATGGCCATGTCCAAAGAATGGGCTATGCTCCACACTGCCCAGTTGATTTTGCACCTAACCAAGTTAGTTAAGGCTTGCAATTAACTGGAAGACTCATGCAGACTGCAGGCTGTTCTGTCAGAACTCAGACAGACAGCCTTACTGCAGACATTTCACAAACTGCAGCAGAGTGCAGCAGTGACGGCATTTGCTGTTATGCAGACACTGGAAAAGTGGCCTGCAAAAGCCGTCAGCTTGTGCTTGGATGCCAAGAGGCACAAGCACTGCCTGGTGACTGTTCCCCTCTCAGTGTAGGATGACCTGCGATACTGGGGGTCACCACACCACCTGTCACAGGGAACACCATTGGGACAAGTGACTTCTTACATCACGGTGTTCACGGATGTGTCCCTGACGGTGTGTGGAGGGACTTGCCTGAGGAGAGTCATAGGTGGAGTGTGGCCTCCGACAGAGAGCTTACACATTAATCTCCTCGAACTCTGGGCTGTGTTTTTGGTCCCCCAACACTACAAGCCCCTGGTATACAGTGTAATATTAGTGAGGACCGACAACCGCACCGCAATGGCCTACATCAACAGGCAGGGCAGAATTCGGTCTGCTGCCCTGTTGAGGATGGTGGACAACCTGTGGAGATGGGCCACAGAGCCTCTGTTGTCTCTGAAGGCACTCCATGTCCCGGGATTGGAGAACAGGGTGGCTGACTTCATGTCGAGGGGCGGCCCCCCACCAGACAAGTGGAGACCTCACTCTGAAGTGGTGAAGCAAATTTGGACCCGGTTCAGGAAGGGGGAAGAGGATCTGTTTGCCAAACAGCGCAACACTCACCGTCCCCTGTGGTTCTCTCTGACGCCGCAAGATGAATCATCCCTTGGGGTGGCCACGTTTGCACACGCACCATGGCCTAAAAAGCTGCTTTACGCTTTTCCACCCCTCCGGCTCATTCCTCTCTTGTTGGAGAGACTGAGACAGGAGCAGTTGGTGGTCATTCTGATAGCTCCAGGTCGCTGCTCAGCACTGTGTTACACAGAGATGACTCAAATACTGGTGGCCCAGCCCTTGAAAATCCCCCGGTTTTGGTGAGGAGGTGGGGGCTATAGGCATGCTGCCCATTTTGGGCCAGCCCCTCCAAGCTTGGCTCCTGAAAGGGACACGCTGATGCAGGCTGGACTGTCTATATGGGTTGTACAGACTATTCAGGTGGTGATGGTAGGATCCACTACTGCCTGTTATAGGGCAAAGTGGTTGGGATTCCAACACTGGTGCAAGGAAATTAGGCTAGATCCCCTGATGTGTGCAGTCAGTTCTGTTCTCTCCTTTTTGCAGTGTTTGCTGGATAGAGGCCACTATTAAAGTGTATGCAGCAGCTGTCTCTTCCTGTCACAAGGGTTTTCTTGCAGGGGGTCAGGAGACAACGCCCAGACATGCTTGCCTCTACCCCCCAATGGGAACTGCTTCTGGTGCTCGAGGCTCTGGTGAAGGATCCTTACGAACCTCTGGAGCACTCCTCTCTGAAGGTGTTGTCACTCAAGATTTGCTTTGCTGCTTGCTCTGACCTCAGCTCGGAGACTGTATGAGCTAAGCACTCTGTTGGTTCACCCCAGCTGCATACTGCTTCACAGTGACTGCGTTAGAGCTACTCTCAGACCTAATCCCTCCTTAGTTCACAAGAACATACAGAGTTCATTCAGATCGGTGGTTATTCAGCTGGATCCATTTTGCCTTTCACCCCATGCAGGGGACAGGGAGGCGAAACTGCATCTGCTTTGCCCAGTTCCTGTTTTAGCATGTTATGTCGAAGGCATGGCCCCCATCAGACAGACAGAGCAGCTGCTTGTGTGCAACAGGAATGGTGTGGCTGAAAAAGCCCTATCCAAGAAATGCCTTGCTTGGTGGCTTTGTGAGTGCATCTCACAAGCCTTTGCACGGGCGGGAGGAGACCCTCCCACTGTGGTCCGCACACATTCTACATGCAGTGTGGCAGTGTGGCAGTGTGGGTGGCCTTGTTTAGTGGGATGAGTGTTGAAGATATATGCATGGCAGCGTAGACCCTTGCAAGGTTAGGCCATGGCCTCACCCAGTTCAGTGATATACAGCCTGGGTCAGCTGGGTCCCCTACTTCAATGCTGAGGAGGCCTAGGCTATAAGAAGTAGTTGGGCTGAGGCAACTAACCTTAGCCAGTCAGGATCAGGCTGTATCTGATGGTATGTTGTGGCAGGGCATTCATTCATCAGGCTCCACCCAATGTACCTCCTGTGAAAAAAGGTTCTATCTCACACAGGGGTGCTCCGACACAGGTACAATATCCATCTTTAGATATTGAAACCCTAGTTCTATTAGCACAGGCTGAGCCCTCCACCTACGGGCCCTGCCACTCCTACACCACTTTCTGAAGAGGTTGTAGGATGCTGGACAGTGGGCACGCTACCCATAGAGTCCAGAGGAGGGCTTTGCCTGTGCTAATAGAACTAGGGTTACAATATTGTAACCTCTGTTAGGGTTTGAAAAGCCCTATGGTTCTATCACTGTTTCGTTAAAATACTTCAATGATGAGTGAAGGTATCCATGCTGTGCCAGCTGCACGTAAAGTAAGCAGAACTATGTTTAAACCTGTTTTAAAATGTTTTCACTACCATGTTTTATTTGTTTATGGCATATAGGATGTTGATGTTGGCCTACTCTGTTTAGGAAGTAGCACGCCCAACACAGGACCTCCAGTTGTCAGAGGCTATTTTACACAGTGATTATATGGATACACGTCCATGTGTAGAACTGACTACTGCAAATATTTTGAGACTTGACTGTAAGTGGCATAACTGAAAACTCACTGTAATGATCATTGTGACATGACAGAAAAAAAATATTTTGATTCTCTAAACCGAGTTTGAACTTTTATTTAATAAAAATGTTCGGACAGATTTGATGGAGCTCAGGACACATCCTGAGGACAGCCGCATTACTTTAAATTATTTTATTGTTGAACTTGGAATATGTGAGTAACAGCTTTCCAGTCTGATGTTTTGAAAATGCAGAACATTAATTAACGTAGGTCCTGAAATATCCTGTCACCACGTCGGAAGATAATTAATGAAGATTCCTTTGCTGTGCCATCTGCATGTAAGTTAATGCACAGTCCCTCTCTCAAATCAGAGATTGTAGGTGAAGCACACGTATCATTCCTGCTGCTGTGTGATGACTACAGCTGTTTAATAAACATGGAAAAGACCCGACATTCCACAACTTATCGTGGGAAATGGAATCCGACAGAAAGTATTTCTGAACTCATGGTCACCAGATTACGCTCATGTGGATGATATGGGTAAGAATCTTCCTTAAAAATAAAATTGTGTTTTTATTCCCATGTCAGTATACAGTAGCTGAAAAAATGTGTAGCAAACTGAAAGGGGCACAACTTCACATATTTGAAAGGTGTTTTGTGATTTTGGAGACGTGCATGAGCCTCTGCCAACTGAAGCCACAAAAATTGCCCTGCATCTGTGTGTGCGATAAGAGGTGGTCCAAGCAGGTTTTATCGCAAATGCAATTTCATGCCAAAATGAGCACCAAAATTGCACTGCACTGCCTAATCTGAATAAGCACAGCCTCAGCTGCGCCTCTCCTCCCATGTTGGCGCAAGTGCATTACTTTTGTGCCCGGAAATGACCAAACAGAAACAGATGCACAAAAACTACATTTGCGCCTCAGGAAAATTGCATAAAGACATTGTGCCTGTGGCAAAATAGGGCTCTTTATGTTTAATGTGAGATGTAAACTAAACTACTGTCATTTACAAAGTATTATGACTAGCAGATGTATTTTTGTGTGAATTTGTTGCATACACTAATATGAGGCATTTATTTTTCCCACTGTTTTTGTCGGTCCTTGAAGTAGAAGGAAAGTTTGAATGTCAACCAATTGAGTTGGATTATCAATCACAACCACCAACATCTGTTTCAAAGAGTAAGTTCCATCCAGATTATAATTATTTTTTGGATGCAGTTTGTTGAGAAGTTCAATTAAGTGCAGTGGACCTAGTTTTGTCACTGTACATCATAGATGAGGTGACCAGGTGATGTCTTATCTTCAAGAACAAGAGATGCCAAAACACCAATTATCAACAATACATTTGTTTAGTCAGTACAGAAGTACAGAAGTAATAGCAATAGTTAACACTTTAATTAAGTTTCAACCCACATAGGAGAGCAGGAGGTTTTGTTTTAGGTGTCTATTTTTGAATCGTGGGCATTGTGCAAAGTATCAGTAGTAGTGTTAATATTAGTATTGTTGGGCCTTGGCTACAAGTTTGGCTATCAGCAATAATTAATGATTACCAAAGATAATTATTGATTATTAAAATCAATAGAAATTATGAAGAGGAAGAATTAATAATAACCGGGCACCACCCTGGAGTCAGGGAAAAAGATAGCCAATTTAGTCTCAAAATTTACTAAGCTATAAATTTGGAATTCTGGACCAATGGCAAGATGGCTGAAGTCACCTGGTGACTGAGCACACAGCATGCAGATGATATGGCCAACAAAGAGAACCAAAAAGACAAAAGGCCAGACCATGTGGTGTCTTGAACCACATGTGCTGCCTGAAGCAAAGTGTGCAAAGCCAGCTTTTAAACTTCTTAACTGTGTGGTTCTCTGTTTAAGGCCAGTTGGTGTAGGCTAGGGTGCCAGGTTAGGAAGAGGTTGGTTGCATGCCAGGTCTAGTTACCGAATGTAACGCATGTTAAGCATGCTAACATTAACTTCCAAATCAATACATGTACAGTACATTGACTGAGTTAAACATTCTTGTCCATGGAGGGAGAGAGATGCTTTGTTTGCTTCTTAGCTGGCAAATCCGTGGATGAGTTTGAGAAGAGTTTGGCTCCAAGGCTGAAGGATGCAGGCCTTGCTGGGAGGTTGGTGCTCCAGTTGTGCAGGTCAGTGGGCCCAGGTCACTCCTTTGTGCAGTCCTTACAGAGTTAGTGGAAAGCTAACTCTGCTTTGTGGCTCTTGTGCTTGTTAAATCAGCCAGCAGGTACTAGATAACTTAGTCACTAAGTCTTAGGCAGGCTCTCGTGTCTTCTGTTATGTGTGTGTCTGCTGTGAGCAGGCCACACCAGAGAGCAGAGAGCTGAGCAGCAGAGCTGCTCCTGCAGCAGCCGTGAGGGGAAAAAGAGAGAGAAGAGGGGAATCTCTAGTTTTGTTGCCACAAAATTAGAGCAGACATTTGCATTCCTTATTTAAATGTGAAACTATAAAAGACTACAGAATAATTGTGTGTATTACATTTTCCTTCACTTCGACATCTGTGGTATTGACTGACATTTATTTTGGGAACAGTTTTATATGCATCATTTATGAGAGTCATTTCACCTCCCCTTCAAAAGGCCTTCATAGAATACTGAGAACTGAGTATTTGCACTTCATGAATTGTGGATTTGTATGTTGTGGTGGTTAACCTTCAGAGTGAAACAGAACGTAGTGACAGTAGTTTGTACCATCTCAGACGTCAGTACGAGAATGCACACACACACACACACACACACATGCACATGCACATACACACACAGTTATTAAAAGACTCAAATCTCAAAAAGATGCATTAGAAGTACAAAAATGAAAGGACAAAAGGACACCTGAAAACTTACATAAACTCAAAGCCATTTCCATAAAGTGTTAGTGAAGCTTTTCATAGTCCTTTGTGCTATAATTTACAGAAAATTACTACGCATCAGTAAGAAAAAAAAAAGACATGGAGAGGATTTTGTGAGAAACAGGTGAAAAGCAGGTGAAAAACAGACAGATTAATGCTTATATTTCAGTAGAGCAATTCAAAGCCAATATAAAGGGCTCTCCGAGCAGTAAGCCTGCAGAGCAAGCAGGTGTTTGTGCTCTTATCAGGCTGGAGTCATGCCATATCAACCACAGCCTTTGAAATATGAGATAACATTGCGTGATAAAGAACATTTGATGTTGAAATAGACTGAAAGATGTACACTGAGTGAAGCAAAGGAAGAGCCTTCAAATTTGCATGTCACATCTTGGAGATTAGGTTTAAGGCCTTCAACCATCTGTGATAAAGCTGTGCTGAAGATGCTGAGGATTGTTATCTCTGGAATCGAATGCTGCAAGTAGATTGCTTTATAAATTATTTGGGTTGGTTACTTCAATTATACATTACAGTATGTTTGTTTGACAAGTCTCAAGTGGAGTGTCTGTTGCAGATTTTCCAACACATCCTCATAATGAAACAACCACATAGGTTGATTGTACCTGCATTCCAGAAGGACTCATAGGAACGTATTCTAATATGCTGCCTCTATCGGCAATAATTGTAAAAAAATAAGTATGTTTTATGATTTGATAACGGCGTGGTTAAAGTCTGGTTAGGTTTAGGCACAAAAATCACTCGGTTAGGATTGGAGAAAAATCATGGTTTGGGTTAAAATGATCACTTGAAATGTGTTGTGGGTTAAATTTACTTCCTCAAAGTTATGTAACCTTTGTCGTCATGGCAACAGTAAACACCACAACAATCAATGTTATGGTTTTTAAAAAACCTGTCCCAACTTGCAGTTGGAAACATCACACTTTTTGCCATCTATCTATCTAGCCATCCACCCAACCTGCCTCCTCCTAATATGAAAATTTGGGGAGCAGAACAACAATAATAACAATAACAATAATAATAACAGAGGTGTGACTAGCAACAACAAACAGCAGATACATGGATATGAAAAAAGAAAATACAACACTGTTGTTTTTGTTAATGATGCGCACATTTTATGCATCCTATGAGACAGGAAATTAAATAACATGCTGCTAATATGGATGTGGGAAGGTTCTCTAACTCTATTTAGCTCTGTTCTCTAGCTGTCATTCCACATCTGTTAAACTCTTTCACTCAGTGTGTCTTCTCCATTCTGTGTCTGTCTCTCTTTGACTGTGTAAATGTTGTATGAGTGTGCATTGAGAGGACATTTAACACTCAAATGCCTAGTTTAGGTGAAAATTTGAAAATGAGAAAAATTGAGATCTTATTAGTAGAAGAAAAAAGGAAATGAGAATTAATGATACAGCTGACAGTTTAACAATACAGACCTTTGGTTTTTTTTTTGGTTTGTTTTATATATCTACAAAGTCAGCGCATATGAAACATGCTTTTGCATACAGTACTTTAATTCCCCATCCATCTCCGTATGTATTATAGGCACAAAATAAAGCCTCATATTGTGTGCAACATATGCGCACATGAGAGGATCCAGGTGTTTGATGTGTGTACTTGTGTGTGTGCATGTGTGTGAGTGTAAGCTCTGTTCGCTGCAGCTGGCTCACTGCTGTATGCTTCTCTACACCGAGGCACTCGGACAGACCCCTTCAGCATTAATTACGGCGGCCATTAATCAGACCAGCACATAGCTGTGTAATCCCTCTATAATGCAGTTTTCTGGAGGGGGCCACCAGTGTTAATTGGATTTGATTGGATACTGGTATGATTCTGCACACAGAACATCTTAAGGTAATAATTAGAAGATAGATCAATTGGTCCTTTGTGGCACTGATCCTATAGTGTAGACTACACTGCAGTTCTAAGGGCTGTTTAAATGAAGAGCATAATTTTGCCCTTAAGAGCAGTAGATGCTACCTCTACAACAGTAAAATGTAATACATCAATGCACAGTAGTCCAGCATTATCTTAAACAAATAAATCACAAGGAAAATAATATGCAAATAGCTGTGTGATATACAGTATGTGATAATTTTGGAGATTCCACTAATTTATCAGGTTTATTGAAATACATTACTCCCTGCAGAAGCTCTATTATCTCAACTAGAAAAGGTCCTTAAGGTTATCTTAATACAACAATAGAAAAATAATAGCACACCTTTAGCATTGTAGTGAGATTGTTATAGCAGAATTATCAGTGTCTTTTTCTGTTGTTCCTGAATATCCTATCCTATCCTTTTTACAGACCTGAATTTAGGGCAGACGTGAGAAGCATTCCACACAGTTAGTATGTTACTGGTGTCTGTGTTATTTGAGTCAACCCAACACACAATTAGTATGTTACCAGTGTCTGTGTTATGTGAGTCAACCCAACACACAGTCAGTATGTTAGTGTCTGTGTT
This sequence comes from Thunnus thynnus, assembly GCF_963924715.1. Classification (NCBI taxonomy): domain Eukaryota; kingdom Metazoa; phylum Chordata; class Actinopteri; order Scombriformes; family Scombridae; genus Thunnus; species Thunnus thynnus. The sequence continues at coordinate 13,566,515 of NC_089521.1, forward strand.
ATTTAAGTCAACCTGGCCCAAAAATATTCAGCTTCCTGCACTTATGTTGCTCTGTGTATAATATACAGTATACACACAAAATTTGGGGTTTTGAATTTTGATGGAAAAAATAACAATAAACAGGATGGATTCAATCGTGTGTTAAAATGGCAAAATTTAACACTATGGCAATGTAATTAAGCATCAATCAGATGTCACACTGCGAAAGCCTCGGAAGTCGTTAAAAAAAAAAAAAAAAGGTGTTATAAAGAAGTCCACTATAAATGCAAAAGGAAATGTGGTGAACATTTTAAACCCCAGACACCCAGCTTACAAAACAGCATCATTTCCACACTCTAAAGTGTATTGACTTGTTTTATGTCCATCTGTCAGTGGAGACTGTAAACAAAACAAAAAATAAATAAATAAATAATAATAATAACACAAACCCTCAAAGAATCATCAACATAAAAAAAAACTGACCTTGACTCTTTCATGTGGTGGTAGCTATTTTTCTGCCAGCGACTACTAAGGGAGCCACTCCTAGTGTCACATTTCTGTATGTTGAGTTTGGCATTTTTTTGGGCCAATCTCAATTGCGTTTGGTCGCTTCACTGATTTTCCTGGCTGTCAAGTCAGAGCTCATATTCCCCCTGCACATCTCTTTTGGTCTTCTGGCAGAAAGAACAAATCAAATAAATGGCTGAGCTTTCTTTCAAGCAGCCACCAGTTTAAACACAGTCTTTTTTTTGTTTTGTTTTGTTTTGTCTTGTGTTAACGCCCTTTCAGACAGTTGCACTTAGCAACTGAGGCAATGTGGAGAGATTGGCTAATTGTTGCTTCACCTCTGTTGGAGCCACTGCAGGTTTCCTGCAGGGAAAAAAGCCAAAAACTGGGCGAGGCCAGGGAAAGGACTGGCCATCTGGTGTAGAATTTGTATGGAGGCCCATGTAGTGTAATTCTGTTGTAGAGTCCATACAGTATTTGTTTGCAGGGTCATAAGTTCATCACATCTCATATATATATATATATATATATACAATAGGACTTTGACTCTTCCAATTAAAATCATTAAATTGCTTCTGCTTTAACCATTCTTTGGCAGAATGACCTGCGTGTTTAGTGTCGTTGTCCTACTGCATGACCCACTTTCTGTTGAGCTTCAGTTCACAGACGGATACCTTGACATTTTCCTGTAGAATTGGCTGGTACAACTCAGAACTCATAGTTCCATCAACGATTTCAAGCTGTCCTGGTCCAGAGGCAGCAAAGTAGGCCCAAACCTTGATACTACCACCACCATGTTTCACAGATGGGATAAGGTTCTTATGCTGGGATGCAGTGCTTGCTCAGCATCAAACATAACGCTTCTCATTCAAGCTGAAAAGTTTGATTTTAGTCTCATCCATCCACAGGACATTGTTCAAATCGCCTTCTGGCTTATCCATGTGGTCTTGAGCAAACCATAAATAGCAGCAATGTTCTTTTTGGACAGCACTGGCTTTCTCCTCACAACTCTGCCATGCACACCATTGATGTTCAATGTACTCCTGATAGTGGACTCATGAACATTGACTGTAGCCATTGGAAGAGAGGCCTTTAGTTTCCTAGACATTACCCTGGGGTCCCTTGTGGCCTCCCTGACTATTACACACCTTGCTCTTGGTGTGACTTTTGTTGTTCAACCTCTCCTGGGGAGGGTAACAATGGTGTTGGATGTCCTTTATTTGTACATGATCTGCCTAACAATCAACTGATGGAGTTCAAACTCTTTAGAAATGGTTTTGTAACCCTTTCCAGCCTGCTAAGTATCAGCAACTCTTCTTTTAAGTCCTCAGGAATCTCCTTTGTTCAAGCCACAACACACTTCCACAAACCTGTGTTGTAAAGCTCAGACTTTGATGGTGAAGACCCAGATTTCTCTTCTTTAAATAAGGCAGGGCCTCCCAGACTCACACTTGATTGTCATCTAATTGATTGAAACACCCAACTCCACTTTACCTTTCAAATGAATTGATAATCCTATATGTTCACATGCTTTTGCCACACACAAATATGTATGTATTGGATAATCTTCCTCAATAACTAAATGAACAAGTGTAAGTTTTTGTCTCATTTGTTTAATTGATGTCTTTTTATCTAGTTTTAGGATTTGCATGTAAATCAGATCATGTTTTAGGTCATATTTAATTTAAATAAATTCTAAATGGTTCACAAACTTTCAAGCAGCACTGTATATTAATTACAGTATATGATGAGCAGATAATAAACTTGTGACCAAGTTAACTAAACACATCAATGTAATGTGTTTGAAATATGAAATATTACAATATATTGTTTTTAAAGAGGAGAGGTATTTATTTCTTTGTTAAGTTATTGGAATTTACTGGAATTTTTGATAGTACAGTTGACATGCTTGGATTTTATATTGTGAATTTAATGAGCTTCACAGATACATGTGCTAAGCATCAAAGTAGCACTAAGCTATTTTTCACTTGTTTCCTGATGCTTTTGTGACAGTCGAGTACATTTTTAAGGAGAACAATTACCTTTCTCTATTGTGCATGTACTGTTTATAAGAAGGTGACATTTTTATATTGTACGGGGGTGTATGACTTCAACTTTTATAAAGCATTATTTATCAGCCACTCTCCAGAGATGAAACAATAACTAATACGAAAAAAACAATCAAACAATCAAACATTATTATCACCAGACAGCACCCGAGATGCCCTAATAGCCACATTCACCAGATGAATGAGAACGAAACTTTTCATTCTTTCAGAGACTGAACAGCTGCTCTATAGAGCTGTTCCACAGTGTATTACTTTTTTTTTTTTTCTCATTTGACTGTCCTAAATAATTTCTAGGTTCAAGTTGTCTAACTTATGGGTAGAGTTATTCATGTTTACACATAATATTTGGATGATCCCAATCAAAAGAACTAAAATAAATTCTTCCATGTTGTGACTTTACTTTCAGTCACACACTCAGTACCTTTCTTTATCTGTCCTATACCAATGTGACAAAACTTATCATTTTAAAGCTTGTAGAGGCTTTAATTTGCAGGGCAATGTTTACAATTGTTGCTGAATTCATCGTCATTCTTTATTCTATATGTACATTCTCCTTCAGCCCAATCTATATTTGAAAATCATTTTTGTTTTGGAGAAGGAAAGGGAATTACTGGTGGTAGAATATCGTGTGCCACTAAGCCCCCAACAGCATCTATCAATGTGGGGTGCTCTCTCCTACAAACACACTCATAAATGCGTTTATAACCCAGAGTGAGCACATTGTGCACTGAAATGGAGAGCATTAACCTGCTATTTGTCTCCACCTTTCTCTATTGCTTGTGTATTGATTATTTTTGTTTTTTCAGTGTAGTGTGAGAATGTTTGGAACACGTAATGACACTGTACAATCGAAGAGCTAAGTATAGCACAAAATAAAAAATGCACTACAATAATAATGAGGTTCCAAACACTCTTTTGACACAAATTTTGTCCTTCAGAAAAAAAATTAAATAAAAAAAAATGAAAAATCTGATTAGTTCACAAAAGTATGTTCTGCATTAAAGGATGGGTTCACAATCTTTCCAGTCTGTCTTCGAACAATAGTCAGGTACCAAATGAACACTGAAATAGGATTTTCTTGCCATATTCATTATTCCTCTTCATACTGGTAATTAGACGATCCTTTCATAATGCATTTGCAATGTAAGTGATGGGGGCCAGTCAGGTGCTCATATGAACAGGTTTTTCTTGTTGTAATCATTCCTCCTGTTCATACTGGCTATGAAAAGATCCCCTTCAAATGCACTTTTAATGTAAATGATGGGGGATAAAAACCATAGTGTGTCCAGACAGTCATTTTATGCAAAAATGTGTTTAAAAGTTTATCTGAAGTAAATGTTTGTGTCTGAGGTTGTGATTTATAAAGCACTCCAGATTAAGGTACCATATACATGAAAAAAATGGTACCAGTGCAATGATTATCATTATCTCTGTCAAAATCAAAACATACATATTCAATACAACACATACTGAATACAATAGGTGCTTGAGTCATGCATCAGTTGCATCAGAGAGGTTGAGATGTGTTATATATGCAGTTTAGTCTCAAGCTTTCCTCCACTCCTCTCTCTGTTATACTCTTGAGTCAGTATTTTTCATTGTTTTTCCTGCCACCTCCCCACAACAACACACCATCGCAAAGAGTAGGTGCATTTTCTGCAACAGATTGATTTAACAAGTAGAGAAGTGTGCTGCATACACTGAAGGACATGCGCCTAGGGTCCTATCCAACTGCACTATCTCCATGTTCTCTCTCTGGAAGGTGACAGGTGTCTGTAACTATCAGCTTTGTTGGGCAAACTTCCACAAGATCTGGTCCCCACTTGTTTCTCTTACTGGTTTATGCCACAATAGAGGACTCATCTAATAAATTCTGAAGTTGCCAGTATCCAGAGTTAAATCTGATGTTAGAGGTACAAAGAACAAACAACAATGGTGACAGGGCCATTAAGAGAGGTGGACCAGCTGTACTCTGCAGCATGTCTGATAAAGTATGCTCTTAAGATGGACAAAGTGTGACTTCCCATGAGGTTTATTAATAGAAGTTTAGTAGTTCAACAGTGTAAAGTATTTGCTGTTTTAAACTGGCTTAAGTTGTTTTGGTTGAAGACTTTGTTAGAAAAGTTTCTGATTACAAAATGCATGGATTTATATTTGTATTGCTTGAAAAACTGATTTAGACCATCAACAACAAAATTAAGTTTTTTAATTAATCAGCTCACTGTGTTCTTTTTCCAATTATAAGAGTTCAATTTAAAATAAATTGATTACAATTATGACTTGAAAAAACAAAATTTAAAAGAAAATACTAACTAAAATGATTTTTAATGAATTAAACTGAACATTTAGTCTTTTTTTGTTTGTTTGTTTGTTTGTTTTCATGGTGTTGTATAGTAACATTTAAATCAAATTAATCATTTTTGTCCCATTTCGTCAGCTGATTGTTTTACATTTTTATTTGCCATGACTTATTGAACTCTATTGATTGCCTGAGAAAGTCAGAGAAACAATTTTGAAGTATGGTGTTTTTATTATCACATGCATTTTACTTTATGCAAGAAATAAACAGTAGTGGCTGAATGTTCTTTAATGTTGGAGTACAATCCACAAGTGGTTGAAATCTGGAAGGCCCTCTCGAGAGCCAGTGTTTTGTTTGTCTGTTCTGGGCTACTGTAGAAACATGGTGGTGCAACAAGGCAAGCTCCATGGAAGAGAACGTGCTCCCTATGTAGATATAAAGGACTCATTCTAAGTTAACAAAAAAATAACAATTCTTATTTTCATGGGATTATACACTAATTAAAACATACTTATGAATATTATATTCCATTTCTGCTTAGTCTGCCAGATGCCACTAAATCTTACACACTGGTCCTTTAAATGATTTATTTCCAAATGTTTTTGTCTTCTTTTGAACAACCAGCCTCTGCTCCTTTAGCTGTTATATGTATTTTAATTGAACTAAGCTTATTTATTTATTGTTATTTATTCTTATAATGAGAGGAGATATTGTAGTTATGCAAAATTCTGAATAATAATTACTCAACAGTTTCAGAAGAAATCCAATGGTAACAATACAGAAATCTAGTAAAAATAAAATAAAAAGAAATCCAGTTTAAATCTGATCATAATCCCATTTGTCAAGTGCACTGGCTTGACATTGTCTAAAGATTTAAAACCACTTTAAAAACCTGCATAGATATATTGAACATCTTAGTGCTACTGCTCTATCTTAGGTGTGATTTACTCTCTCATGTCAGCATTAGATCATCCAAGCCTTGTGGCAAATCTGATTGAGGTCTGATTGGATCCTATCTGAGCATGAAAAGCTTAAATTCTTCTGCACCCTTATATACAGTTTATTGTACAATGAGAAGGACGATGCAATGTTAAACAGGAATGCACATTATTTTGACTCTGAAAAATGTTCATAGTTGTACACATTATTGTCTTTCCAACTATCTATTTTTACTCCTCCAGAGTATTATTATATCTGTGATATTATCTCATCGTCTTACAATTCTGTTAACATGCTGAAATAATTATTTGAAAGAAGAGTAAAATGTGTTAGTATTACAGCACATGTGATGCCATTTATTGGAATTCTGAGAGACCAGAGTATACTGTGCATATGAAAGCAGTGCTCACACAGTGTTCATGATGTTGGCGATGTCAAGGTAGAAATTGCTTTCCTGGGACCCCTGCTGCACTTCAAGGGTCTTGCTCAGGGCTTATGTGATGTCTGTTTTGAGAGGATTGCTTCCTGTTTGCCTGAAATTCAGGGAAATCTTTCTGATTTGTAAAAGAATTTTACTTCATGTAATATATTTACTAAAAACAAAAATATGCCCTTACTGATTCCCAGTCTAGGCCACATGATAAACATTGCAATGCTGCTTCGAATGGGGTTATTACAGTTGATCTTTTAGAGGGTGACAGACCTTATTATATGACCTTATTATATGAAATATAATAAAATGCGTGTCACTGCTTAAACAGCTTGTCTAAATTAAGTGTGTCTTTATGTAGCAGCTTGAACCTTTTGTTAAGAACTCTTATTATTGTCTCCAGTTAATAATAATGCATAGGTAACTTGTCTATTCTTCAAGTTATCATTTTGAATACTTATTAGAATCACCTGTCATAAAAAAGCCATGCAGGTTTCATTTTGTGGTTGCATGAGTTTGTCTTTTATTTTATTTGTTTTATTGTTAAAAACGTGCTACTGCAGCATCTGTGCACCAGTTTTGAACACCTATAGCTATAATAAACATACTTTTTTCAGTTTGTCTATCTCTCTCTTTCTTTCCCTCACTCTCCATAACACATTTAGCCATCTGAATGTCTTCCCCTTTTCATTTTGAGACTAATCCATAATTCTGCTGAAAAAGAAAGGGTCTCCAGAGCCCAGATCAAAGGCTGTGCTCAGCAGGGCCCAGGTGTTTAGGAGGCACTGCAAAGGCAGGAAGAACACCCATCTCTTTTTCCCATTAATAAGAGCAATTATGAAAGCCTCTTCCTAGCTTATCATAGGATGAAACAGTGATCCTTGTTGTGGTTGAACAAATGAATAATGAAGTGCTGATGTTGAACAAGAGAGACAGTTTGTCAAGATTCTTCTGGGTGACTGTGGGCCTTGTTTTGTTATCCAGGCTTATTCTGTAGCTTTCTATTAGTTTCCTTTTGCAGAAATGTTTGCATTTCAAAAAGCTGGCAGAAGAGCTATTTCGGAGATGTACTCATCATTAAAGTAATGCACTTTAATCCTCTTCACCTACACAAATACGTGCAGGAGCAAATTGCACATGTTTTCATGCAGATACACCTATTTCCACTTGATGTCTGTGACCAGTTTTTAATACCATAGCTTGTATTTGTTGAGTATAGGGACAAATAAAAACATGCAAGAAGCACACTTTTGTCCCCATTCACACTACCGTAATAGAATCCAAGATTTATTGGACCAACACATACCCCAACTACTTAAGCTAACTCTGAAACTCCTCTGAGTATAAGCTGTAAATCCGAGACAAGATTTGGTATTATATTTGCCAAAGATCTCTACAGAGTTATGATTCTGACTGGATTTGTGCCAGGGACATTTAAGCTGCATTTAAGTTTCTTCTGACCAAGGTTAATTGTGTTTCTAACTCAGTAGATGAGGTATTGTTCTGATATTAGATTTAATGAATGGAATATACTTAGTATAAGATACTTAGATTAGTGGGTATCTTAGCCCCACCACAGTACACACCTTAGTGTGGGAAGTGTAATCTCTAATGTCATCAGTCACTGTCTGAAATATTGTCTTCTCAGAGGATATGGATTAAAATTCACACATTGGGTCTTATAATTTTCTCAGTTGTACAAGCATGTTTAAAATTATTTTAGATCTACCTTATATATGTGTGATCCAAGCCTTTCTATTCACTAACTAATATCTAAAAATCAGTTCTTTGTAAGAGAAAGGACACACCCTCAATACACCCACACAGGTGTTTACAATAATTTTGTCTAATTAGATCTTTTCTGATGACTGTGTGGGTGTGTGCAGACTGAGCTCAAGTGAGACGTCCCCAAATCTCCTATTAGTTTTGTTGCACCTGTGAGAGTGGAGATGTTACCCATTTATCATTCTTATTAGTTAATAGAATTTGTAGACATAATATTATAACCAGTATAGACCCATCCAACTTTTGGTAAGGTAACCATCTGTAAGAGTGTGTAGGCCCTTTAAAATAAAATATAATAAACCCTTTCAAATAATGTAGATACAATGAATTACTGCAGTGATTCATAATTCATTTCACATTTTATAAACATACACTTTGGCAGTGCATTTCTTGATCTTTACATGCTGTTTTGTGAAACAATGAAATAATGGAATGACAGAAAGAGAACAGCATAGATTGTCATCTACAATCTATGTAGTTTCTCACTGTTAAGTTACCAACATCTTTGCTCAAATTGCTTGTTTGCTCAAATTACTATGGTGGTTTGTAGTCTCACAGGGGTACGTGTATCTACTGGAATTGCATATTTGCACATGATTACAGGTGTCAATCACAGTTTACTGATTCACTACCAAACATGAAAAAAAAAACAAATGAGAACATAAAAAGGCAGCACATCATAAGCTTGGCTTTGGTGTTAGCCCTTACATGAAGCTGTCTTTTGTTATTGATTAGAATGTGCGTCTCTATATACACATACCCATATGGATTGATTAATTATATTACTATGATTGTGCCAAAAGTACAATGCGCCACATTTTTTACTGAACACTATGTCATTTTCCTTGCATATTTTCAATTGGGTTTTATGTGCTAACACAATATTTTATTGGAACTTAATGTTTGGAGGCACCTGATTTGACACTTAATATCTTAATATAAGCGTAGGCTTGATTTGAGCAATTAAACTGAGACTTGACTGAGGAGGAGTTGACTGAGTCACCAAAAATTAAAAGAAAATGAAAAAAATGTCATAAGTTTGGCATGTATAATAATACATATGATAATATTGAATAGGTAAAAGCATTTCATTGGACCTTTAAAGGCATGAAATTACATTACAGTCAATCTTTATCAATAAGTATTTATTTTAATACTTTTTATTTTGTAGATACCATAATACAATATTAGACTAAAAAAATATTAGACAGAATAGTGGTTCTGATTCATACTGAATTTAGCCGAACAGATCTGTCAAGTGGGAGTTGATCATGTTGACTTCCTTTTTTTATATGCATTTAGTCCTGTATTTATATTGGTCACGGCCCCCTGTGGATTAAGGCAAACTCAGTTGGAAAAAGCACTGGGCTGTATCCTTATTCAGTGTGATTGACTCTTCCTCTTGGAACAAATCAATAGTGATTTCATAACAGACATACCCAAGCATTAACTTTTTTAAAGTCCAGCTAAAATTAAATTTCTGCTACAACATAGATCATCTGTTTTTTTAAAATTAGATATCCTAGATATCCTAATTAGAAATCGTTACTCTCTCTCTGTCTCTCTCTCTCTTTCTCAAAAAAAATCAGTGTTGAGGGTGCATAGTGAAAAAAAAAATGCTGTGTATATTTACAATTGTATGAATCACATGTCAAAAGAGCAAGAAACAAAAGTGTCATAGTATTTGTCAGTTCAGCTGTTTATTTTGGATTATTGAAATAGAAGCTTAAATGTTTAAAGTATATTGTTTATTAACATATCTGTAGTCCCTGGTGCACACATGTAAGCTGCACACAAAAGCCAATTCAGTATCATTTTGTTTAAAATCAAAGCCGTATGGACCTCGTTTCTGGGGTGTCCACTTTATTTGACAGTTTTGAGGGACATAAAATCTAGTCTAACATTGCAATTATAAGTGTTGAGTCTAATTTAATTTATCCAAATCTCCATCATCTTCCCCAAATTATCCTTCACCTCATGCAAGCTGATTGCATGAATAGATCTGAGCATAGCCAACTCAAGCTGAAATGACTTTTGGTCTCTCTGAAAAGAAAAAAGTGATGAAATGTAACAACATTCCCTTTGCTTTTCCTTTCAGTCCTTTCCTTACCAGTCTCTTGTACCCTCATCCTTGAAGTCATTTTTAATCATTCTCCCCTCCTGTGACTTAAAGACCTTGAATGCAGATGATCACATCACACACATGAGAACAGCGCCTCACTTTTCCACTTATCATGGGACATCATTGGTAGTGATGACAAATGGAAAGAAAGTTTGGTTTTTTTTGTTGTTTTTTTTTTTCCTTTACAGCAGCTTAAATTTGTTATGTCAGATTTTCATTAAGTTCAATTTGGGGGTTCTTGGTCTTTTTTCCTCATTGAAAATCCCCTTTGAGGGACACAATACTATCAGGTTTTGCATCAAAATCAGCAGAAAGGTAAACATTGTAATGAACCAAGAGAAATGCTGAAGGGGAGCTACGGTTTGTGATTTTTCAAAGTATTAATTTGGCAACGATTAGAGTTAATGTATGGTATGTTATGGTTGTATGGTTAACTTTGATACTGGTCATCGGGCAACTGATTACATCTCAGTCATGAAAAAGTAAAGTAAGCCAAATAGACACACAAAGGAAGACTTATTAATTTTTTAGGTGTTAGGCATCCAATTTTCTGCTGCAATATTATATCCTGTCTGTGTAAGTTTATGTTTAAGGTAAGGTGATTACAAAATCAAATAAGTTACATGAATTGGGGAGGTTTTATGTGGTCTACCAGGCAAATACCAGGGCAAATTTAAAATAAATACAGTGAACAAGTTAGTAGCAAGTATCAACAATTGATATTTTGACTATCTTCTGTTAAAACATGAATGCCTGCATAAGGCTGTGTGGTGGATTACCAGTCTACTTGTGTGATTGTCCAATCTGAATCTTAAATAGTAATTTACCACTTAACACATGCAATTTTCTCAATTTCAGTATTGAACTTGATGTTTGGTCAATTGAGGCCAACATTATTTATTCCACTCTTTTTGGATCTTAGGTTGTTCAAAGTTGCTTTGTATGGTTCCCTACTCACTAAAACCCAAATCCAGACAGACAGAAGAGGAAATCAACACTCATTCTGCCAATCACACACAATTAAAGCACATAAATGTCTCCTGTTCCCCAGGGTGATCTCCCACATCCATTGGTGAAAGATCAACAAGGCAAAGAGGGGAACAGAATGAGGGATTGTTTGGAATTCAAATACAGGCGTTGGATGGATAACAAATTGGCTGTCCATTTGTTTAGCTCTGATGTCATTCCTCTATTCTGCTCCTCTGTGATCTTGTGTGTTCCATAGCAAAGTTTGATGGCTAATAAATATTTATGCACCAAGGTAGCTAATGTGATGTGAAATAAGATGAGCTACTTTTAGCAATTTCAGTCTGAAGGCAATGGAATTGTTGCAAAAGTAGAATATAAGAATAAAGTATTTAAGATATACTATGCCTTTATGTTTTGAGAGCATTGTACTGAATCTGAGTGAATATGCGTAAGATGAATTTGGAACATCAAGACCCTTAAAAATGAATGTCATGTAAAAATGCTCAAAATACTAGAAATTGAAAATTTTTCAGTAGCCTAAAATGACGAGATCCCAAAATATATTTACTGATATGAAAGCTCAAAGACATAATTGAAATTTCATAATGGCACAGAGAGAAAAGGCATCTGTAATCGTAACAATATGTTTTCCAAATTATTTGTTGGGTTTTTTCATTTTGTCCAATTTGGACTTCATTGTGAAATCACACTTCTTTCTTGACTGCCGACATAAAGCAGATTGTTGGGTCAGCAGAACAGTTAAATATAACCACAAATAAATTATCAAAAAAAAGCTTACTTTTATTATAAGGTATTGAAAATGGCACCCTTCCATAACTGCTTTACCTATATGCTTTGCTATATGTTTGGATCACAATTTGCAACATAATGTCAGATGAAAAAAGGTGAGATTTTGTTTTTCAAATTTCAGACTCACTAATGTAGAAGGATTAATGTATTACCTGTACACATGCTCCCTATCAAATGTTATTTACATGATCAACAAACGTATTTTTGACTGTTAAAAGCCAGTCTCTTTGTTCTGCCAAGTTATCACCTTGAACAAGAAGCAGGACAACAAGAAACACAAGACCAAAAGTGCAAAATTAAAATGCTTCTAAGTGGAAATTGTAGTAATGGCCAAGTGCTCAGTGGGGACAATTAAGGAAGAATGCCACACACAAGCAATGGCTCCACTACCGCTCACAAAGGGAGCAATTATCCATGAAACTCTACTGGTTACAACATTTCTGGAATAGGTTCATAGCCTCGTCATACATCCTCCAGGTGTCCATAACAAAACAATTCACTTGCTAACTTGCACTTCAGCCAAGGAAGCCGATTTTGTTTTCTAAAATCTGTGCATATGAGGAATTGCTTTTTGTTCTAGCAGATGTAAATTATTCAGCAGAAACACTGTAATCTTGGTGTGGAAAAAAACAAACTCTCCAACATTCAGTAAGTACACATATCAAATTCCTGTCAATTTCTGCCCTACTCTCCATAGCAGAACACTGCAGATACTGGCCATAGCAAGTGCATCAGCACAAATACTATCATTTTGTTAAATCGCAACTGCCACACACATGCTTATATGCAATATCACATGCTGTATATTATTTCTTGACAGAAAAAAGTGCAGCACTAACACATTTGTATATGACGCTGACACCACAGGATTGCATCTGTTCAGACAGTAAAATTGGGCCACTTTTTTGCCTTCTGGTGCTATATCTATTTAAATTAAACTTGTCATGCTCCAAATAAGGTTGCTGTCAAAATACCAGAATGAACCAGCAATGACTTGACAAGAAAATAAATAAATAATAACGTAGCAGGTTGTGGTCAGCAAAAGCACCAGCTGCCACTCCTGCTACCCCTTCCTCCTCTCTCCAAAAAAAAAAGTTAATACTTGCATAGACTCAGCAGTGCCAAGCTTAAGTTTTTTGGATTAGGTTGTAAGAAGCATTTTTTTTTCTTTTCAGGGGGAGTCACGCAAGCAGGTAACCCATGGAGCCAGCACGTAGCTTAAGGTGTGAAGAATTCATGGTTATGCGATTAGAGCTGCAGATGAATGTACAACCTCTGGCTCTGGACAGCTGCAAAGTTATGGCAGTGTTAATTTCCCCTCCAGAGTGAGGATTGGCTCAGAATTGGCAGAGATTCTGGCCTGAAATATGGGAAGCAAGGGAACCAAGAGCACAGAAAACAACAACCCCCCCACCCTCCCCACCCCCCATGAAGTCATTACATTAAAATCTATGAGCTGTTTGATCCATTTTTCATATTCATAGTATGAGATTAATAAAGCCCTGATTTCTGAATTATAGTACTTTGGCTGATTTTTACTAAATGGATTTTCAATGTCACGTTTTAAATGTTTTTTCAGTTCTAATATGAATTAAACATATTTTTGACTTCCACTGTGGCTGGCAGAATTCTGCTCTCTGCCAAGATGCAGAGATTTAATGTAACTTTATAATTCATGGTCCCTCTCCTGTCATCTAACACAGGATGTACTGACTGACTCATCTTTTGGAGGGAAAAGCAAGAGGCATTTCATAAAACAACTTGAGGATAAAACTTTCCCATTTAAACAAATCTTTCTCAGAACATTTTATCTTGTGTCATCCATGGAGGGTAGAGATATAAAAATCATGAACACAAAGTACACAAACCACAGAAGTGTAGATCAGAGCCATCAAAATTATGCAATTAGGGCGGAAGAGACATCTCTCAGCCTCCCTTGACAAATTTCCTTTTTATCATAGACAAGCTAAAAGGCTGGAGATTTTCACCCAGTCATGAAAAGGCAATGGTAGGCATTGGGACAGTTATGCCACATCTTCATGCTATAACAGCATATCTCATGAATAAATTAATACATTATTATTATTATTAAAACATTTGAGAAAGATAGTGTTTTCCAATGACTCTATTTTTCTTGCTTCTTGCTTTTTCTTGAGTTTCAGACAATACTGCAGCTCCTACGGGATTAAAGGGTCTATTATAGCCTGCAGCCAGATACAGTTATGCCTTAAAAATAATCGCTAGAATATGTAAAATCACTTTTGGAGCTTTAAAACCAGCACAGCATGGAGCATAAAAAGGAGGTTATGTAATCACGTCACCAAGTTCTGGTAAAGTATTGTTGCGGTAGGGAACAGAAAAATACCAGTGAAAGGAAAAAGCAATCTAAAGAAGACTAAGGAAAAGTATATTGTACATAGATTAGGTACTCCATTTTCACACGGAATTATAAAACAGCCTTTAGAGCTATAATTGGCTTCAGAAAGTATTAAAGAAAGTATGATCTGCTGACTGCAGATTTGAATACTATATTGAGATATCTGTTAATATTCTCATTAAAATATCTGAAAATTATTTGCCAGGTATTTTTAAGTTGCAGGCTCTTCTCTAATTGCTGTGTCTTAATAGCAGATATAGCTTAGGTATAGGTTGTGTACCAATAATAGATATTGTATTTTACAATAATCTGATTAAATCCTTTGCAGTGCACTGCAAAGGATTAGATGATAATGGAGACTTTCTCGGTGTTGCTTAGAAAGTTCTACTGGTGAAAAGGGACATAAACAACTTAAAGGGAACCTATTATGCTCATTTCCAGCTCTATATTTTTTATTCTAGGACTCCAACAGAGTAGCTTTGCATGATTCACAGTTCAAAACACTCCTTATTTATCTTATACTGGCCCTTTATATAGCCCGTCAGCTCAGCCTCTGTCTTTAACAGGCAGTTTTAGCTCCTGTCTCTTTAAGGCCCCCCTCCTGATGAGCCCACTCTGTTCTGATTGGCCATCTTTCTGGCAGCCTACATTTCCAGCTTTACTTCTTCATATTAAAAGCTTTTAAATTACTAAATAATGGGAGACCTTTATTGTGAAGAATTTAGTTTGGTGCAGATTGGAGCATGTACAATAAAGTTATAGCAACTTCCTCTGTCATGGTGAAACATCAAATCTCAGCGGTGTGAGGATGAGAATTTTCTGCAGTGAGACATGTCTGTCTTGCTCACACCTGTGTCATCAAAATCATGCAAGTTTTGGACCCATACACTTGAATTTCAATTAGTAAATTGAAAACTCTTGATGAGTTTGTGTATAAAACAAAATTTCCTAACTTTCATCAAGTCTATTTTTTAGAAAAGTAAAGACCTTTAACCTACATGACCCGGTCAAAGTTTGATTGAAATGTGTACTGTCAGGTGTGTAGAGACAATAAATAACTGCAGCTGGACACAGAAAAATACTCATATATTTGAATGGAGAGTGTGAGCGAACCGCTAGGTGCTTGGGCCCTAATAAAGGAAAAACTGCAGTACAGAGCAACAAATTTTAGTTTTGATGGTATTTCTCTACAGCACTTTATCACTTAACAGTCAACCTCACTCCATTTTTTTCCCTTCCCCTCATAGGTCATCCTCACTACTGATTATACATATAAAACCTACAATTATTGTAAAATAAATGATAATAACCCCAAACTTCATACAAAGTTTGTATATAATGTACTGTAAGTATATAGACCTTTCTGCTATATCCTATAAAACTGAGCTACATTCAACTGTCACACCCATCCCCCGCCTTTCTTCCCTCCTTCTCCTTATCAGATTGAGAGCAGGATTTCAGAGCAGTCTTCTAGTGGAAATATCTTCATAAATCCCATGGCTTTGACCAAATCTTACATTAACAAACCCATTTTAGTAGGAATTTTCGTCGCGAATCCATTGATACAGGTTTGAAAGTGGTCAGACTTATAATTTAGATATCAGAAGCCTTCCGCCACTTCAACCCTAAATTTGACCCCCTAAACATGCTCAAAAACTCACCAAATTTGGTCTGGTTAAAAATTTGATAACATGTAAAAATTAATCCCCAAAGTGCCAGAATGTGCTCTCTAGCACCACCTATGTAACTAAAATGGCCGCCACATCCCATAGGAATGTCGTGGAGAGAGCAAACCAAAACTCAATTCTTCGTCTCATCAAGACCTACAAATCATACACTGACAACCTTGACCTAAATCCAACAGGAAGTCCACAATTAGCCTGTCAATATAAGACTTTGTCTCAATTTTGGCCTCCGAACAAACGCTATCTCCTCCAAGGGCGTTAATGGTATCAGCTTCAAACTTAAATACATGACTTATGACACTGTGCTGAAAAAAACTGTTAAAAACTTTGTAATAACTCGAGCAGTTTGGATTTTATAAGCCCTGAAAGTTGCAGTGCCACATCACATCACATGTACCCCTTACAATGTAAATGAATGAGGGAGACATGGACTTTGTGTCAAACAAAGGCTTCTGACATCTAAATGATAAGTCTGACCACTTTCAAACCTGTATCAATGGATTCCCCATGAAATTTCCTACTAAAAAATGTGATTTGTAATGTAAGATTTGGCCAAAGTCATGGGATCTATGAGGAGATTTCACAAGAAGAGTGACATTCTCCTCTCCAACTGAGGAGGGGGGGGGGGGGGGGGGGGGGGGGGGGGGGGGGGTTGAATGGAGCTATTTTTTGTAGGATACAGCAGAAAGGTCTATATACATATAGTACATTATATACAAACTTTGTATGAAGTTTGGTGTTATTATCATTTATTTTACAATAATTATAGGTCTTATATGTATAATTCAGTAGTGGGGATGACCTATGAGGGGAGGGGAAAAATGGAGTGAGAGTGACAGTTTAGTGATAAAGTGCTGCAGAAAAATAAAATCAAAACTAAAATTTGTAGCTCTGTAGTACTGCAGTTTTTCCTTCTTATATTTCTGTGTCCAGCTGCAGTTACTTATTGTCTCTACACACCTGACAGTACACATTTCAATCAAACTTTGACCAGGTCATGTAGGTTAAAAGTCTTTCCTTTTCAAAAAATAGACTTGATGAAAATTAGGAAATTAATTTGTTTTACACACAGACTCATCAAGAGTTTTCAATTTACTAATTTAAATTCAAGTGAATGAGTCCATAACAGAGGAAGTTGCTATAACTTTATTGTAAATGCTCCAGTCTGCACCAAACTTTGCATGTTTGATAAGAGTCCCAGCCTGAACATGTCTACATGACAATATTCCATCAGTGATGCAAATTGGCTGAATAGCACCCCCTACAAAATTTCAGCGAAGCAGCCTCAGCAGCAGGTAAAATAGTGGACAAAGGAAGTGATGTTTATCTCCTTCTTACACTATCTGAAAACAGCCCAGCCCCACATGCCTGTGACAGAAGCCCTTTGATTGCACCGTGGCCTGATGTGCACGGAGGCACGAGGGCCCGTTCATTGCTGCTTGCAGCTTTAATTATTATTTTACTTTGCCCTGCTGTGTAATGGAAAAACACTCACAACATACCAGCTCGACTCAAGTAATGGCTCAGCGTTACTACCCCCAAAACAATGGAAAAACGCCATAATGTTAGTGGAGCAGAGCAGTGAACTCCCGTGCGCTGTACATGGAGCAGATGACCTTATAAAGAAATCCGTCACAAGCCAACATCAACTCGGTCTGAAAGTAGAAAAAAACATTGGAAACTGGGCGGATTTCAGAGTGCTTTTTGCTCACAGGGATTACTTCTACATATGTTTAACTCATTATTTGACACTTTGACCTCATTAAATATGAATATCCTACATTATAACAATATATGTATGGCTGAAAATAAGGAAAAGCCTAATACGTCCCCTTTAAGTACTCTGTTAGTCCCACCCTCCCATGCTTTGAGGCAAAACTGCAGAGCTTATTGTATTGATTGCAACACAGGTTTGAAATGATTAAATTATTGTCCAGCAGTTGCTTATCTTAAAAGAAGATGTCAGGATCGGGATTGCCTGCAGGACTGTCTGAGAAACTATAGAATTTCTCTAAAATATTGTGTGGGGTCATAAAAAGAATTAGATTTTTTGAGATTATTTTTCCCTAGAATTGTGATAGGAAAGGGAATTAGGAGTTATGCCTTAGCTCCTCACTGAGATTCAAGGGACATGTACAAGATTTATTAAATGTTTTGAGCAAAGAGGTATCAGGCTAGTGTCTAGTGATGCAAAGGACAGGGGTGATGTAAGGCACTAATTGTGAAAATCATATTAAAATACCTTTTGGTTTCTACTGTATACAGGAAAAACTAGAAGTTACTTTGATTCTTTAGAGTGGCAGCCAAACTTCAATCCCCAAGTATTAGAGTCATATTTGTCATATTTGGAAATCAATATTCACAGACGGTTTGAAAAATCTTGGATCTTAAATTATCTTGGGAGTTCACACTAAATATATTGAGCCTGGGGGCTTTTCTGTTAATTAAAGCCAAAGTGAATCAAATGTTAAGAATACAGCAGAAAAAAAGTCTATTTTAACTCATTTAATTCATAATAAGCCCTTTTTATTCTGTTGTATCAGTGCTATGTTGAGTGCCTGGACTGGCCAAAATCTTTCATCATTCTGCTCAGCCTTCAATAATCATAGCTTTATTGGCATTGAGTTATGTTATCTATCTATCTATCTATCTATCTATCTATCTATCTGTCTGTCTGTCTGTCTGTCTGTCTGTCTGTCTGTCTGTCTATCTGTCTGTCTGTCTATCTATCTATCTATCTATCTGTCTGTCTGTCTGTCTATCTGTCTGTCTGTCTATCTATCTATCTATCTATCTATCTCTCTATCTATCTATCTATCTATCTATCTATCTATCTATCTATTTATCTACCTAGGAGAAGAAAAGCCACTTCCCTTTTCCCCTTCATAGTTGGGGCAAAGATGGTCATGGGGGTCTGCTTTCTCCTGCAGTCAGCACTGGTATTTATACTTTGGCCCGCTGGCACCAAAGCTTCCAACTATCTGACTTTTTACCAGAGAGGGCCTGAGGTTTGTTGCAGCTTTTGTGAGAGGCACAGAATAAGTCCGACTCAACCACAAGGGCTTTGCAAGGCCACTTTCCCAGTGGCAGGTCCTGGGGCATAAAGTCACATCACTTCTCTCCAGAGGCTGTGGGGTCTGGAAAATGAACAAACACATGGAACAGGTGGTTTTTGGATCATGGATTTGTGGGTGGGCGTGTGATTTGGCTGGGGTTTTGCTACATGAATGATAATGTATGTCAAGCTTAGTTGTAAAATGAGGAGTGCTGCTTGCCTTTTCATATTCAGAATCAGAATCAATTCATTTTGCATCTACAGTTCCAGTTCCAGTTTCCAGAAATGTTTGTTGTAATATGAGGCATTCATCTTCATAGACTGCAGCTTCTGGCCTGGGAGAATTGTCTAAAAACATTGGGCCCTTTTTTAACCATGCAAGTGCAACAACAAGCGCAGGGTGGTAGGTCTTAGATGCAGGGGTGGAGCAGTGATTTTAAAAGTTTGGGGGTTCTAGAGGTGAGACATGAGCACGGCAACTCCCCGCCTTCGAGCCCTGTTCCAGTCTCAACATGCCAAATCAAAATAAATGCCATGCATTTAAACAATTTTTTCTACTTCTGTAGTTGTAACCACTGCTTCAGCTTACCATTAAATAATTACTGAGACCATATGAGTGTAACAATTCAGCAGAATTTATTTAGGGTCTCATAGCAGTTTACTACTTACATCCACTTATTTGTATGAATTGCTGTACTGGAGCATAGCTATCCTTATTATACTTAAGATAATCACAGAGTCTCTTTATCTTTATTCTACTTCCTTACATACCTTATAGACATGAAATGAAAGGAAACTTACACTTCCATTAAAATGAAATGGATAGTTATAGATGCATAACAAATTGAACTCTACTAACAAATCAGTATCAGTAAAGAGTCAAATCAGTAAAGAGTAATTTCTGAGTCCATGGACTAGTACAACCTAAACTGTCTTCAATTTTTTTAAAAACGTGTCTCCTTTAGTAGGAATCCAAAGGGGACCTTCAATTGTCTTTAATTGGGAAATGAAATACCAAACGTTGTCCAGGAGGTTTTGTATCAGCAGGCATTAGTTCCTCTCGAACAGCTACAGGGAAGAAGCAGTCCCTCTCCATTTGAAGTCCACCTCAAAGCTAACAGGAGAATATCACATAAGCAGGTGATTTGAGGCTAGTGAGTGCAGAGAGTGAGCAACTAGTTCTCACAGGCCACAGCTACAATCATCTGAACCCTTTTTAAGCTCAATAATAAATAGTAATATTACTGTGGTCTCGCTTTAATACACAATACAAACTATAGCTCATTCTAACTTATATTAAATGCAAAACACACATTACTCCCTAACATAAGGAGTCAAACTATGACATCTAAAGCAACATATTCCTTTGACATTTAGCTTAAAATAGCATGAACTAACATTATGTGAGTTTACATTCTGGACACAGAGGTAACTTGTACATATTCTTGCCAAAGTCCGCCCAGCATGGTGGCTAATTAGCGATTAGCTTAACACACGATTAGCAAAAGGGCTAGGTGAAGGTGAATATAGATCAGCAGGTCTGATGATCATTGAATACTCTCTCAGCCTGTCACATCATTGGTCTATAGCTCTGAAACAGTTGTGCAAATCACAGTAAAACGTGATAACAACAGCTCAGAAAACAGAGGATGTCTTGACAGTTCAGAGCATCACAGCATTAACACACTTCACCACAAATCTGCAGCTAAAGACAGATGGAGTAGTTTTTTTCATCAGTTAGTTACTATAGTAACGATAGAAATAAAAAATAAAGAAATTGATTTCGTAAAGCCGTTTATATCATTATATTGGACCAACACTATTTCAGCAATAATTCTAATGTATCTCACCGTGTACACAGTCACATAGTTTAGTAATTAATATTACACAACAGTGTTTGCATGGCAATGTGTTTCAAGAATAAAATATGAGATGCCACTTTTGCTAAAAAGAAAGTTGGAAAAGAGGCTGTGATGAGCTGCTAACCCGATGTCCCCTTCATAAAAAACAGTATATCAAGTTATAGCCGACCAGTCTGATGTGTGTAGAAGTATATTTGGTTATACTGTAGTAGCCTGGTGTCATTTTCATGCGATTTAATAAAGGTAAACACAGTGAACAGCGGTGCGCAACAGCACTGCACTCTGGTGTGGCACTTCTCAGAGGCTGTGGATTTATCAACATATCAGTCAAACATATTAGTTCTACTGCCTTCAGATGCTGCATGAATTTGATGAACTGAGGCAGGAGCTTTTCATACAGTATAAAGCAGCTTTGGACAGCAGATATTGTAAGAATCACCCACATTCATTTATAAATCAATGCAGACTGCAGTGATGGACTCTGCCTGAGGGGCCAGGGCAAAAAAACTATAAAGGCAACCTGATACATTCAATGGGCCCCCATCAGCAGAAAACAATGATGCATGTTTGATAAAAAGGCTACATCCCCAATTAAGATTCACATTTTACAGGGTAATTCAGAATATAGTATTACTGTACTTATAGTATTAGTATACTTCTGTATTAAAAAGCGTTTACTTACAAACCTCTCTGTTATAAAATACAGGTAATGGGTAATGTTTTAAATGTTTATTTCTCAAACACATCTGTAGCTAAAACATGGAACTATTAACATTTTGAGAATTAGCTATTTTTAGCAGTCTTGTCAGGGAAGTGAGAAGGAAGATTGGTGGATTAAAAGTAGAATTCTTTTGGCCATGACTTTGTAAATGTCAATGACTGTGTTATGGTCAATTGGGATGTCCATCTTAAGGACGCAGAAGATTGTAACTTCTCCTCACCTGTTTCTAAGCTGTGTCTTGATGCAATTGTCGATGGCAACTTAGACTGACCCAAAGACCATGTTCATGGACCATGTTTGAAACAAGTGTTCTCACTTTTATCCCTTGAATTCATTGTCTTCTATATCCATAAAATAAAATCAAGGCAGCGGATCGACGTTGTGCCGCAAATAGACGTGGTTCTGAGACATCTGTTTTCAGGGCAACATCTAGGACCAAATTTCAGCCAAAATACAGCAACTGTCTTAATTTGAATTAAACTTCATTTGAATGAACCTCCCAACTGTCTGTGCCTCTCCTGCCACCTGTGCACTGTGCTGGTCACCAAAATACCACAAAGACCTACAAAGTGAGTTTCAAGGTCAGGAAAATAGAGAAAACAGACTGCCAACAGACCCCCCCCCCCCCCCCCCCCCCCCCCCCCAAAAAAAAAACAAACATTTTTGATGGGTGTCAGTTACCAAGGGGGCCATTTAAATGTTTTTTTTCCATTCATCCATTTTCAACACATAACTGGTTGACAGCAAACTAAGCCAGAAATTCTGTAGCCTGTAGCCACATCCAGCACCTACTCATGAGGACTCCAGAGGCATTTCCAAGCTCGTCTGGGTCTGCTGGAATGCCTCCTTAGTAGGTGCCTGGAAGGCATACTAATCAGTGCCGGATTCACCCCAACTGGCTCTTTTCAATGCAAATGAGCAGAATCTGTGAGTTATTACAGGATATTTCTTCACATATACAACATATACAACCTGTTTAGAGAACTTCAGGAGTTTGTGTCCATGTTTTTCACTGTCCAGTCTAGCTTGTGTCCATTGACAAAGGTAAGGATATACTGCAGATTGTGTGGTAAACATGAGAGCTTTGCCTTTACTGTACTGTGTGCCCATCTCTGTCTTCACCACAGTAATCTGGCTTGCCAGACTTCAACTACTGCACTGGTTTACCTGTTGTTACCCCATCCTAACCTTACTTGTGATACTCAAAGATACAGGCTTTATTAGGGGCAACAACACACTCCCAACTGGAAATAAAGAATCCACCTTTTTACAACCACAACCTTGGTCTTAGACTTAGAGCTGCTACCACTCATCCCAACTGCTTAACATCCAGGTAAAACCTGCCCCAATGTGCACTAGAAGATGAAGCCAGTAGAAATATGTCTTCTGCAAAAAACAGTGATGCAGTCCTTAGGCTGCCAAACTGTCCAATTTCTCTTTCTTGACTGATGCTTGAAACTCTGTCCATGAAAGTCAGAAAGAGAATAAGTGATGAAGCACAACTCCCACTGAGAGCAGGTATGACCTATATGCCAGTGATGCAGTCACAGCAAACATTCCACTATTGTAGGTACTTGTCACTGCAAGAAACAGCAACTTAACCTGTTGTAACAGATGCAATGGATTTGAAACAGAGACAGTGATTAGAGAGGACAGCCGTCCTTCCATTTTGACACATCAGTCAAGGTGCATGCCATGCCATTTAGCTGCTAGTAAGTGTTAGGCAGACAAAACCTAGCACTAAATCTAAAATCTAACAGCACTTCTTCCAGGAGAATTTAAATAGCACACTCAAGCACATATGCATTAATAAAGTTGGCAAAGACAAAATTTCGAATGCATGCTGAATTTAGGAAGTTTCTTTCCAATTTGTGTTCCGCTAGAATTCTAATAATCAGCTAAATTTGACCTCTTTATGTTTTTAAGCTGTTGGATATGCGCTACAAGCATATTTTGTTTGTGACTTACAGACTGCTGTTATACAGCAGAAGGGCTCTCTTCCACCCACAGCCTTACACTGGAACACAAACATACTCCAGTGATGTGACAGTAGTGATTATTGTGAATGTATATACAGTAGACACTCAGCCTTTATATTTGTATGGAGAATATAGCTGCTTATTGATTTTCTCTCCTAACAAAAGCCCTGTAAAAGGTGAAAGCAACATATCAGTGATTACTGATTAGGTCGACTCAGATCTGGAGTCCTCTGCTACTGAGGCGCTGTCAGATTTCTTTCCCTGCTCCATCCTTTAATTCATGCCTGTCGGCCAGCAGACTGGACAGAAGGTCAGAGAGTTGATCTGTGCCAAAACTCTGAGGATTTTACCCCATCCCCTCCCCCTTTTCTCTCGTTTTCTCTTTCAGATATGCAGATTCTGGACCTCCTAATGAGAATATGTTACTCCCAGATACCATCTGTTCCACTTGCACTCTGTATGAGAAAATAAAGAACATGTGACATCATTCCAATGAGACTGATTAATCAAAGTCATGGGGTAGTTGCCCTTTGGAGAAGTGTGTCACAGTCTGTCTTCAATACGTTTCCTGTGTTCAACCAAAAACGTATGTGAATATGGATCATGAATATGGAAAATGGAGCATCTTCAGTTCATATGTGTCGGGATAAACAAGCTTGACACCATCAAGTTTGTTTTGGCTGTCCAGACTCTGACAGGCTGTCTTTGGAGATGTCTAAAAACATGCCGTAGAGGCACTTAAGTGACTACAACATGGCACGAAAACAAGTTTATCTTCATACAGAAGAGGAATATAGTTTGAATAATGAAAGACATTTATCAAGGGATCAGACTAATAATACAGGCAGGGCTCTATTGCTGACCCCTGTCTCTTGAACCTGGTCATGCTATATATATACAAAACTCTTTCATTTATTTTCCTTTGTTATATCAGTTATATTTTTCTTTCTCGCTCTCTCTAACACACACATATACACATACATGCACACACACAATATTCCCTAACATAGCTGGAATCTGTCTTTTCAAAATCTGCAATTGAAAGCTACATTTCAAAGAAATACATGCTGTGTTGATTTTTTAATTTTTTTTTTTTTGGATCCTTTTTAAATCTTATCTCACTGTGTACAGTAAGTACTGTAGTCTTGAATCTGGGTGCTATTTTATATGATCCATGTTTGTATTCATGTGGAGATTCTCTTTCACAAATTTAAGTAAGCTGATTTCTCCATGTGGCTGGCTTCCATTTCAGCTGCACCTCAGCAAGCATTCTGCAGTCACTGTCGAGAGGACATTTCGGCATGCTTGGTGCACACCAGTGTTATTCCAATCAAATCTAGTCCTGTCTGTGGGCATGAAAATCCTCTCTTTCCCAAATAAGAAATGACAGCCGAGAGTGCTGGTCTGGTAGGGCAATCAGCTCCAGGATGTTTTACAGTGATTACCAGGACAGCCTATGCTGAACCAGAAACAGGCTAGGACCATCAGAAAGAGAAAGGTAACTTAATAACATAGTAACAGCCAGCAGTCATAGTTCCATGTGCACAGGAGACACATCTAGGAAACAAATTACAGTTAAATTGCTACACACATGGCTGTTAACTGATGATTTGGTTGAAGAATGTTTAAGAGTGGTTTAAGAACCCATGTTTTTCATTTTGCCCAAGGTCAGATAGGAAGACTGATTTCAACTTTTTGTATTAACAGTACATAAAAAGATCTGGGACGTGTTAAGCCTACCTTAGTGGTGAAGCAGCAGAAAAAAGCTAGCCACTAGCTGTGTTTCCATTAACCTTTTTTTTATGCGCATTTTGAGGTATCGCAGTAGAGCTTTATGGAAACGCCAAAATTTGAAAAAAACTTCCTCAATTTTGCAAAAAAAGTTTTTAGGCTCACTCGAGGTGGATTTTGGAAATGTCGAAAAAGAGTTTATGTGCAATATGGGTAATGGAAACTCATTTCTGAAATAAATAATGATGTAGCAAATGTTCACCTCACATGACTGATCCGCTGTTTCTGCTCTTGGCGTCTTCCAGTGTCTCCGGACAGCATTAAGCATGGCCAATACTCGCTGACATAAAAGAACAATTACAACTTGTCCAACTTAAACAAATTCCTGAAGACCTGTCTCCATTTTTCTCTTGTCATGACAATATAACTATTTGTTTTGTTTCCAGTTGGCAACCTCTACTTCTTCTACTCTGTTAACTGGGGGATTATTTAAGCCTATACCACCATCTTCTGATGAAACTATGCATTGTGTAGCGTAGTTTATTCACTTCAAACCAGTTGATGGAAATGCACTTAATTTTTTTTTTTTTCTTTTTGTGACGTTTCAAAAGTTCACGACTACTGTCAAAAGTGAAAACAATGCCTTCCGAAGTGTTGTCTTACATATTAGAGTTATTTCTTGACCAACACCAGCTCGGTGCAGTGAATTGACAGCATCTCAGAAGTTCTGTCTTCACAGTGAAGGTGCTTGCCTTACACATTTTGTACATCTTAACAAAACAGCTGACTCTTGGATGGTGACTGTCTAGCTAAGAAGATGCAACACATAATTAAAGCAAAGTGTCTTAATTTCTAATTTAAATACACAAGACACACTTTGTAAACAAGATAGTTTTGGAGTTATTGGAAGTCATTTGACAAGGCTAGCAGTTTTCTTCTGCCTCCATTTGTTCAAGGTAAATTAGACACATCCGCTATTGTTGTATTGAACCCACAGAAATTAAATTGATATTGATGTTCTCATCAACAGTAAGACAGCAATTACTGTCAGTGTATTTCCCAAATTATCACAGCGTTCCCCTAAAAACCATATTGAATGAAAATGGTTGGATGTATTCCTGAAATTGGGCTGAGGGGTTTTAGTGTCCACCAGCTGCAGGAACCACACATAACATGGCTTTTGTGCTAATCAGTTATGCTAACGTTACAAATGTAGTTAACCAGTGATTCTTGTCATTTGGAATTTAGACTGGGATAATTACATTTTTGAAAGGTAGAATATACTTCTTAGTTAAAATGTAGATCTGTATATATTTCACATTAAATTTTTCCCAATATATACAGTAGATTCAACTTTTTTACTTGCTAGTTAATTATTTATTATAATATTTATGATTTATTATTTATGCACAGATAAAGGAATGATGTGGTGTTATTCTGTATATTTTGTATTGGAGTGAAAAGAGCAAAACTGACAATGTGTTAGTTTGTCTCTCAGTTCTTTCCAACATCCCACTCTATCTGTGGCACTTAGCCCCAAACTCATTTGCCCTACTAAGAAGAGGTCACAAATATATAATTGTAGTATGTCCTATAAGTAAATACTGCTTTGTAGGAGACTGCTGTTGCTAGGGACTGACTCAAAATGAAGTAGTGTTCATCATAATGAAGGAAGAAGTCAGTCAGTGCAAAGATGTGGCTTATTTTACAGTATGTTTTTTTTTGTTTGTTTTTTTTTACAATTCTGACCAACAGTGGAGGTCAATGGCACAGAGGAATAAGCTATATCGGACTTTGGCTGCACAGGAAATACTTTTTGGTGGGATCAATTCGGGTCATTTGTTTACAATAAGAAAATATGACAAGCTTTGTCCTTTAAGAAAGAAATACTTTTGAGTGAGACTCGGGAAATCTACAAAAGCATGACTAGGTGATAAACAAGCACATTTTGACTCCCATCATTGGGCATATAAGAAATTGCTGCCCTCTAGGAACTGATTCTAAATGATACATACTATTGGACACAGATGATAATGGCAGTGGAGTTATCGGTTACAGTTATCTGTCAGGATACAAGAAGAGCAAAGCTTAAAACAAACAAGAATAGGGATTTACAGAGCAATTGTGGGAAATTACTTTCCTGTAACTGTGCTTGTCCTGAAGTACTATCCAGTAACATCAAGAAAGGGTTAAAGTGTATTTAATAAGGTGTAAAATGCCAAGAACACATACTGTAAGGGCTGCAGCCATTAAAAGTCATTTGGACTGACTCATTTGAACTGCCATTTGGATTTGGACTCCATCCCACCATGGAGTAAACATCCACCAGTTCCAAACCAGTGAGTTAGTGTTGACACTGGACTGACTGGACTGTGGTGTATTGGGGAAAACAAAACAAAAAAAGCAAAAAAAAAAAGGAGGGGGGTGGGGGTGGGGGTGGGGGGGCTATAGCCATTCAGAAATAGGCCCAAACATAGCTGCTCCACAACACTGACTGCTGACAATGTCTTGGCTAAGTCTTTGGATCTCCTGTTTGTAATTTTGGCAACTTGTTATGTAGTTTCACAAATATGGATTTAACTTCAGTATAGTGATGAAATATTTAAAATCATTAGTGTCATGTCTTTTTTAAGATCCCTCTCTGATAAAAAAGACAATTTTACTCAGTCAAAAAACATCCTCTCGCATGCTCCTTCAGTCAGTGCTCATTACAGTTCTTTCTTTTTTACTTGAAAAACATTTCTGATGTTAGCACATTCATCTGATGGACAGATGTACTTTTCTATGTATTTACATTTCAAAAATCATTTAGAAATTTAAAAATGTCTAGCAGTGTTAAAAAATCAAACTTACTTTTAACACTTATTTACTCAGACTAGGTTTGCTGACTTCAAAATTGTTCCTATGCCAATGAAGACAGATTTTTTTTTCTGAGACAAACAGGTTCCAATAGAGAGGGATTAAAAGCCATTTTCATACATATATGGGGTGAAATCCTATCCTACATGTGGTATTTTTATTCCCTCACTTGATCCCATTTGAGTCACTCTGCTCTATACTCGGTACTTGATGAAAAGCCAATATGAGCTCAAAACATTGTACTTCAGTAATTTTTTTTTTTTTTTTTAAGAGAGCATTCTACAGTGTTGTGAGTCTTTGGGAAGCTGAAATCACACATCATACAGTAATGCAATATTATACATATATCATTGTTCATTTCATTTATTTTGTTAATTTTCTCTTGTGTTTTCCCTTTGTATTTGAAGCACTTTCAGACATGGTTGGTTTTAGCTTAGCTTGGGGCTGGATTAACCTGCTATGAGATTGCAAGAGCAGCTTTCAGTGTCCTTTGTGTTGGGACTTTTACAGTAGACTGTGAACTGGACTTAACTTGTACAATTTTTATACAATAGCGGACAAAGCGCTTTACCATTTGTCTCTCATTCTCATTCACACACACACACACACACACACACACACAGATGCCAATGGTGGTGGCCCTGCCATGCAAGATGCTGGCCTGCCCTCTGGGAGCAATTTGGGGTTCAGTGTTTTGCTCAAGAACACTCAAGAACAGAGCAGAAGTGTTGGGAGTACAATTATTGTAGATATAAAGACAGGTGACAAATTAAAGGAAAAGCTGGTAAAAGTCTACAGTGAGGGGATCTGGTGGCTCTGTTATGCTATGGGGGGCATTTTGCCAGATTGTGTTCCTTAGCCTTGGCATTGATTCTACAAGTCTCTGGACCTCTTCTGGAGGGATGAACACCATTCTTCAAAAAGATATTCCCTCATTTGGTGTTTTGATGATGGTGGTGGTGGAGAGTGCTGTTTAACACATCAGTCCAAAATCTCCCATAGGTGTTCAATTGGGTTGAGATCTGGTGACTGTGAAGACCATAGTATATGATTCACATCATTGTCATACTCATCAAACAATTCAATGACCCCTCATGCCCTATGGATGGGGGCATTGTCATCCTGGAAGAGACCACTCCCATCAGGATGGAAATGTTTCAGACTCCATGACTCAGAACAACTTTGTATTGATTTGCAGTGACCTCTCCCTCTAAGGGGACAAGTGGACCCAAACCATGCCAGAAAGTTCCCACCAAAGCATAACAGAGCCATCGGATCCCCTCACTGTAGGGCTCAAGCATTCAGACCTGTACCATTTTTCCTTTCATTTGTCACCTGTCTGTAAATGACTATAATCAGAGGTAGATGTTGCATTGTTCACAAACACTTGTTTTTACACACTGTAAGAAAAAAACAAATTCACCTCAAAAAAGATCTGGGATTACCACTGTTGGGCCACATATGTCCCATGTACAAGAAAAAGGTAGGCCTGCACACAGTCATAAAGCTGAGGTCAGACATCACCAAGGGTATAAACACCTGAGACGCTTCCAAAACCTTGCTTCCAGTTGTGGCTACGGCTACTGTAAGAAGCTACCCCTTACGTACGTTAACTCTAACTAGACCACTCAATCTCAACCTTGCTGAACGAGTATTGATTCTCTTTGTGTTTCAACCGAACATGTTACTGGATCCGAAGAAGTGCAACCCAGTGCTCTCACTCCTTTTATGTAGAAGTGAAGACGAAGGATAACCCTGCTTTTCTTCAACTGAATCGACTCTGCTGTTCCTTCACAAACCAGCCAAGGATCAGTTGCCGTAAAACCCTCCGACAGATCGAGAAAACGGCCCTGTCATCATCCGAGCCCCGAGTAATCAAGCACGAAGCCTGAAACACACGCTACTCGCTTCCTTAAGCGATACAAGTAAGAGGCTTAAGTCTGGGCAGAGATAGGTTACTAAAGTGTGTGTTATTTTAATCTTTATTGCTGTCATCTTTAATAGACAGTGAGTCTGGTTGTTGCTACTGATAATACTGTGGAAGTATTATTGCTGCTTGCTGTTTGTTTTTGGTTGTGTTTATCAGGCTAAGCTGATTTGTGTTTTGCCCAGCTTCATTGGGCTGCTTTGTGTTAGTTTGCCACCATGTGTGAAGCCAGTAAATTGCGTTTTATCTGTTAAAAGGCCAGCGACCGTGGCGGACGGATCACAGTCCGTTCACCGTGTCTCTGAGTGATAAAAAGCAATTATTGCGTCTCCTCATGACTGCTAGGATCGCTCTCTCCTTTTGGTGCTTTCACCCCTTTCTCCTCTTACTAACCATGCACATACACGCTCCTACACACAATCACACACACATTTGATGAGAGATGATTGGATAACTCAGTAGCAGAGCTTAGCTCTGTCCTCAAGCTATCTTATTGTCAGAGACACCTGTTAAGACAGCAGACGCCACTAGCCATTGTCTCTGTTCAAATCTCGTGGTCACCTCATCTGACCAGAACTCTTGCATGACGTATTCCCCCACTTTGGGTCACGTCTGCCATATTGCTGCTCCGCTTCCTCTCTTACACTCTTACACACACACACACGAACACACACACGAACACACACACACACATCTACATGTGCCATATGCTTGCTTGTTGTTTATAGTTTCTTGTTGCTTATAGTTGCTTGTGTTTACTGGTTTGTGGTTGGATGACAGATGCTTATTGATTGAAATGCTACTAATTGTTATTTCATATCACTAACATTAATAAACTGTTATACCTTAAAAAGAAGTTGTTTTGGTATTGTTTGTATATATATTGTAGTAAAGGCTGGTTGAGAGAGTCAGTGCTCAGATTCAAACCTTCACTGTTCAACTTATGAATGTTAATGTCTCTCTGATATTGACATTTTTAAGTAAACACCCCTTCTTGAGACTATATCTACTGTTTGGTTATTTGACCCTGACCCCATGGTGGTGCCCCATTATTATTAATTCTCATTAATATTGTTGTTGACTTTAATAATTAATAATTTTCTTTAATAATCATTAATTATTGCTGATAACAAAACCTGCTCCTAACCTACCCCAACACCACAACAAAGTACCATCACCCCCCTTTTTAGATGGGTTCAATTGTTTGAGAAATTTAACCAAAGAGCCAATTGCCAATGAGGTGCTAACTTTCAAGAGTAACTCAGCACCTCAGAGGATGAAGGTCCTGGGTTGGAACCTTACCTGGAGAGCTTGGGCCCTTGTTGAGAGAAGAGCTGTACAAGTTTAAACCCTTTGGCTGTAATGGTTGTTTTTGTTTTTTTTGTTTTTTTTTCCAAACTCTTTAAACCATTTGTCACTGAGATGTTTCACATCCTCTGTTTCAGTGGTTTTGCTGAGGTGCAGATTGCAGTTCTGAAAAGCTGCATTTGCTGTCTCAGTGCATTAGAAAATATAGGCATCAGTTTCAGTCTGAAATATATGTCAGTCCTTTGCAGGGGTAAGGCTATTTGCTTCCTCTCCTGCTGTAGCCAGAGAAATCCTTCAAAACTTCCGTGAATGTTTGGTTGTTTCACATGATGCACTGCAAAGAAGCCATTTTCACTCTTCATATCACTGTGTCAAGCTCGTATGCACCTGTCGGTGTCCTGCTCAACTAAATTCATAACATGCCCTACTTCTGAAATAAACGCAGAATACATTTACAAATACAATAGACAGATCCAATACACTGATACAGATAGTAGAATTACATTACACCCAGACATCACCTTGCCTCAAACATACTCACAGCACTTTTGTGACATGGTCTTGGGCATGGTGTATGAGTGCAAATATAACCAAACAAATCAAAATGTGCATCTGCAAGGGCTCCCCTGGGCTTAAATATTCAGTCACAAGACAAAAGAAAACAGACTACTGCTCCCTGAGATCAGTGTTCACTGTTATGTTCATGATGACAGAAAACCCATGCCAACTACTGCCAACTAGCATCACAGGAGCAACAGTTTAAGCAATATACTTAAAATTGTTTACTTAATCAGTAACAGCTTCAAACCATTTCTAAGAGTAGTGGAACCTTCTTTTCTTTTATTCAAATAAACAATACTGTAATAAATTACAGATAGAGCACCATCATATCACATGATGTATACTGTACTGCAATGTTCAGTATATCAAACATTTATGGTAGGGCAATGTCACACGGCCTAATGACAAAAATTGCTTCTTGACACCAGTGGTGCCATGGCAACTGCTATGTGAGAAGCAGCAAAAGAGTCTAAAAAGACCTGTTCGGACATTCCTTTTTTTTTGGGGGGGGGGGGGGGGCAGGCAGACAAGCCCCCACATGCTAGACTTTATTAGTCATATGTCTTTAAACATCTAAACTTCTTGCTTTTGTTCTGCTTCCAGTGTTTAAGACTGTCGAACACATCTGACCTGATTCGTACCAAAAGTCCAATTGTGACAAAGGCCTCTGAGTTGTGTTGATTTGACATTTACAGCCCTGTTTTTTCTGCTGGTCTGCTAATGGAATGCTACCAGTTAAATGCCTCAATTGAGAAGTTTTGAATTCCACTCTACAGTACCTCAGTTTTAACTCGGTCTTTCATCTCAGTGAGATTGTCTGGTTAAATGAAAATTACATGACAAGAATAAAAGGTTCTCACTTCATGAATAGTACATATTTTCAATGTTATGTAGAAGCCTTGTCTTGTGAAGACTTGCAGCATCTGTTGAGGAACACTGTTTTACAGATCTGTGGCTCTGTAAAATATTAATCTGATATTAATATTGCTTCTGTTGTCACCTTTGAAGACGATATAACAGAATGCACTCCTTGAATCATTGGGATGATGTAAGTTAATAAGTAAAAAAATGTATGCTTAGTTTGCTTATTCAGGAGGCAGTTACACTAATGCAGTAATTAATCCAGTGCTGTCTGCTTTGCTAAATGATTCCATGGTTCAGTATGAAAATTGTTTTTACTTCAGTGGATTATTTACCTTAATTAACACTTTTTAGCCCATTAATCCTTGAAGGTTTTGATTACAAATGGGTCAGAGTCAAGTGCTTCATATTTGATCTTAGCTGTGTACTGGGTATTGAGTTCTTTCTTTTGTACTGTGTGAGTATAAACCTGTTACAGCAGGCCTTGAGTAAAGACAAAGAGTTCACCTTTTTTAAAGTGTCCTCGGCTTTTACTGCTGAGTCTTTGACAACTATTGTTGAGAGAGAAAGGGAGAGAGTGGAGGGGGAAGGTGTTATTCATCAGGCTGTATTGTATGGTATGGTGACAAAAGTGAGAACAGACTCACTATGACCTTTTTTGAGCTTTATATCTTTAGTCAAAAAGTCCTTTGCTAATCCAACAGTAAAATCCTTTGATATTCCAGCCTACTTCAGACCAAATCTTTGAGGATTTTTAGAGCTATAAAAGATATACATTCATGATAATT
The DNA here is from genome assembly GCF_963924715.1 of Thunnus thynnus. Classification (NCBI taxonomy): domain Eukaryota; kingdom Metazoa; phylum Chordata; class Actinopteri; order Scombriformes; family Scombridae; genus Thunnus; species Thunnus thynnus. The sequence goes on from NC_089521.1 coordinate 13,600,138, forward strand.
TTGCAAGGCATGGGACTGAGTTGGATTTTTGGAGTCCTATAGTATTCAGATAGACATCCTGTAATTCTTTCAATATCCCTTTGGATCAGGAATACATTACATTTTTGTCACCATTATTCAATGAATGAAAAGCATTATGAAGGAAAACTCAGCTTCTATACAGTATAAGATGACATATTCAAGAAGCATTTGATGTACTATAACAAACCAGTGCTAGTCATCATATCATAAAATGATGATATAAATCACAATTTCCATATTTAATCTGATGCAGTGTTGTGTTGTAGATCTGCATTCGGTATGGCTTCTGCTTTCACCCATGGCAACTGCTCGATTTAGGCACAGACTGTCCCCCATTCCTCCAGCCCACACCCATGCACAAGTTCACAACTTGAATTTCAAAGTAATCATTGAAACAGATGGCACTACTTGGATGCAAGGAGAATGCCAAGATTGTTTGTAGTGCATGTAGTGCATCCCACCTTTTCACTGACAGAGACCTTACCATTGTTTTTTTTGTTGTTTGGTTTTTGTTTGTTTGTTTGTTTGTTTTTTCGGTAATAGTTTGCATGGTTAAATTGCAGTCACAATCCTTCCTCTGGGCTGCATCAGATGGGTCATGTTGTTCATGTCTCTCTCTCCCATTGCACTTTGTAGTTGATCATGTACATTTCAGCATTTTCACAAGATATGATTATGTTTTCATTTCTCAATTTCAAAACTACATTTTTGTAATACACCAATATAATCTCATTCATTGTTACTGCATCATAGTGTTTTATGATATGATTTAGAATATTAAGCAAGAGCTAAGCATTTAAATTTTATAGCAATAAAATAGTTTCAAATTACCTTGTATAATATAATATAATATCATATCATATCATATCATATCATATCATATATTGTGTCATATTCTTGTTGAAAACCTGTATGGTGTGTGATTAGAGGACATGTCTTAAAACACAAAGAGCAAACAATTTATGTTTTAGTGTACTTTTAGTGTATTTTGAGATAGTGAGAGAGTCAACAAAAATCAAGGAGTGTCCTCTGTGAATGAGAATGGAGGTAATAATGGAAGACAGAATAAGCCATGCATTAGCTAGAGACCTGCTTGTCACATTTGAAACATGAAAGTCATTTACTCGAAAGGGCAATATTGTAATGGGAGATGAAAGTGTTATGAATGCAAGCACAGCTTGCTTCTCTTGTATGCTTTGCTAAAGAGAGATTTATATCTTTCCACTGGAGCTTTCGGTAGAAGAAATCATATTTGTCTGTTTTGGGGTTAGAGGTCATGTTCATACTACACTGGCCTGTGCTATTTTTCCAATATAAATTGTTCTTCCAATCACATTGCAACATGTCTTTATGTCCATCCATCCATGTCTGTGCAATATAAGGTTCACAAAATTGTTTATTAATGCCTAACAACTAGTCTTATCGGAAACAGATTTTCTAACCTGTACACAGCACATCATCACACCAATTTTGTAAGCCTATCACGCAAATATGGAAATAAAAAATGGAGAATTATGCTGACATAATATAAAGTGAGAGCACCAACATTATATGCACTTTGTTTATAGAGTGCATAGGTACCAGGCCAACCACTAACCAACATGGCACCTCTCATGCAGAGCTAATCAATAAACTAACTTATGCAAGCTATTTTCCAGATCACAGGCCTAATCCAGGTCTTACAGATGAGCAAATTTATATTGTTAATGATAATGGTTAGTACTCTATAAAAAAGGATGTTCTGTGAAATAAAATTTCTGGAAACTTATTGCTGAGAGGCATTTTATATTTAAATTTGTTAGCCATCTGTTTTTCACTCAAAAAATGAAAGAAAAAAAAATAAAACAAAAACTGTGGTTCACTCTCTTTTGATTAACATTTTTAGGTATGGTAGGCAACGAAGTTGCACCAAATCTTTTCACCATTCACAAAGGCTGGCAGATGCTTACAGAACAACAACCACGTGGCAGTCTAAACAGAAACAACCTGTTAAAGTTCCAAAGTTTTTTTGAAATAATTAAACCAAAGCTGTTCTACTGTTTGTGGCCAAATGTATAAAAAAACAAACAAATAATACATGTAAATTTGGAAATAAAACTTGAACCCAAAGTCCAAAGGTTTTGTTTTGTTTTGCTTTGCTTTTTTAAATAGCAAATTCTTGTGATAGGAATGTTAGCAAAAAAGAAAGCTGCTTGAACTAGCAGCAACTGCAGATACATTCAACCAAAATGGTGCAGTGGAACAGCCATGTTCCAGATGAATGTGCTCATCTTCAGCATACACATAAATGCGCAGAGCGGTGAAAAAGTTTTCTCTATTCCCTTGTCTCACCAATGTTATTAGTCAAAGCATTTTAGCTACTAGTTTTTCATGTTTATCTGGCGATGTGGGAATCACACACATGGCTTTCTCTGATTCAAGGGTGGCAGGAAAATGTGCTTACAGTGTTTACAACTGTTTTCCAAGGGAAATAGCTATTGAAAAACTGACATTAAGTCACCAGATGACATGATATATGAATCTGAATTTACATATGAGAGCATTTTCTACACTCCCTGCTCTCAGTGGAGGGATGGCTACACAGTGTATGGGAGGCACTGTCAGGAGCCCTAGATTAGACTTTAAACAGAACAAATCTGTATCAGCTGTACAGATTTGTCTCCAAATGCACATTTATCAAAACATTAACAGTTTTCCCCACGGTCAAAAAAAATCTCAGATTAGTCAATCTGGAGTTAAAGAAATGCCACTGTCTGAACAGTTACCAAATCTATTTACAAATTTGTTAATATCACTGGAGAATCAGTAGCATCCAGGAGAAGTCATCAATTACTAATTAACTTGATATAAAAGAGAGGCTTCTTTGGTAATACCAAGTAACGAAAAAAAAAGCAGCAACACTAGAAGACACATAGAGGGAGAGGCATGCTGTTGAACACATACAATGAAATACTCAGAACACCAGCTATACTATTTTGTTGCCATGCCAATATTCAAATAGAAAGGGCTTCCCTGTAGTTTTAAAGGCCACATGCTAACACACGGTGCCATTGGATAGATGAGTATTGGACAATTACATAACAGCAGTGTGTAAGAGCAACGTCAGATCACTCAATGTTTTACCCTCCCTCCTTCCATTCATTCATCTATCAATCTCTTCAAAACACTAAAAAAATATCCATGTTATGACTGTTACTGGGGCCTAAAAGATTATTTTCCTGAAGCAAGTGATAACTGCCAGTGGGGGAGATCACCTATTTCCAGTGCAAATCAACATGTTTCAAGGATTGGCCATTGCTTCATTCTGCGTCATTCTTTCTTGTCTAAAACATTAATCAGCGATTCCTGGAAACTACAATGGTAACATACAAATTCTTTCACCACATCATCAGATTCTTTTTCTTTCATTTAAATGTTTTAAGCATAGTGCTCACCTAACTGTTTATGAATGGACCTGTGCTTTATCCATACTTTGGCACATTCTCACCACCAGATCTCTTGTCAGATCTGACAGACCTGCAGTGAGTAGGAGGAAAATAAGTGAAAGTGACAGGAGAGGGGATAGTCACTGACAGAGGTAGAAATAACTCATTCCTGAGGGCACGGCCATTGGGAGGCACCCTTAGGAATGAAACTCTTAAGTGTGCCACCTTCCATAATAGGCAGGTTATTTAAGAGCAGTAAGTACAAAGAGGGCTAAATATATTCACTGGCACTTTTTCCAAGTGCGGCCACAGAAACATTGGACATCGGACATCAGATAAAAAAATGCTTTCATTTCACGGACATGGAATTATAAAATGAGTTTGGGAATTTTTTCTAATACCAACTTTAACTTATTTTGCCTCTCACCACATTGCTTCACCTTTTATTATTCTGTCATTTGACAGTACAGTACCCAGTGGTCAGTGACAGCAAAAGCTGATTCACTTTACATGGATAAAAGCAGAATGAAATATATAACATTAATTAGCATTCCATGCTACACCTCTGCTGTTTTCTGTTTTTGAACTGCTTTGTTTAGGTATACCTTGGATCTTGTCCAATTGCCAGTCAGTCTACACTTTGGGTGAGAGTAGCTTTGCCAGTTGATAGAAAGACAATGAATGTTGGTCAAACATGGTAAGAGGCAGGCTGAAAGCACTTATTTAATGTTCATCTGCTTTGGCGAGTAGAGCTCTCTCCTTCTTCCCGTGTCTAATTATGTGAGATTTGGTGGTATCGATTTGTAATGCCTGTTACACATAAGGCTCTGGCCCCTCAGGATGTTGTCTGTGGAGTGTTTGCCCACACCATGTAGTGATTATCGTCCCGCCGACTCTGTTGTTCAGGATATGAATAAGTGTCTACACTACAGGTAAGCCATTATCTTCCATGATGTGTCTCTCTTGAGGTTTTGTGTGTGAGCAAAGGAGCAGCAAAGAGAAAAAGAAAGAGAAAATAAGGAGCAGTGAAGCACATTAATTCTACATCGAGATGTATTTCCAAAGGGTTTATATGTTAGGGCAACCTAATCTCACATTAAAATATATAATAGCTACATTGATCCACAGCGCAAAATGTATTAGTATCACACTAACGGCTCTAAAATTTTGAGATGCCCACAATTTTTTTGTCTATTCTTTTCTATTGGCTTGTGTCCACGTCACGTGATTGTCAAGTTTCTGTCTGCGAAAATAAAAAGAAGTGACTGATATTCCTTTTATTTTCAATAGAAAATGCAATTTTTAAAAATAGTTTAGTTTAGATGACATTGATTGTTATGGTGGTTTCTATGGACGCTGCACAATGAAAAGACAATCAAACAAGATGCAACTGCGTGAAACCACGCAGTTGCATCTTGTTTGATTGTCTTTTCATTGTGTAGTTATCTGAGCTGTTATGTTATTTGTGTTATTTTATTAAACTGTTTGATGATGTTCTTTCAATGAAAAAAAAATGTAGATTTTAGAGCACCCCAGGAATGAATTGAATTTGAAATCCAGAATTTGAAGCTTTGCGATTGGTTGACCAGAGGACCCGCTGCCCAGAAGTAGGCTATTTTCCTCACTGTCACTGTGTTAAGGTGTTCTTTTAATCTTTAACATTTCTCAACACAAAAACAAGAAAGTGTCCTTGATAACTCAACAATACGATAGGATAATGTTAAGGCCATTAATTTTAATTATTTCACCTTCCATTCTGAGGGATTAAGTTTTTTTGTCAGTTTTTTATAGCGGTAGGCTACATGAGAGCAATGTGCTATGGGCAGCCTTGGCACGTACAACCATCAACATACACTGTACATGGACGCCACATTGGCCATTTGGCCCATTGCTGCAATATGTCAACAAATCCATCATATTGGTCCGGGCAAGACTGGCCTGTAAACAAGTAAGAGTAAATTGGGGAGCAGCGTTTTTTCTGGATGAAAAGCACTATAACATTTACATTTCTCAACTGATTTCAGTGAGTTGTTTTTATATTCAAGGGCTTATGGTCATTGAGAAAAATGAAACAAAATTGGCATAAAACATAAATAAAATAGTGAGACACTGGCAGTCAGTCTGCTCTTTTTATTTTTAGAGCAGTGAAAGGATACAGATATACACCAAGACAGACAATTACAGACAAAGACAATTATAAGATAAAATAAGATATGCCCTTATTGATCCCCAGAGGGGAAAATTCAGGTGTTACAGCAGTATAACATATTTACATGATATGGTAAGAAATAGAAAAATACTGTACACCATAAATAATATGGAATATAAGGGTAATATTGTAGGACAAACTGATTGATCAAGGACACTCTGGCAAATAACCGCACAACTGACCTGACCACCTTCACTGTATCTTCATAAGGAATCATCAGCCCTCCTTTGTTTTTCAGTGTAAGCAAGTGGTAGCTCTGATCAAATGATGTAGGTACAGCATATGTTGCCAAGCTAGCATGGCACACATCACAGGACAGTTTTCTCAAAATCTGTTGAATAACAAACCTCGATAGTATACAAGGGCATTGTCGACAAAGCCACCAAAGCGCGGTGGTAGGTAGCTGTGGTCAAACACAATTGCAGAGATGTTAGCAAAAGGGGATGGTAGCTCTTCAATTTCCTCTGCTGCTAGAGCAGAAGACATCTCAACAGCAGGTAGGGACATAGTTTCATCCTGTGCTGCCACATTGCCTGAAGCGACTTGGAACAAAGGTTATGATATTATAACCCTAGTTCTATAAACTGTGGAGCTCTCTACTGGACTCTATGGATAATACCCCCCCCAATCAAATACATGAAATTGCCCACTGAAATTTGCATGTATGTAGTCGGCCAGACAGGACAACCAGTCTACCATTAGATGTGTCTCACTTGTCTTTTTGAAGAATGGTGTTCCTCAGCCTCGGCATTGATTCTACAAGTCTCTGAACTCTTCTGGAGGGGTGAAGACCATTCTTCATTTGGTGTTTTGATGATGGTGGTAGAGAGAGCTGTCTAACACGTCAGTCCAAAATCTTCCATATGTTCATGTTTGATCACTGTTACAAGTGTTACAATGTTGATGAATAAATACCTAATTGTTGGCTAATGTTAAGTTTAAGCCACACACAAACATGCTGTACATATAGACAGGTGACAAATTAAAGGAAAAGCCTACATAAAATGTCTTAGTAAGGTGTTGAGCCACCAGAACAACATCGTGCCCTATGGATGGGGGCATTGTTGAAGAGACCACTCCCATCAGGATAGAAATGATTCATCATAGAATAAAGGTGATAACTCAGAACAACTTTTCATTGATTTGCAGTGACCCTTCCCTCTAAGGGGACAAGCGGACACAAATCTCGCCAGCAAAATGCCCCTCAAAGCATAACAGAACCACCAGATCCCTCACTGTAGGGGTCAAGCATTCAGGCCTGTACAGGTTTTTCCTTTAATTTGTCACCCGTCTGTACATTCACTGGATGAAGATTATAAAAAAATGTACATTTCTCACTAGAAATGATATCAAAATGCATTTCAATGCTGAAACTATCTTAAAATATTGCATTTTCCACTGAGAATAAAGGGAATGTCAGCCTTTTTTTTTTCAAAAACAAAAACTTGACAGTCACATGACGTGGACACAGGCCAATGGAAAGAAAAGGCCAAAAAAAAAAACAGGCATCTCACAATTTTAGAGTTGTTATTCTAGAACTAATATGTTTTGTGCTGTGGACCAACATAGCTATTACACATTTTGATGTGACTGGGTTGGTTAGGGAGAGAAAGAGGCACATGAAGAGGCAGATTCAGAGAGAGATAAATTAAGAAGTAATGTAGCATGTAATTCAGCCATATGTTGATGTTCACCTTTGGGGGGAGGCGATATCAGAGGAACATATGTATTTAGATTCTAAAACTGTAGGAGGTGTCTCAATGGACAGAGTCAGCAGTCTAGCCTCCTTGCAATCTCACCCTGTGTATTTATAGTCCAGTTTTCAGTTCGGTCTTTGTCGAGTCATCTGCTTTTGTTCTACATTTATTCCACGTTCCTGGTTAGTGTTCCTGTGTCTGTGTCCTCTGCGTTTCTGGTATGTTCCTGTGACTTTTGCGTTTTCATTTAATATTTCTGCATCGGATCTTGCCTGCCTGCTGTCTCTGCATTTGGGTCCACCTGCTCCACTCACCCACCTTCGTGACAATTTCAACCAATATGTCACCAAGAAAGATTTGCTGAAGTTATTTTCAAGCAAGCAAACATAAAAAAAGATATAGAATTCTTTCCATGTCATGTGTATGCAAACGAACATGCACTTTACAGAAGCAAAAACATTTACATTATGTATTGTATTCCATATTTTTACTTCATCTTCAAAGATTAATAAGACATGAAGAAGTCAAAGAAGTAGAGTAGGAGTTTGGGTTTTAAGTTATTAACACCAAATCTTTGTAAGTTCTTGCTCAAAACATGAATAACCCATTTTTCTTGCCGAGCTATTTTGACATGGAAGTGTGAGGGCAAATTACCTCCTAACAAACTGTGCATGCTCAAGTTGTATTAAGCCACAACAGGACACTCACACACTCACACAAAACAATCAAAGTGTTGGATTGAATTGGTCTTCATAGTGTCCTGGTGATTAAGACACAGTAAGTTTGAGAGGAGATGAAAATGAGAAAATTGTTAATCTGAATCTTCCATCAGTTATCTCATTAGCCTGGTTTTGGTCCCAGCCTGACACTACAGATTGGCTTTAGGACCTTACGTGAGGTCACTTGATATGCAAATTAATTTGCAGGAAGCTTCTAGTAAGAATAATACATTTACATTTGTTTGATGTTTTTTATAGATTGAAAACATATAATTTACATATAATGGTAGTCGACATAGAGCTCCCACCAGGCACGGAATAAAAAAAATAGGCCACAAAGTGCAATTTTAATACTCTTAACGATGGAGATTGAGAAACCCTGATATACTGCATATACTGTATTTCTACTTGTGAAAATAATTGAGCTTGCTCATTAACTTCTGTACTGTATTGTAAGAATCACACTTCATTACATTGACTAGAGCACATTCATGAAACGAAATGCAGAACATTGCCCATGCACATAAGAGGTTACTGAGGCAGTGGTGTTATTGCAGGCTGCTGGATTCTGGTAAGGGAAGGGCCACAGGGCTTCTGTTGCAAAGTGATTCAGCTTGTGACTTGGCAAATGTCAGTTCATTGCTTTGCTTTATATAAAAGCCCTGCATGGCCGCAGCTGTGGCTCTGGGACAACAGCTAATATTAAACAAATCTACTTTCTTAAGTTTACAACGGTTATTGATGCGTGTGTTTGTGTGTGTGTGTGTGTGTGTGTGTGTGTGTGTGTGTGTGTGTGTGTGTGTTTATGTGAGTGAGACAGAGAGAAAGAGAGAGGAACGTTTGACTCGCCTACTGTCAGCTTGGAAGACGGTCTATGTTTATTAATGTGACCCTTTCATGCATTCCTGGTTGCATTTAATACCTTTGGGCCTTGGAATGATGGGAAAAATACCTTGACTTTGCTGTATTGGATATAGACAGTTAAAGATTAACTACACAATAACAGCACATCAGTATTTTATGATAATATTACTGTTGTCATATTTCTGTTAATTATTGCAAAGCCGTCATTAATACAGGTCAGCTGTTATGCATCTATGGGCACTGAGAGCGACAGTTGTACATGAGATTAATTGGCAAGTTTAATGGTAAAACACAATAGAACAACAGCAGGTAATTAATCTTGTCCACCCACATACTGTTACGGAAAACATTGCAGTATAAGGAATACAATGCAGAGAAAATAAAATGTAGAAAATACAAAAAAATATTGCACTGGAAATATACAGTATACAGCAAAGTGTTTTGTATTGCACCTTGGTAAAACTGTTATACACACAGATGAGTGGCTCAAATCAACATATATACTATTTTGACTTAGACACCAGAGACTGGGTTTCACTGCTTTCAAACTGGTAGGGCCTTTTCCAAAGCTGATCCTCCCCACTCCCACTTGAATGAAGTTCCCGTCATTAGGGTGTAGGGTATAAATACAGGGGCAAGCTTTGGGATGAACTTCACTCTCTCCGGTGGAAACAGCAACTGCCCTAACTTTTCATCACCATGGTTTCCAATCAGCATCTGTTGGCAGCATTGACTGTAAAATATTGATATAGTTAAAATAAATCTATATACAGTCAATGGTCAGGAGTGGCAACGGTTGCCATCATCCACCAGCTGTTGCAAGAGAGAAGGAGATTTTCCAGAAGGCGTAGACAATTTTAAAAAAATCTTTTTATTATAAAAAGTATAAAAATACATAGACCACATCAGTACACTCCTTGCATAGTGATCCTTTTGTACAAGTGGAGATGAGCCAATTTTCAGACATGCCATTGAAAAGATCAATTTTTAAAGACCATTTGTTATGCTGCCATTAAAAAAAAATGTTCTTCTAGCTTCACTATTCACATCAAATATCCTGGATTATATTGTCATTTCCTAAATTTCACATGTAATAATAAGTAAGTACAATGGCACAGTGACACTGCAAGTATTACTGAAAGCCTATTGTGCATTAATAGAATATATCTGTGGTAACTACATTTATGTATAAACATTAATGAATGTTTTTCCCCTGAAACAATACATGTGTTTACCTTTTCCTTAATAAGTTTGTGGTCAGAAGTATAGTTAGCTCATGCCACCCTACTTGACATCTGTGCTCTTGCTATAGACTGCTTGGTCTTGAAAAAAATGTACTCAAGTGACAAGGTTGGTGTATTGAAGAGAGAGTGATACCACTTCAGGAGCATAAAATCGAGTTCATGAGCCCACAAACACAGAGACAGTTGAGTCTTGGTTTGTGTACAGGTATCCTGTAGCCACAATTGCAACCTTTTTGTAACATAACCTAGTGGTGTTGTTCTCCTTTACTTCCCTAAAGGTCAGAAAACAATATGGGTCATTTTGGGAAGCATTGACAAACTACCTATTTTGTTGTGTATGTATAAGAACTTGTTGCATCTTGCTGTTACACTGTTTTTCTCAACACTAAACCTCATTTTCCCTTCAAGTATGTAATACCTTTGTATAATGTCTTTACAGCTGCAGATTTGTGCAATGTATGTGTGTATGTTGTGGTTGTTGTTGTATCACTGAAACTGTCACTGAAGATTATAAGTGATTCATCAGATTCATTAACTCTAATCATTTTTAGAGACTGCAGAAGTAGTGTATTTAAGATGTTTGTGTCTATGATGTGTTCTCGATCTCATGGGCTGCAGAGCTGAGAGCTGGGCCACACATCTTGGCACTAGCCAGAAATAAGAGAGGAATGCAAAATAATACAGTGGAAACCGCTTATAGTGATCATATCTGGCCGGGTCAAATTGATCACTATAGGTCGATGATTATTATAACCAAATTTTTTTCTTTATCTTTTTTTCTATTGCAGATTATCATCTCATTGACATTTGTATATTTATTACATGAATATTAAGTAATGAAACGGGCAGCTTCACTATTTACTGAATTTTATTGACTGTTTCCAATTACAGTACAGCTGTTTAAACGCTTGTTTCACTGCTGCATCTCGTTGGCTCGTTTTCGACAGTTTTTTCATATGCTTCAAGGAGACTACCTTTTTCATTGAGAGACTTTCTTTTGCCCATCATGATTTAACTTTGCATGCAGCACCAGCCTCAGGTAACCAGCCCGAAGCAGATGAGTGGTGCGTTTAGGCTGCTGGAGTGAGGGCCTCAGCGGCCTGCAGCGATAAAGTTGAACCAGAATTACCTTTTGGAGAAATGCAACCTGTAACACTGCAGTGGCCAACTACAGCCCGCGATCAGACTGATTAGAGCTGTAACCCTGCAATAAGGGACGACAAAACATTACTAGGAAAGGGGATGACATTTCTCTTTGTTGGATAACGTTAAAAGTAAACTTTGCTTACAGCTTCCCGACTAATTTTAGAGAGAGAGAGAAAGAGAGTGAGAGAGAGAGAGCGAGAGTGGATGAGGAGCGCAAGCAGTGGTAGCAAGAAAACCGGTAAATGAGAGGGATAAAACGTTATTTTCTGATTGTTTCACGGCGGTTACAAATAAACATGCCCACAAGCGAACCTCCACACAACCCTGCGGAGGTGCACCACAACGCCTGATAATGGTGCAGCAGCCGCTAATTGCATGTCATATGTGTATCATGGGAGTAAAATAGAATTACCTTAGTTTTAAATATTTTTTTTTACATATATTTTCATGAGTTTTTTTCGTGAAAAAAATCAAAATGAACACTGTAAGTGGACTACTTGATTACTGTAAGGAAATTATATAAACAGCATTTGTATAGGACTGATTCTGTCCTAAGCTTTTTGATCCACATAAGCGGTTGATCACTGTAATCATAATCACTATCAGCGGTTTCCACTGTAGTCACTTATTTTTTTCACCCAGCACTTCAAACCGACTGTCTAAGACTTGGGAGGCACTTATGTTAGAAATACTAATTTGTTTTCATGTGATAGTTTTTTTCTTTTTTCCTTCCAAAAGAAACCATCCTTTGCTGAAATCAACATAACATGTGACAAATGTTAATTTGGCTTTGTTCTCTGGTTACTGGCATATATGGCTGGTAAGATGATATCATGCAATTGATGTGTAAGGTGAACAGGAGTGTAAGTCCTTGACAGAGACGTCATTATCCAGCATAAGTGAACATGATACATGCTTGGATGGCGCTTATGCTTCACATGTAAACAGCACTAACCTCGGCTCTGAAATAGAGCATGTGATAATGCTTCTGGAGTTGCTACACCGCTGGGCTCTGGATATGGTGGTGGCTTTTTTATGATTAATTTTAGACTTTACTCAGTGGAGTCACCAGCCCATTAATCTGCAGAGGGTGGCAAAGAAAAAATATCAAAAAAGATGTGCTGTGACACGTAGTCCAAAGGGTTTTTTAAAAAGAACATCACAGGTTGAGTTATACACTTTCAGGATGGTAGACCTCTGTAGATTGTGGACAACTCTGGCAGAAAATGTACTTTATTTCTTCTCAGCAGAGGAGTTACTCTTTTTTGAGGTTTTCAGTATTGTACATTTGTTCTGGAGCCTTTGGTTCAGAACATAGTTGACATTTCTCATTAAACATGGACACAGAATTGTTGCCAACAGTGATTAATGAAATTAATGTGTGTGTGCATGTGTGTATACAATTCCCTTGAAGTACTGCCAAGTAGACATGTTCAGTGTGTTTACATGCATACCAGAAATGTGATTATCAGCAGATTAAAGCCGTGTAGGAATGGTTGCAATTGTCATGTATCTGCAAGTCTTCAGAGGAGTAGGTCAGTGCAGTTATTTTTCTCCCTTTTTTTTCTCTTTCTTTTTTTTTTGCCTAAGCTGTGATACTGATGCATGGTCTTTCAAATCAAATCTCCCAGCAGCAGCCTATAGCCTGTAAGCTATAATCTAGTGCTAATACATTTTGAATGGCAGCATAATACACACACAGACTCAATAATATCCTCTTGGTCACCCTTCAATAATGTCTGAGAGCAGACATCACTTTTGTTTTGTATGGCAAAATAAAATAATGTTGTACTGTTAGCATGATCCTGTTTGCTGATACTGTCTGATGTTGACTAGCTGAGAGATCTCCACCCATTACTATTCACTCACAAGAGTAAAATCCACAGCACTCGGAGGAGTCACAATATTCAAATTGTCACTGTAACTCAAGGATTCAAGTCAAACTGGTGTAAGCTTGGAATAAGAGTAACAATTACTACTAAACAACAGACCTGAATTACTAATCAGTCTATCAATAGTATCAATATACTATGCTATGTAAAAACTTGATCTTAAACACTGTTTCAGTGTTTTCGATCTGGGTATGCACCATCTTAGTGCTTTCACTCCACTCTGGAGGTAAAATGAATGCAAAGAGGTGTTTCTACACACAAGCAACGGCATGGCTGGCAGTGGAAGAAAAGTAAAGTTATTGATTTCAAAAACCAACAAAGACCACAGCTTGATTTTCCTTATTGTATTCTGTGGCTTCAATAACATGGTTGCTGTTAGCTACTACATCTGGATGATAACCAGGTTACATAGCAAATCAGAAAATGTGGAAATTGGGTTACTGCAAGCCATGATAATGTTTTAAATTTATCAAGTAATAACTTTAATCTGGTTGATTGCAGTAATTGAGTTATAGTGTAATGTCAATTTACTGATAAATGTAATTAGCTGTTATGCATACATGCATTGTTATCAGAGATACTGTATAGGAAATGAAAAAGACTTGTTGTTTGCAGTATTGTTATAGTTGTTTGAGCACCAGCCATAACTAAAGAAAAGTGAATTCCACAGAACAAGTATCAATTAATAAAAACAGTTTTCAGGTTATCATTAGGGCTAATCCTTATAAAAATAAGTTGCATACAGTTCAGAAAGTATACAATTATAATGTCTGACCTAAAATTAAAGATGTTAAATCTCAGTCAGATCCCTTGCTGCACTTAAGATCAGAAAAAAGAACATGTATGAACATCTACAGTGCAATATTGTAACCTCATCTCTAAAATCTAAAATTTTGCACATAGCTACCCTTCTTTCTATGTATGGTTTTATACATTAGGGTTTATAAAGGGTTTCATAGAAGGGTCATGGTTTCTTCTCAACCCACACAGTACCATGTAATTTTAACATTAGGAGAATTTCCAAGAAGACCAATAATAGTTTACTCTTTTCATTGGTACGTTGCTCAATTAGAACCAAACAAGACATATTTGACCAGTCCACAGTGTCACATAACTGTTCAGAATTTGGACTTTGACATCTCAATGATTTCCATGATGAAAATGGGGCTTTAAATGCATCAAAATACAATCAAGGCATACTTTATTATGGAACAGCAATATCACAGGAGTTACACTTCATTTGCTGGTAGCTCAGTTGGCTTTTGGCTTCCAGAACATTATCAGCAGGGCACGGTTTGGGAAGTTGAGTTAGGGTAGATACTCTTCTGCATGTCAGCCAATAGTGAGTCAGGGAGGGATTATGGCAAAGGGCAAGGCTTAAATTGCTGGCAGAGAGTTGGGAGAAAAAGCTTATCACTGGTGTCTGTGGGCTTTTGCACAATGCTATCCACACAGGGTCAGTCTGAGCTCCTCCACTTAGATTAAATATAGAGCAGAAACTAGCCTGCAGTGTGTGGTTTTTTTGTCTATTACAGAATACCAAGCCTTGTTAATGGAGCAAAAGTAAAGCCATAGAGCACAAGATCATTTTTCTTTCTGTGATTTTTATCATATATGTATTATTATGTGTTTCTGTCTTTACTTTTTTGTTGTTGATCTGTAGCCTCCTCTCTCTGTCTCTGTGCCTTGTTCACACAAGCACAATCCCAATATTAACTGACGTGTCAGTTTAATAAGCACACAAAGCCTCATCCACTGCAATCCAATACAGCCCTGTAATATATCTTATTTTAATGATATTCACCATATTTGGTTTTGTTGCAATTGTGTCAGAGATGTGTTCATACTTTGTGGCATCGTTGGAGTACAAATATCAAATACCAGTAATACATTTTGGAATCCAAATGCATGTTATACATTTGTAAATAGTACTCCACTATAAATGGCAGTTTGTAGACTTGTAGATACAAAGATTGCAGAACAGCAGACTGCAGTTTAGACAGACAGATAGATCATTGCAGCACACTCAAAACAGCTCAAGTTTTGCTTTGCACTTCTGACTTTTTGTGTTCAGTCCCACTCGCAAATATTTTATTTATTTTTTAGCAAAGGGATCTGTTTATCCAGCCCACTTTCTTTCTCTCCCAAACAGAAATACAATGTATTAATATTGTTTTTTATTCATACTGCAAGTGGCAGAGATCAAGTGTTTTTTTCTGATAGCAGCTTTTTTCTTGTGCAGTGGAGCAACTTGTGAGCTGAAGCTAAAAGAGAAATGCCTGAAAGCAATCTTAACACTTCATAGGGAACACTAAACAAAATGCCAACCACATTTCTGGCCACAAACGCTAAGTATTGACTCCAGTTCATCATATTGATTGTCCCTTTGCAGACGTATGAAAGGCAAATTCATCTGAAATACTGGATTGCATGTGTGTTTGAATTAAGTGCGGACATGTATTGCAGGGAGCTTTGAATATATTGGAGGGTGGAGAGGATATCACTTATATTTTCCTCATAGCCATCTTGCCTGAAATGAGAAATTGTTTTGATGACAGAACAATAACGGATCTGTGCAATTGAATTTTATTGTAATGTGTCAAGGAGATTGATTGTACAGTGGGTGTTTTGTTTAGTTTTTGTTGTTGTTGTTGATTTTGTTTGCGTGCCACCACGTGTGTGTGTGTGGGTGTGTGTGTGTGTAATGATGTAACAGAAACAGTTTTTCCTTGGGTTTGAAGTGCATTATACCAGTTACACATATACTATATAATGCGAAAATTGCATTATGCAAAAAAAAGCTGTTATTCTTTATCAAAACAGAATCTTCATAATTTTCTTTCCTCACTGCATTCATGTGCAATGACCATCAATAGCCTTTAGTATCCTCACAAAAACTGAAAAACATTTTAGGACTTTGGCCCATTTTTCTGGATCACATATTTTTGAGGTAATGGCAAATTTAATATGGTTTCAGTGATCACAGTGCTGTGCATTTTTCTCAATCCACAACATACCACACACAATCTTTCATGTCAGGATAAAACATGAAAACCCCCAAAACTCGAGTCACAAGATTTCTATGTAACAGCAGCCATATGTTGTGCTAATTCCAAACCAAATATATTACTAATGCAGATTGACTAAATTCACTTAGTAAGTACCATCCGTTTTGTCAGATTTATTAGAATGGCTAAAAAGGTTAAAAAGTAACCATGAAGTGACCATTTAGAAACTACAGCAAGATGAGAGATGGTGAATTACTTTGCAGTCATCCACTGTTCGATGGCCACAGTTTTTCATGCCATGTCACATCTGGCTCCATATTCTATTCCTCATCTTACTAATCTCTTTAAAATAGTGTTAGCTTGCCCAGTAGACATTACCACAAGCAGCTCTTATGAATGTCATCATTTACCAGTCATTGATTCTTATTGTCCGTAGTTAACCAGACTGTAAAATGACCTTTCTAGGAGAAAGATGATTAAAGTAATCAGGAGTGAACCTTGTGGTGTTCAATTATTTCCAACCTTTCAAGGTGATACCTTGCAGTGGCCAAATAAAGCCCTGAATGAACTCTTCATTCCTTGTTAATGTTGCATTTTGCTTCTTCAAGAAGATTAGGGTATGTGGCCTTTATGATATCAGACGCTTTTGATAGCTGTTGATGTTTTTCCTGATGTCATTTGAGGATGCAGAGGCATGATCGGGTGTCTCGGTAGCTCAAGGACTGCATATGGACCACATCACACAGCCAAATTGAAACCACTGCAGCTAATCACACACACTTCATAACTCACCATGAGCTCACATGCTCCTGCACATTTTAGCGGTTTTGTGATACCAGCCATAAAAGAAACTTAATTTAAGTTTCCCACTAAATGGGAGCAGTATATTTTGCCTTCTAACAAAATGCAAACACAGCCAATGAAATGTGCAGTTCCTTATAATGTTTGGTATTGATTATGTGGCCATTTACGGTTTCTCTCTGTTTATCTGCCCTATGGCAGGCAGGATGTGAATGGATGGCCCACTCGATTCCCTATGTGTCTGAGCAGAAAGACAACCACACAGAGGATTAGAGAGAGGGAGAATCGCCCGTCACATCCAGATGCCACAAATCTGCTCCCTGCCTCACATGTGAATAGGTATGCCATTGTCTGGAGCACTGCTTGTTTTGCATGAACAGAGACACAGCCAAGGAGATAAACAAGCTGAAACGGAGGTTATACCAAGTCTAAATCTGCTATGATACAGGATTACAAGGTTTATGTCATGCTTAAAGCTTTATCCTCTGATTGTCAGTCAAGATTTTCTCAGTAGCAAACTTAGTAAGCCTTTAATGGTTGTGCATTAATAGACAATTCTAGGGGGAATAAGGGAGTTGTTTAAAGAAGTACAGCTTACTGATGCAGAACTATCAGTAGGAAAAGAGATACTGAACTGCATGTGGTCGAAGGGCTGTGGTCCGGGCTCTTTGTCAGAAATTTCATGACACCAGTCTGTTGATTGTTTGCATGTACATCACAATCACAAATTTAACAATGCATGCTCAATAAGACAAGTCTGACTTTATTGTGGCAAAGCATTTTTAAAGAGAATACATTATTGAGGTTATTTCTAAATAATATTTCTGTCACTATGATAAAAACAAAGATATCCATTAGTAAACTTTCTGTGTTTAAGCAATCACCTTTGGTGTCAGTTACCCATTTCTGCAACTATTTGAATGTGATATTTTACATTGGAAAAGATTAAAGAAAAGATGAGTGAATGTATGATGTGAGGCAAGCACGCTACATTTTGAGATGAGCACAGTAAAAATATTCATTGGGGGATGAAAAAGGGTAATGAATGACTGTGGAAACCTCTAATGACTAATAAATTCAAGCTTAATTCCTGAAATCAAAGCGTTGGGGATAACTCGAGCTTCAGCATGATAACATCTCAAGTACTCAATACTTTCTTCGTTTACAGTAAATAGCATTGGAGGATTTTTCTTTGCAATACGCCTCTCATTATGATGAGGAATATGGAGCTTCTGGCACATGTTCAAATCTTTTATGTTCAGACTGAGGCAAAAGGTCTGAACTCTTTTTTGTGTGTGAGGATTGATCTCTCTCTACCCTAAAATGATCTGTACCTTAGAGATTGTGAGTCCTGCTATCAGATTTGGAGCACTGGCTTTACCCTCCTCAGCCAACAAAAATTACATCAATTGTGGTCTCAAAATAAGGAACTTAATAATAAACATTGAACTGTAATGTAATCACTCTTTTCATTTCTGCTATGATAATTTTCCCAAGAGTTTTAACTGTTTTTATCTAATTGAAGTGTGTCTAATTTTATCTGTGTTTTGCACACAGCTTTTTATAAATTGATTTTCTAGACTTGGGATTTTATCCTATTTGAAAACCAGATCTTTAGACTCTGGAGTACAAGTGAAGTAAAACAAAACTACCAAACTTGCTAGAGCAACCAAGCGTCAGATACCTATTTGGGATGGACCCTAAATTGTAAAAAACGAAAAAACAAACAAACAAACAAACAAACAAAATAATAACTCTCCATAGCACCAATATTCTTTTTTTCCTCTGTTGTCTCCTTCTCCATCAAATTTTATACAGTATATTTCAAATGCCTACATCTTCTTTGCATTACAAAATTTTTATACTTGCACTTAGTCATGACCCACAAAAGGAGTTTCACACAGCCTTAAAGGAATGCATAATTTCTTGATGCCCACGCATTTATTCTGTGTTGGGATTTTGAGGCTTCAAAATCATGAATCAAACTTTAATTTTCACTGTCAAATCAAGGCTTGGACCTTTCATATGGTCAAATTGCTTTATGTGAATGTCTGTGCATGGTCAAAACCATATTTAATATCCACCTAAACTGCCAAGCCCCATGGACCAAAGAAAGCCTTGGATAAGAAGTACAGTTAGAGATGAGTGTGAATCAAAGTGCATAATAAACAGGATGGCAAACACATTGATGCACCTAATTATCAAGTCCCTGAATGTAATGGATTGCTTTAAATCTGAGACATCATCACGCAGGTGTTTGTGGAATTTTGCTCAGTGGCAGTGAACAGTTTGATGCAAACTGATTCTGTGGTTAAAATATGTGATTTTGGAGAACAATGTGAAAACAGGGAATAGTAAAGAGGGATATCAAACATTGGACAAGTGGAAAGACACATTCCATACACTATAAAACCTCAGGTGGTGCTAAGACTGATGGAGCAGCATGGGAGTAGGCTCACAGACTTGCTTCTCTGTCTTACCTCTCAAACACCTGACTATGTTTTTTTATTGCCTATGAGCCCTGCAGGATATCAGTAGTGATGTCTCATACCCCCCAAAACAACATCATGAATAATGAATGCCAAATCTCAAAATAAATAACACACATTATTAATGTATTCAGAGCCTCCGTTAAAAGGGGCAGCTGTGGGTGCCACAATACCCCCTTCTCACTCAGTCTCTGAGCAGGTAGATTTAACTATGTGTTTGTGGAGAATATCAGACAGAGTGAGGGGTATTGTAATGTGTGTTTTATCAAAATAACAATGGAGTTCTAAAAATAACAAACTCAAACTGCTGAGATAAAAATTTTAAAGTGAGAGAAGATCTTTTCAGCAGTTCAGTTTGACATTTGTATATCAGATAGAGTAGTGGAGGCTGTCAATTTAAACCAGAATTGTCACTGGTGATGCAAACAGTACGGTGCCATTACTGCCATCACTATAATAAAACATGCATTTCATGGAGCTTTTTGCTTATGTTTGGAATATACGCTCTGTTCAAATATCACCCCTCCTGGTTTTATTTTCTATCTCTCAGCTTAAACTGAATCTTGGCATAATAGTGACGCTGAGTAGCCAAGACTTTAATTTGGTACGTATACTGCATTCCTTGTGATCGCTGGATGAGACCTACATGTCATACCAAACATGATTATTACATTATCTAATTGCATCCCAACACATGTATTATTCAGGCTCTGACAACATAATACTCTTAGATAAAGGAAGAAATATGTGTGCCTTAAGCCATCTCTGAATGGCACTTTACTGCTTTTTTCTCTCTTCTGTCAAAGAACCAGCTTCTTGGGGTGGTTGCCGTAAAATGTAAAGAGCATGATGTGGTGAAAACTGATCATTTTAAGGCCTACACCACCACTCTGTCAGTAATTCACATTGATAATGTCAAGCAATCTTCAGTTTTACGAGGAAACTGAAAGCATAACCAGTAATGTATACTGAAGCATTCCCTTAAATAAGGTTTTTTACTTGCCCCCTTGTCACTCCAGGAATAACTGCCCCCATGAGTCTTGTATGTGTCTTGCCCTTTCAAGGAACAAGGTCGCATTGTTTACAATTGAAGCACAACAGCTCTTTAATGTTCTCTGAAGACAGCGTGATCTATATTATGATGTTTCAATAGTATTGAGGACTCACAATAGGAAGATGTAAATTCATTAGCTGTTGAAAGATGCTGAATAATGCATTCTACAATTATCACATGGATATGTCTAAATAGTGTTTAAGGTGATGGATTCTGGCAACAATATTTAAGATTCCGAAAGCTTCACTTTGAAGAAGTAAATGTATCTACCGGTAAAGATTCTGTGGTCTCAAAAGCTACAGATAGAGGGTAGGCCTCCAGTGATGGTTTCCGCACTGTAAATAAGACCTTAAATGGTAAAAGATGGTCAGAGACTCCCAGCTGGTGAGGTAAAAGCCTTAAATCAAAACCATTAGGCAAGGCTGCTATACAGCAACATGACACAAATTATGGCAGAGAGCACTAAAAAATGACCTCAGCAGTTACATGTGAATGACATGAGAATGCTGTAGATTCAGAGGGTATTATATGAAAACACTAGTCCACTATCTTGAAGAGCAAAGTGGGTTTGCACACTAATAGGTTTAATTTACTCGCATGCTCGGATCCATGGAAAATGTAAGGTCAGAAGAATGCAATGAAAAAGGGAGTATTTAATGATGTCTCCTTCAACAGGGAAAGCAAGAGGGTGGTGCTCTTTACTACATATGCCAGACACACAGACAGGCAGGTCGACAGTTATGAAGACAGATGAATGATGCAACGCCTTCAGCACTGAGGGAAATGAGATCAGATGTTGACAGCTAGATGGGCAGATCCCTGGTCTGGCATTTAAATGTTTTCTCACATCTACTATCACATGGTCTGTGAACACATATATACTCCACCCAGATGAGACATTTTCCCACTCGCCTATCTGCAAATTCAATTTTGTTGCTTCATTATGCATGTACACAGTTGTATATGACTAAGTTTGGCATAATATTTGCTGTGCAGCAGGTTGCCTGAGATAAACACTTCACAAGTCTTCCTCCTGGAGACCTGAAGTCTCCTGTGTCAGCCACCATGCTAAAAATCTGCAACATGTATTTCATACTGCATAATAATTTTACCGAAGCCTGAGAGCATTTAGATAGATTATCAGCACCCATTAAACTCTTCTAGATTCTTGAAGAGCCTGGATTCTTGTCCCAGTCTGCTTTCTCTTTTAGCATGTGCTGCAGTCATTCCATTCTGTGACTTTGGGGTTACTGTTCACCATAAACAATTAGACATTCATGTGTTTTATATTGTACCCTACAGCACTTGAAAATACAAATAGATATAGTATTTATAAACCTGTGCAAACAAAATGTAGTCTATCATGGGAGAGCAATCCTATGCGACAATCGGCCTGAGGCCACTATCATACAGCAAACAGGCGAGGGGGTTCGGTAGGTGGCAGTCGTGTCCCATTTGCAAGAGACACATGGGAGTGCTCTCTCTCTCTCTCTCTCTCTCTCTCTCTCTCTCTCTCTCTCACACACACACACACACACACACACACAGTCTCCCCTCTCTATCTAAACCTCTCTTGCGCACACACGCACACACAAATGGGTGCGCGCTTTAACCAAAATTTGCATTTGTTATCCCCTATTAAAATTGACCAATGAATGAAACGACATTGGTGAAGAATCAATTAATTAATGCCACTCTTCCGGCTGAGATGCGCGCATGGACTCCCTGCGGTGGGGAGGGTGAAATTTTAAGAGCCCTAGAAGTTCTAACTATGAAGACTGAAAGAGAAGGGAAACAATATTTCCTGCCCTCACTGCAGTCCTGCGGCTGATAGCAGCGCCGTGAAGCAGCAGTGACTGGCAGAGCAGACTCATTTGGAGAAAGCAGCTTGTCAGTGGGAGGTAACCTACATGATGGCCCCCTCGTGCACTTATCAATTCCGTGTCCGTCCGTGCTACTCCAAGCGTTTTATTTGGGTAGGCGCATCCTGGGATGAGGTACTGTAAAGCGCACCGATGGATGCAGCCTGCGTGCGCGTATTGGAACCGGGTAATTGGTGATCACATTTGAGGCAGCTTAAAACACACTGCAGTCTGGGGAAGAGAAGAAGAGACGGCTTGGACGATCAGCACTTTGTGGATAATAACCCTTAAGCAATTTCTTACCCCTGTGTGTGTTACATCAATGGATAGGCGAGGCTTGAATTACAGAAATGAATACATAGACGGAGCGAGGGCGCAGAAGTGATGACTGTCATTGGTGAACTATAACTCCCGTCCACACAGGATGATCAAGGCTCGGCACGTAAAACATGTAAGAATTTAGCTTTTCGTGTACAACGAAGGCACCTCACACGTGAAGCTGCTGTCTGAATTTCTGATGTGGTTGTAAAGGCTTCTTGAGGATACCTTCTGGATTTTTTTTCTTTCGATGTTGCATCGCTCCTAGATTTCACGCATTGTTTTCCTCTCGAAAATGGAGAACGGAGACACATGAGAGAAGATAATTCGTTTATCCATGGCAACTTTATCGATCTTCTTCAATTTATAGGATACCCAATCATTAAACTGCGACTTTTTAAACGACTTCTTTCATCGATTTAACCAGGGGGTAAAATAGAAATAAGCATATTGAAATCCGCACTGGGTTGTGAGGTGAAATCTAATCAGATTCAACAGTGTTGGTTGCTAAGAAGTATTAGAGACTTGAAGAAAAGTTACATTTGAAAAAACATAGTGAGCGGGACACGAAAATAACCCAACATCTGCCCCGCAATGTACGGATGATGGTGTACCACACAGTCTAATGAAGGGCTTTTCAGGATGTGTCTACCTGGAAATTGACCACATGAGGTTCTCCGTGGTCTTCATCTTATGGAAACGTTTCCTTTTTTAAAACATTTAATTCATATTTGAGAAGAAATAAAAACAGTATCAGTATACATTCCCCTAACTCATCACTTAGGAGAAAATCTGGGACCACAGTGTGTATCGCTTTGCATCGGGAGAGTAGTTTCAACAATGGCACTTGTGGGTGCCTCCGTGTTATGTGCGTCCTGGAAAAGGGAAATATCGGATGCATTATCATCACTGTGAGAGTTATTAGCTTGCCATCCGGACTGATGTGTGGATTACATACCACGTCGCTTTGAGAGTGGGGACACAATGTGTCTAACAAGAAAGTATCAGCACGGATTCTGCAAAATCGCCTGAGAATTGCGGATGTTTTTTCAATGCAGTTTTTGGGGAGGGAGCGGAAGAAGGATCGTTTTCCATCAAAGCCAGATATCCTGCAGACCTCGGCGTCTTCGTGAACAAGTAAGTTAGTGTGTGTGGTGTAAAGAAAATGTTCGTCTGATTGCCTCACTCGTCCCTATCACAGAGCCTAACTATAGCCTACTCCTTCAGCCTGCTCTTCTTGTTGGATGTCCAAACGTGACAGTACTTGCTTTTGAGGTGACGGCAGCATTATAAACTAAGTCAGAGCGCAATTGTTCGAAAGGCTTCACCCTCACTGATACTGCGGCCTCTATCTAAAAAGATCTCTAATCATGCGCTGATTTGGGAGATAGAGAGAAGATGCGCGTGCTCGCGTGGGTCTGCTTGCTTTTCACTGCGCGCCCTTGAGTGCGCGAGCATCAGGCTCAGACATCATGAACAGTGAAAGAAAGAGTTCATCTCTTTTCCAAAACAGAATCACACAATTAATTATAATTGTGTTGTGGCTTTACACATTGTAACATGTTGAACAAAAGCTAGGCGAGTAGGCAACTGTGATCCATCCATCCAACTATCCATTCATCCCTCCAGTCTATACCTGGCTCAACCTACATTCACTATCTAAAAATCTTCCATATTTGCACGTGTCTTTAGTAACCTTCGAGAAATAATTCATGGTATATGAAATATTTAGTATTAGAATTTATAGTTGAAAGACTGCACCTCTGGCATCCATGAGTGGTTAACTAAATCGTCAGACATTGGTCTGTTATTTCTTCGTCTTCATCTTGGCATGGTTTACACAGAAGGCGCTTGTTCACTGCCTCTGTGGTGGCCTGTGAGGGAGCTGTCCTTCTTGCGTGGTGCTGAAATTAAAATCCGCCGTTTTCGCTATGCCTCCGCTTAGCTGAAGAAGACATGGATGTTGTAGTTCATGACTCGATAATCGGAGCCACTAGTCTGCTGAATGTAATCCTTAACTAGCATGCAACGAAGCAACAGATGACACATTTGAGGGTGTAGCCTATGTCTATGATATACAAGAAGTTAAATGGTAACAAGTTGCATATCAAAATCAATCTGTCTGTCTACTCACATCCTCTCACCTGCTCAATTAAATAAAGGGTATGGATATTCTTGGGTGAGCATTCTCCTGAACAAAGGTTAGTAAAAACACATATGCCTTTTTTTTCATTACAATGCTTTTGAACTCTGTAGCACGTGAGCTTAAAAATAGATGTCTGTCATGTCAGTGATAAACCAGTGTTGGTGGTAAAAGCATAAATAGAAGTGTCTGTCACTCTTCAGACAAAGAATGAATTGCATCTCTCACCTGTGAAAGTGAGAAACATGGCGAACATTATTCACCCACTGAAAAGAAAAGCGCTCTATATGATGGAGTGACATCACCTTGGGGAGACAAATTAGACTGCTGATTTTATGTTTTTGCCCTGTCACAGGGTTTGACATGATAAATCCTCCCTACATACTCCCAAGATTGCAGTTGTTTGTTGGCAACTGGTGTAGGGTGATTCATAGTAATAAGTAGAGAGACTGAATTCCCCCTCCCCATTCAGCATTCCTCAAACCTATGGAGATTTCTTTAGAGATAGATGCAGGCTGTATGTTTGTCATTGACTATATAAAGATCCAGTCAACCTAAGGAGCAGTTTACTTTAAAAACTGTGGATCAGTGTTTGTTTATTTCACTATGCTAGAGTGACAACAGTGGTATCCCTAGTGTGTCCCAATTAGTCCTCCTCAGCAGTGGGAAGTAGCCTTAGAGCAGGTGCAGCCGAGGGACCAAGAGGGACTTCCTGCTGCTCACACAAAGCCAGTCTTCAGCTGATAATGTTGCTACCATAGACATCTGTTTTATGTCCAATTTTACTACCCATTGTTGTCTGACTTATCTATTGAAAATCATTCCAAGCAGCCATGTCAGAAAATTAATGAACTTGTCAGCTGGAAAAGGGCACTCCTGCAATGAGGTGCCAGGGTCTTGCAAAGCGACACATTCTATACCCATGTTCCCTTCCCACACTCCTTTGTCATATTTTTCCTCCTCAGCCTGTGACTCAGTTCAGATCAGGGCCAGCACTTTGTGCCATATAATAAAATGTTCATTTCTCAAATCGGATTAATCTCTGTAAAGCCCAGCTTAGGACACCATTAGCATTCATTTCTTACACTGCTGGGGACTTGTATCAATAATGGAGCTATCCCCACATTTTTCATCTTCTCTGGGTATAAAATCTCTCAAGGGGTTTCATTCAATGAGAAAGGGGACGGTTACAGAGATCTATTATCTACTCCCTTGCCTTTTGTATTGGAGACTAGCAGGGCAATGCAGGGGGTCTGAAGGCCAGATAGGAGCTGGAAGCCCTAATGCTGGAGGTGAAAAAAGCCTTTATATGGAGAAGAGGTTGACAGCATACACATAGAGGTTTACAGATAGTAAATGTGGAGCGGAATAAATATATACTGGTGTTAATTATGATACATACTGAAAGTTTGTTCATGAACCCTCGTTGAAATATCCAGTGTGTTCAATGAAACCTTTTACAATAGCCCGCAGAACAAATTTCTGTTGAAATTAGCAAAGGTTAATGTATACATGAATGAGTCTTTATTACTAGGATATCTTCCCCTGTGTATGAATATTTGCAGTGACACCAGTTTTAAGCGCCGACACAGCCACATACATTTTTCAGAAACATCTTCCATAAATATCTTTGCTAATATTTTCTTCTCTTGATTGCATGCAGTTAATGAAAGAAAACATAATTATCTCAATTCACCATTCAGCTTTCCTTGGAGAAATTTTGAAGGTGTATGGGTTTTCAAGTCAGTGCAGAGGCAGCAGTGATGTTAAGCTGACGTTTTTGCAGGGTGCATCATGGCTGGTTATTGCTGCTTTTATACATTAGTCAGTCACATGGTGATTAATCATGCATAGTTGCAGAGGTAGGCAAGAAGAGAGTGACTTTTTGACATTTCTCAGATGCCTTCATAAGCCAACAGTGAGTTAGTTCTAACACAATGGCTATTGACATGATGTGGCAAGTCTTCATCACAGGCAGCCATTGTGATTGTGATAAAAACCCACCTCAGTTTCTTTTAAAATGTGCTGGTGGATGACGCATGCATTGCTTTGAAGAGAGTGCTGTGGCCAGATTTGTTGGCTGTGAAAATGTAGTAGTTTGCTCACTGTTTGTCACTGCAAGCTCACTGTCATTATAGCTTCCCCATACAGTCTTTATTGAGAGAAAGGGGAGTTGTTTCCAGTCTGCTATACCTCTGTGAATGATCATTTGAACCTGAGACTATATGCTGTTTGTGCTTGTATAATATAATCTACTCTATCAACCAGACAAAAGCAAGCATCTTGGGCACAGCACACATACACAGACAGACATGAACGGTATCTGCAGTAGCCCCACTCATTAGTCATCCTCTCCAGCATGTCTGTCTGAATGTTCTGTCCAGGGAAAGAACAGCTGAGCAGGGGGACACATTCCACCAGTCGATGGATTAATCAATTGGTGTTCCAGCTCAGCCCATCCATCTCAGGGAATAATCTGGGAGACATCATAAAAGTGCCATTCTGTCATTCTAGAGGCCAGGGAGCATTGCTCCTTTTTTCCCCCTATCTCTCTCTCTCTAGTGCCACTCTTATCGTGGGAAAAGAAGTGGATTAAATGGAATATAGATAAGTGTGTTCAGTGTGGCAACATTGTGAGGTGTTTGCTAGTGTTTTCGCTATTTTGAAACAATACAGCTTGAAATAGTTTTGCTGCTGTGACTCAGGGCTGAAAGGGAATTCGTCCAACTCCTTCACTATCTCGCTGTTTCTTCGCTTCCTTCGTAAAATTCAGCCAAGAGCACTGACCCGAATTCAGGATGCATCATTACTCACCACTTGCCTTACATCACCTTGCCAGTCGTGATGATAGTGTCTTTTCGATTTAGTAATCCTCACCTTTTTCTCTGCTGCCAGTTTCTCTTTTCTTGACCTCACTGGAATGTCACATGCTGCTAAAATGAGAGTGACAGCACCCGAGGTAGGACTGATGTGACGGCTCCGTTAATAACAGCTTGCATGAGCACAGCGCAAACATTCACAAACACGTTCTCTCACACAAACACAGGCACACACACATTAGAAGTTATATATACATATGCACCAGAGGAGTCATTCTTCCTGCCTTCGGGCACCTGAGCAGCATCTGTTTAAAGTGATACTGGCCCTGGCCACCACATTAATCCCTGCTGCTAAATTAAAAGGTTAAATGGGCCGGGAAAGGGTGGCGGGCTATCGCTAGCTGCCTCCTTTTATTTTTCCAGATTTATGGAGGTGAGATATTTAAGTCCTTCTTAGAAAAAAAGGGGAAAAAAGCAAAGGACAATGAGAAAGAAAATTGAAGGCAGGGTAGGAAAGGAGATCTTTCTCTCAAGCACTGTCTTTTCAATTTTTTGTTGTTGACAGTGAAATTTAGAGTGAGCTGAGCATGCTAGGTGCTCTGTGCTTTAAACACTCAAAGTTAAAAACGATTGAACTGGAGAGATACCATTCAAATAGGTTTTTAGTGGTAGCATAGCAACAGAGCCGTGACTACCGCATCCAGGCAGCTTATGAGCTGTTACCTAAAAAAAGAGTTTGTCAATGGACACCAGCCCTAAGTGACAAAACTAGTAAGAATGATTTAATTTAGTACTGTAGGCTATTTTAAAATGCACAGACTGTGAGTCTGCTGGAAGTGATGGTTCTTATCTAGGTTCATTAATGTGAATTTTCTTCACATATGTATAGTCTCCATTCCATCAACCAAATTCGTCACTTTCTCAAACGGAGAGGGGTTACTGAATCCAAAGAAAAGCTGTGTTATAGTAGCTACAAGCACGCGCAAGTGTATGCCAGAGGATGTACTGCTTAACTTTTAACTCGTAGTGTTGTTTTTTAGATGAAAAGAAAATGCCCTGCAGCTGTAATGGATACTTGACCTGTTCAAGCTGATGGGCTTCCCCCTGTGGAGAAGAAGCATTTCTTTCATACTGTACAGTGTTTTGTCCTTAACAAATTTCAAGCTTTATCTGCAGGGGGATTTGCAAAGATAATGTACCTCCCACTCCAACAAAGCAGAAATAGCATTTCACTAGGATCCACTTAATTTTCAGTAAAGTTTCCTCAGGTGAAATCATCAAAATACAGGAAACCTAGAAGAAGTTGTACTGAAGGGCAAAAAAATCAGTCGCAACCTTGCAGCTGTTGCGGGAATGTACATGAATCAAATTGAGCAAAAAAATGAAATGAAAAATTCAGCTGCCCTCTCAGAACACTTCACAGAGCTGTAATATTAAAAACCAATGCTTTTCAGTAGCCTTCACCATGGTTTGACCCTAAGCTAAAACCGGCAAGAGGAGACTAGTCTCATGTTGTGTTTTAAACATTGACTAATGAAATACTTATTCATTGGGTAAGAAAAAAACATAATTTACCCGTGGGTGTTGTTACATGTACACTGTATCATTTTAAAATTAAATCTAATAAGCACAGCTTGGAGAGCGGCAAAGATAAGCATGGGTCCACTGTAATTAAATCACCTTCACACCAAGTGTAACAAGGAAATGTAAATGGTAGTTTTTGCCTGTATGACTGTGAAAGTGAATGCTTTTTGATTATTACAGTATGCACATTGAGATAATGTGCTCTTGATAGCCAAGTACATGCATTTCTGTGTCAAAAGCTATACAGTGTTGTTTGGAATCAGGAACATACGACTACAGTTTTCATAAAAAAGAAAGTAATTTTGTTAGCACACAATGAATCCTAATATTTCTGTTGAATTTCACCACAGCGCACGCACGCGTGTGTGTGTCAATGCACGCATTTGCAAGCACATCCGTGTGCCCTCCTAAACCAGTGCCTTCTGCAGACCCAGAGGTGCAGAATGAGTGTCTGGGATCTGGGCATCTGGGTCAAGCTTTGCTGTCTGTCTCTTAGATCTGTTTTTTTAACTCATAAACCCAATCAGGCTGGCAATCAGATGGTAGCTCAGCTCACTTTCACTGTAGGAGTTTGGTCATCAGTCAAAGCCCTGCAATACAACACAGCGTGGTCACACCCCAGCTAGCAGTGGCACAATCTCTGACTGTTAAGCTATACAGACGTTATGTTTTTGATAATTTGGAGGAAAAGAAGCCCCCTGTGTCTATGAATGCAGTTTTTCACACCTAGAGCACACAAACACACCAGCACTCTAAATCACAAGGAAACACACCTACTGCTAAAACACAACAGTAAAACCTTACACAAAGGAATGCACTTATCTCAGGACAGACTTCATACTCTGTGCTTTGTGCTCACAATTATGTATATCTGTTTTCACTCATAAGCATGCATGTGTACATCATTTGTGTGTTTATCTGTGTGTGTCTCTGCATGAGTATCAGTGTCTTGATGTATTTCTCTCGCTACCCACTCACCCTGTTAGTCTCATGACCTTAATGTGTCACTCATCCTGGCACCTGCATGTAGGCAAGGCTGCCCTACTATGATAGTTTTGATCTGACAAGGATAGACTTACACTTGATTTAATCCAAGTTGTCTCTATGGAGTCTGTTGAGGTACCAGTCTATTTCACTGCTCAGGTCAAGGCCTTGTGACAGGGGCTGTCAGTCCGCTCCTCTACTGGATGTGTGAGAGAGAAAAGAAATGCTTTGACCAAAACACTAGCTGCAGAAAGGCCTGGGTAAACTAAGAGAGCTCATGCATGTCCATTTAATGGGTAATCTCCCTAAGCTACAACAAGAATGAATGCTGAACAGATGCCACCTCATGTAATGAAAACCTTACACTTGTTTCCAAACAGCCATCTTGTCAGCAATTAAGATGAAAAGCTTTATTTTCATATTGATGACAATTGATTGTAAAAGTTTAAATATCATGGCTCCTTAGTTCTTAAAACTTACTCAGCTCATAATAAAGCCACACTATAGGGCAGTATAAATCAAAACAAATACAGATAATTAAATAAAATTAACACATTTTCACATAATAGCAACAATCAGTGGCACATGTTATTCTGTGTGTCAGCTGATAATATTTCTCATGAATGAAAACACAAAAATGAATTGGTGGGTATAAGTAGTCAAGAGAAGCAGTAGAGAGGTATCCAATCATGCTTGACAGGAAGAGGGAAATGCGCGCATATGTGTGTGTGTGTGTGTGTGTGTGTGTGTGTGTGTGTGTGTGTGTGTGTGTGTGTGCACGTACAGCCCAATGGCTAGCCTTCTGCAGCCTGTGCCAGACTCTTCAGCATTTGGCTGCAGCCCGTCTGTCACTGAGGAAAGAAAATAGTCACACAACATTCAAGGCCTTGTCACATTTCATTTCCCTTTAGTGGATGAATTAACATAATTTAAACATTGGCAGATATGTTTAAATGAAAACATATGTAGGTATAGTGTATTGCGTCAAATCCAATGTATGTACTGCGAAAACTATGAGAAGAATAATGCAATACATTTATTTGAGTTAGTTTGACCCGTTTTGAATGTAAAATGATGATCTATTGCTGCCTAAGCAAGACTACCTGACTTAATTCAAATAAATGCCTCTTGATCTAAAATGTATTTATACACACACACACACACACACACACACACACACACATATATATATATATATATATATATATATATATATATATATTAGCTGTACAGTACTACTACAGTAGGTACAAGACAGACATTTATTTAGCAGTCTTGTATTTAATAAGTCTGTTAAATACTGTTTGTTATAGTGCCTTCTGTTACCAAGTCTGTTAAGATGCCTTTTCTCAAAACAAGTTTAAGAATCAACCAGTGGAATTATAATTATCATATATTAAAATGCACTTTTTTAAGAAATGTTTCATTTTTTACAAGATAAAATAAGATAGATAACTGCACTAGAACCAAAAAATAACTCTTGAATTTAAACAAAATTTGCTGCCTTTTAAGAGAAAGTAGCTTTTATACAAGAAAATGTTTTAAGAATTCATGTTTGGTTTATGTATAGTGCTGGAGCCACACACTCATCCACATAGCAGAGACCAGGGTCAGTTCAGCAAGCAGAGATACAGATACTTTAAGCTTAGATGTACTGTATAGTGTTGTTGGCAGTGCACATGGGTGGGAAGCCAGTGAGGGATCATGACCTTGTTGTTGCATTAGCAACTTCTACAGCTCTGTTGGGTTGCCTACGCAGATGAGGGTTGGATCTAGCAGGGCAATATGAACCTGTATGAGAGGGAGTAAAGAGGTGGAGGAATTTATCTCTTATTTCAAACTTTTCAGATTCATCTTTGCACTTTGCACAATTGAAAAGTTGAATTCAGAAACAATGAAATGTGCCCTTGCTCAATTCAATACACTTAGCTGTTTTGCTGCTTAAGTCTTATTTGGTTTAGTATAACCTTTGGCTTATGATGGCTAAAGTTCGCAAACTTTAGATAGATATTTCTGTATGACCGACATTACTGAGTCACACTACATATTAATTATTGTAATTGTCGCTTACAGCCACAATGTTCAGCATATACTTCATAGTCTTACTGTAAGCTATTAACTAAATGAAACTTTATTAAACTGAGCTGAATTAAAAGGTAAAACAATCATTTATGAAGAATCAGCTTGAAGGTCACTGCTTATCTTTAGCTTAAAAGTTTGAAATCTTTTATTAATAAAATAAATTTTATTAGTTTTTAAGTAAGATTTTGTTTTATACTGACTAGACTTTCAATAAATCATACCTCGTCATTTTGTCATAACCAATTGGAGTTTTTGCTTGATACTAGCAAATTTCACTACATTCCTTGATATTTCTTGCTTGTGATTGTGTGGTTTGATCCTCCCCTGCTCTGGAGTCTGTCGCAGTGATATAGTGATTATGTATAGTAACAGGGGAACATTCCAGGCTCTACGTTGACTGCTAATTGGGCTCCAGTGTAACGACTGTGTCATATTAATGACCCAGATCCAGCTCATTGTAATATTCATGAGGTGTGTGGATTGCCTCCTCTCTCTGGGACTACATGGTGCAGAGGTTTATGATTCTGTATGTGTGTGCTAGAACGATAGATGGTATGTTGGTGTGTATGCGTGTGTGGGTGTAGGGAACAAAGGCTGATCACTGTGTGCCAGCTCTTCTTCAATTTAGCCTTTTGTGTTCCCGAAAAGTGGGTACAGCGTCTACAGCTTTGTTTCTATGATGTGGGTTTCCCCCTTTCCCCCTGCCATTGATATAAAAAGGTGTGTGCTGATTTAAATCTGCATCTGATCCACAAACAATGTTGTTGGGTAATCAGCTCTCTTTTTGTCACATTACATTGAAAAAGAGACAGGGAAAAAACAGACTTGAGACCAGGTGGTCCATGTTAAATCATCCATTTCAAAAGTAAATCCAGAATGAGCTGTTTGTGTTAGGCTGCATTGCAGAGAATGACAAAGCCCTTTGGGAGATGAGTGTGGTGTGTTTTTTTAGGGCAGTGTGGACAGGTTAAAAGGGTCTTCTGTGCCTGATGAAACAGGTGGGACCCCTACAGTCACTGGCATGCAATCCTTCCTCTTCCTCCCCTCACCAGTGTGCTCCGCATTTGCATAACACTAATCGGAGCATAAAAGAGAGTCGTATTCTTTCTGTATTCATTAGCTTAATCTCTAGGTGTTCCTTTTTTCTGTACAGGCCCTATCATGTCCTGGCCATCATATTGCATATTTCTCCGCTCTAAGGCATAATTCTGCTGTGCTATTTCTTTTTGCGTTGCTTGAATTGGAATCTGGAGTTTTATAGTTAAAAGAGGTCAAATGAATGTGAGGTGTCCCTTGCGGCTAAGAAGGCTAAAACACTTAAGTAAGGAATCAGAACAGAAACAAGTTCCTCCTATTGTAGTCTGGACCAGCAAGATCACAATGGGCACGCCTGGTTGACTGATGAGACAGGACAAGGTCTTTTGAAGGACAAATGATTTTTACATCCAATTGTCAGATGTGTAAGTCATGAACTGCTGCCTCACCATTTCCTTATCTCTGTGTGTATTGAGGACAATCAACCACAAACTCCACTCTACTCTGGACTTTCTACTCTCCCCTAATTGGAATTCTTCTTTTTGTTTCATTTGAGTGTTCAGTTTTGAAAGATGAACCTTAATGGCAAATTGTTTCCTTGTACAGAGCAAAATGATGCATAAAAAAGCAGGGCGTGTTACACTGTATTTTGTCTTCCAAAGACAAATTAGATTTTAATGAAGAATGAAAGTGGCTCTGTGGAGTCGTTGGCATAACATCAGATCCTGCACAGTAAGTTCTGTGCAGTGATGAGGCATTCATTATAGCCAGTTAAGAATGGCAGCTATCAATCTGTAAATGAGCTGTATAAGTCTAATAAATTATACTGCAAGTGTAGGAAGCATACCCATAAATGTCAAAAATGCAAATAGGCTTCAATTGATGGTTGGGCAAACAGGGAAAGTATAGAGGATGGTTCTCTTTTCCCCCCAAAAAAGCTAGGATCCTCCATCCTCTCATTTAACGTGACAATGGAGGATTTCATCATTGTGAGGGAAGAGATTCACTGACTTAGGGGAGATCTAGTGTTCTTTGTGGTGAAATAGGAGAACAAATCTTCATAAGACTGTTCTGCCATTTTTGTACTCATTTGTTCAAACATCAAAGGATCGGCTGCATTGTGATTAAAGCCTCTGTGAAGTGGACCTTAATCCAAATTAATTGATGGAGCAATGTTGGAACATGGTAACATGAACTGTATAGTTTTGTATGCTTCAATGGGAACACTTGAATTGCTTGGGAGCTTGACTGGAAGTGGAATGAAATTTTTCATACACTGTTTCATTTTATTTTTCATCTGTCAGTCAACATGTGTAGAACATTTTATATAGAACAGAGATTCTAATTGGCATTTTTTTTTTCTTGTTTTAAGTTTTTAAATGGACTTTGTTGAGTAGATATTGCAACTTTGAGCACTTTGGCTCATGAACACATTCATTTCTGTAAAGTATCACCTTTTTATATGGATCTGATGGAAATATTGATACACATTCTTAAAGAGGAGACGTATTATCCACCTATAGCAACATGGATAATGTGCCTGGGAAAATCTAGGACATGTAAGCTTTATTGGCTAAAAATGTTAATTTAGAGGTGGAATATTTGTACCACAACTAATCCATGTATATCATTTTTTGTGACATTTATAGATTTTAACCTACAGTTTATTGAGTTAAAAACAGATGTTTGAAGAGTTAAGTCACTAACTGATATATATTTTGTCTGCATTCATTTGAAATAGTTTGGTACATCGGCCTCAATTCAAGCAACAGTGGACGACGTAACTCGACATTATATATGCTGGTTCTGGACTGATTTGCAGCTGGTCATTAGGAAACTATCTTCGAGGCACAATAGTGTATTGTGTGATATAAATATTATTTCAGCAGTAAATATCCTTCCAAGCACCGTGAAATTAATCACAGAATTAAATCAAAGAACTTGGACTGTGCTCAGGCAATTATGGGCGAGGAAGGGGAAAAAATTATTTAAAAATGAAGGTGCATTAGTTTCAACTAAGGGGGCATTTACACCATAATTCACCTTTGTGGAACCGGGTCAGCATTATTGTAGCTTGGCACTGAATAAATGCATGAATAGAACCTGCATCATTATCTATTCTATTTAATTGTGAAATGTATCACCCATTTGGTTTAATGCCTCCCTCACCTTGAAAATGGGTAACAGGCCAAGAAGACTGCTGTGTGCTCCAAATGGCCTGGGTGTTGATCGTGGTCACTATGGCTTTTCGTGTGTCAGACCTGCTCGTGAACTCAGACAGCAAGTAAATGTCCACTTGCCAGATGCCTACTAACCTGCTGTCGTGTGTGACATTGCAGTCCCACTTTCTAACTGTGTCTTTGGCTGTCATTCAGCTTAGCAGCATTGGGAAACCTTCTCTCTCTCTCTCTCTCTCTCTCTCTCTCTCTCTCTCTCTCTCTCTCTCTCTCTCTCTCTCTCTCTCTCTTTACTCAATCAAGGAAGTGTCGGGCATAATGATGCTCCTGCCTCTGGACTTTGCAGTAAACAAGTGTTTTGAATGACAGTTTGGTTGCCATTTCTAGAATGCTAGATGAAATTTGCAGAAGCCACCACATCTCAGACATTACCCGCATTTTATGTCTTTAAATAACCTCTAGGTGCAGGAAGAGAAAAATACAGACAGACAAATAAAGAAAGCTTGAGGGAGTGTGTTAAAATGGAGGATTACACTTTGACATACCGTGGGGGGAGCCCTCCCCTTTTCAGTGCAGCTGAGGTTCAATGTAATTTGCCATGTTTTAAGCTTAATGCCCATGGGCTGTTACAGGATTTAAAGACCTTACGAAATATGCTAGACCACATATGCTTATAAATATGAAAGAAAATACAGGGTGTAGGACTGAGAAAAACAGAGATAATATCCTGGCTAGTATACATTTACAGTAGAGTAGTATTAATACATACACATTTATTACCCTTATTAGAGAAGGTAAATGAGGATGTGTTATTGGAAAAGCAATATACAGCAGCATAACAAGTGGCAAAACAAATTACCTCTACAATCAATTATCACGTAAAGCTATAAATTATGTTTAATATTTTTACTTTTGAAATAAGCAACCAATACTGGTAATTAGTATCATACTACAATATGAATAATGAGGGCAACATGGTGCATAATACACTATGCAGAGATATGTGTTTCAAAAAAACATTACAGCCCAATCTTACCAACTAATTAGATTGTATAACCAAGACTATACTGTGAACTGTGGTGAAACAATATTTGGATATATAATATTTGAAAAAGTCAGGTGAAAATTAACTTTTCTTTAGAAATCATTAAAAACTGAAAACAGGGAGCCCTGTCTTTCAGTGGCTTCTGTCATTTGAGGTACACTGCTGCTCAGTGACTGTTGTGCTGGAAGTAAAAGTTTAAAAAGAATCTGTTTCCACATGTATCACCATCACTATGTGTGTTTTTCTCAACACATACAAACACAATAGCAGTTGTTGCATCATGTAATTCAGATCTGTATAATTAAATTCAAAATATTCAAGTTTGTAGTTTGTTTTCTGCTGACTCTGATTATTCTGAAAAGTGTCCCTGTTGTTTTGTCTGGATCCTGTGGTCTCTTCACTCTCTCTCTCCAAACTATCTCATCCTCTCCACTCTGGTAAACATTAAGTACTGCATCTTCCTCTCCCATCTTCCTCCCACTGTCCTGCTTCACATTTTTCTCTTTCACTAATCTCTATGTGCTTTATGCGAAGTAATTGGTTTAGAGAAGTGTTTATCCACATGCTCCACATTTCTCAGCTCATGTGATGCTGAATCCGGTAACCTGTGTGCCTTCAATCACACAGTCATTCCAGGGGAGCAACAATACCCCGGCTGATTTCAGCTCCACTTTTCCCTCGGTAATGGGAAAGCTAAAGACGGCTGGCTGCTGGGGCATCGCACAAACAAGGCAGGCTTGGGGGGAGTAAAGCACCTCCAGAAAGCAAGCACATCAGCGCTATTGTTAGCACATAGCGGGAGATTAGCGCTGATGGCTGTATGTGAGCTAGCAGGCTTGGCTGGTGTTCTGTGTCGGATGCTAACCCAGCCCACCCTTGCTGCCACCACCATGTCACAATTAGCCTGAATAGCTGCAGACATGATTGCTCGCCCTGGTGGCAATGCAGTCAATCCATCTCCAATCACAGATATATCACCACTCTGGAGATCAGCATAATGAATACTGCACCCGTTTTCACCTAGTAGATTATATACTTTGCCAGAATCAGGAGATACACTATCCATTGTTCATTGCTCTAATTTCTAAGACTAAAACGCTCACAATAGACAGTTATCTAGGAGTGAGTCATCAACACAAGATATTACATAGGTGTTGAAACAAAAAAAAAAAAAAAAACATAATGAAACATGAAGTGGCATCTGTACTATATGTTCCTGAACAGGGGAGAAACAACAATGCAGAAACTTAAACTAAAATTAGCTGTATGTTCTATAAATGTCAAAGCCTGATTTTATGATTGTATTAACAGCATAGCCACAGACAGAAACACTATAGCAGCAAATAACACACAGTCTGCCTCCTTCATTTTTCAGCGTGTACCTCTTTCCCAAAACACATGATAGCAACACAGTTGCACAAACATGCACACATGCATTTTTTCCGTGCCTCTGACTGATTACAGTGCAAGATTAATTAGCAGGCAGATTGCTAAATGGTGGTGAACATGGTTTGATGTGCAGAGGTAAAGAGTAGACTCTCCATGGAATACAATAATGTCCTCTATGCCTCCTCTCTCTTTCCCTCTCATCCTTCTCTCCTATCTATTTCTTCCTCTCTTTCTATATTAAGCTCTTCTGGGTTAATCATTCCTAGAGGACGACAGCACCACAGTGCTGCAAAAGTGACACACAGTTGTGTGCAATAGGGTTCTTGTGCACCCACTTCCAGTGATTACGGACTCTTTAAAGGATAACCACAGATCTTACTGCCACACTGTGTTCAGCACTATACACTTCAAAAGAGGTGAAGAGTTTTAACACTTGTGTTGGCTTCCTCTAATTTTCCCAGAACCAATTCACTTGACCTTATTCCTCATTTATCCTTGTATTTGCCTGTCCTTTACTTTGGCACCACAAGAGGGGTTTCTAATCTTCATCTTATTATATGGCATTCCTTCACCTCTCCTGACATCCTTGCACCCTATTTCGCTCTGTTGTGTTGTGGGCCCCAGTGGGAGGCGAGTGCTCCAATTCATTTGTTTGCATATGGGGGATATGTCCAACTCTGACGGATGTCTTTGGCTCTTGCAGTCCCTCTGTAGCTCGTGGTTTACAATAGAATTTTCTATGAGTCTCTCAAAGGACCTTATCCTCAAATAGAGAGATAAATAAAACACCCCCACACACATACAGTACATACTGACATGCAATTCCCTTCATGTAACCACACAGAGATATGCACATGCACACTCACAAAGAGACTGATTACACATGTCTACATATACATAATCACACATGTGCATATAGTGTGCATTATTCACTAGTACCCACACATGCAGGACATGAATAAAATAATTAAAGGCTTTGTTAAAAAAACATAAAAAAAAATACACAGAGTATAGTGATGTACAAGTGCAATAACCATTAAAGTCCTCTGATGTCTTCACATGAAATCAGTGGTTGCCAGTAATAGTCTGCTCCATGTCCAAATTAGTCTGCATGGTGACTCTCTTAATCAATGTGGTTGCAAACTGTGATGTGATGTGACTGCTAACATGAAGTCGCTCTCTCTGTTTCTCACTCACACACACACACACACACACACACTCCCGAGGTCTCCTGCTAAAGTTAAATGTCTGCCAGCTGAGTGTGTCCCTCAGTCAGGCTTTTGTTCATCTCCAGCTGAAGCTCTGTAATTTGTCTGCCAGTAATTTGTCAGGAGAGAAGGTTTAGGGTTGCCAAATTTGCCGGTAGCACTATATAAAAACACACACTTTGAATTTTCAATCATCTTACATTTTACAGCACTTGTATTTTTGAAAGAAGGTCAAGACATGCAAATAATTAATATGTTTTAACATAGAGAGTGAACTTATGTGCACAGAGATCTGAAAGCACACCAGAAGGTATAAAGCTTCTCTGTCCATTTCTAAACCAGTCACATAGTTATATTGTGAGTGTGTCTGTGAGGTTGTATGCGTATTTCTGTTGGGTGTCTTCACACATGCAGTATGTAAGAATTCATTACTGGCTGAAGTCACACTCTTTGACGATGCTTTGGTGCAGACACAGTTCTGAGTGCTGTGTACAGCTTGTAGTGCTGAGTGCTCCAGCATCATCTGTAATGGGATATGTGTTCAAGTTCAAACTGAAACAGCACCCTGTCTCATGAGCAAATCTGAAACAAAGCTGTGTACTCTGCCGTTCTGATCCATGCTTTTTGATGCCAAATTAAATTGCACAAGCCCTGGAGACATTTCTGCATCTGTAAAACCGCAGAGGCCAAGATGCCCGTGACTCTGCAGGGTGAACGGCAGGCATGTGGCAGGGGAAATGTACTTCCTCGGTTCATTTCATCTCTCCACTTTCTCTCTCTCTCTCTTTCTCTCTCACTATGGCTCTTTGCCTGACTCATTCTCAAAATAGAGCTACAAACCTGAGTACCTTTTCTTGGTGGGGAGCACCGGTAGTATTGTGGGTGAGTATTCGCGCACTTGTTCTATTATTAAATCCTGGTTATGTAAGCTACCAAGAGACGACACCAACGAATAATGATTCACCATAACTCAATTGTATAACAGGCCTATTTCGACAAGGGAATCAGAGGTGGTGCGTGTGTATGATAATGTGTAAGGGGGAGGGGGCTGCATTAGTTGATTCATTTCCTGTTGAAATAGTTTCTTTAGTGACTGCAAGCTTTAACTACAGCATGTCTGTGACCAGCACGTCTACACAAGAAACAGTATAGGTCTAAAATTCAGCCGGCAAAAATGACCTATAGTTACATTTACACCATCTAGCAGCTGTAGTGATTATGACCTGGGGAGAAAATGCAGTTAAGATGACGTCAATATAAGGTGACAATGTGCCTTATTAACAAGAGGAGGTGGGTTTGGTGGATGGCTGGATATTTATATAGCAAAAAGTGGATTTAGCTGCAGGAGACTGCTGTTCGCTTCCTGTTTCCAACCACGAGTCAGGACATTTTTTTTAAAAACCGTAACAACAATTGTCGTAGTGTTTCCTGTAGGCTGTGACAACAAAGGTTGCATGATTTTAAGGAAGTATAAACCACACTTCAAGTGATCATTTTAACCCAAACCATGATCTTTCCCAAACCCTAACCAAATTTACCTTAATCACAGCATTGTCACACCATAATAGTTTGAGGTTTTTTTTTAACAGGGATTTATAACGGTTTTGGAAAGCGGCATATTATGGTCCTTTGGGTCATTCTGGAGTGCAGGTAGAATCGACCTATGTGGTCGTTTAATTATGAGAGATTATTGCCCTGACAATAATCTAAGTGTCTGTAAAGGGTTGATGGTGGAATTACAAGGATATACAGCATCTTCTTAGCTCATAAATGAGTCATTTAGATATTCTCTCTGACCAAATTGGATTTCACATGGGTACTGTATAGCTCTACCTATTATTAATCTAAAAGAACCTACTCATATTGACTTCTATCCAACACCGTCCACCCCAATACCCCTGTAATACAATAAAGTACAACTATTGTGTCTTTATTGTTCAGTATTTGTCAAGACTTAAAAGGTGCTGAATCCCTAACCCCAATTGTTTTTAGTTAGTGGTGTGTCTGTATTAAACTGCATTGTAAGCTATTTCTGTTGTCCACCCTTTCTAGCCCCTGAATAGAG
Source organism: Thunnus thynnus (assembly GCF_963924715.1). Lineage (NCBI taxonomy): Eukaryota > Metazoa > Chordata > Actinopteri > Scombriformes > Scombridae > Thunnus > Thunnus thynnus. The sequence continues at coordinate 13,641,418 of NC_089521.1, forward strand.
TAATTCATGTGTAAAGTTTGTTTAATCTCAATTAGAAAATAAAAACCTTTAATATCTGCACGTGGAAGCAGCTTGTAAACAAGGATATTTCAGTGGGCTTATCTGTTGACCTACAACACTAGACTGATGCCCTATTTTATCCTCTCATCTCACACCCTCTTAAATTCTTTCACTCTTATTTTGCTTGATGCCCTTGATATCCTGAAGTGCTCCATACTGATGAAGCCAAATAACTTTAATCATTGCATGCACCTTGACAATCTTTGTACAATCTTGTGATATCAGACTAGCTATATACACAACAGAATAATATCTAATAATCTTCAGTTTTTTAAAGGTTTTTTTTTTTCTTTTTTTACTTATAAAGTAATGCAGTGCCTTTTTTAGTCAAGTGATGCCTTCAACCATTTTATTTTATTTGCTTTGTACTGTATTGACACCTTAGTGTCAAAGTAAAAAAATAGTAGATTTGAATGAAAGATTGCTTTTGGCATTCCGTCCAGACTATCCACATATTTTTCAGTGCAGGTTGAAATTTAGTCTGCACACTTAAAAGAGAAATATAAAACACTAGCAAATGGTAGTAGCATTTGACACAGGTCATGTATTGCCATGCCATCTGACCTGGCAGCCCTCCCAAAAAAGAAATAGAGGGGAGTCACAGCTGCTGTCTCACACCTCCTCTTCCCTCTCTGTGTCTCACTCTCACACACGTTACCCCATCTATCTAATCCACATGGGAGGAAACACAGTCTTAGTTATCATGTTTAATTTGTTTCCCACTGTGTCTCTAGTGTTCTCAGCTGAATTATCAAAGCGATTTGATCTCTTCTGTTACATGCAGTGTGTACGCCAACCAAATCAGAAAAAAGAACAGAAGAAAAAAAGCAACAATAAAGGGATTTTAACAAGTGTGACCAGCTTTTTATAACCTCATACATTGTTAAATTAATATGTAATGCTCTTATAACAAATTAGACTATCGCTTTATTGAAAAAATATGATTTTCTCTGTTGATGTGTATAATTAGAGGCTGTTTCAGTGGTGTTGACAAATACAGACTGTTTATGTGAAAACTAGTGTTTTGATTTGTTGGACCATATCAAAGGGAGCAGGGGATTTACAAAAATGTGATATTGGACCAGGCAGGTTTTTGCCATTAAAAGTGATATTGTGAAATTTACCTTTCTGAGCTAATGAAAACAGTGGCCCCTAGCCAGCACATGTGCTGTGTGGAAGCACACAGTAAACTAGAGTGTAGTGAGCAATGACCCATGCTGAGGTTCTGCTTCCATAATTAAAGTTCATTGCTTTTCCATTGCGCTTTTTTATTTATGGTGTAATTTAATTTGGCATGAGGGGACAAAAAAATAAAGTGCACTTTAGAGTCTAATTGATGCTGGTTTCTCCTAAGTCCTGCATCCTCAGCATTCTTCCTCTCCAACCAATGAAGTTAACTAGGCGGGGGATAGAGTGCCGAGAAAGATAGCGGGGAGGGAGAAACGCGTAGGGAGGGACAGGCAAAAGGAAGAAGATGAGAAAAAGGAGGTTATCGCATGGAGGGTGCAAATTTGATTTCTTCTACATCCATTGTTAGCTCGTGGCTTTGAGAGGCGGCGAAAGCAGAGTCCATTTTCTTGTTACTGTTGTGAGGGAGATTAGCGGAGACTGGACTTGTTTCTATTTGAGGAATAATGAAGAGTGTGTCTCTATACAAACCCCACTCTACTCTTGCAGCAGGTCCTCTATTAGTCTCCCCCTTCTCTCACTCCACTTCTGTCTCTCTCCATAGAAATGTAAAGCATGTGATGGTTCACCATTCCTCTTCCTGTTTTCTTTTTTTTTTTTTTAATTTAAATTCAGCTTATAAAATAAGAGAGCAGATCATATTTGTATTGTAGCATGACAGTAGGAATGTGGAAGAAAGTCATGTGGAAATGGCAAACTCCTGGGGTACCACGCTCTCACCAGGTGAGAATTCCTACAGAGGAGCTTTGCTGCCGAGGAGCACTTTACTGTAGCAACAATGTCATCTTAATTATGTTCTTGCTGAAAACCTGCTCTGACACAAGGCTTGGATCCCTCCCTAGATGGTAGAAAGGGGAAGGGACTACCTCACATCGGTCTGAAAGTATGAGCTCCCTTGCATACTTTCTGCAGCACTCTTATTTTTAGTATCTTGACTTTTTGCAGCTATGGGGAACCTCCCAAATGACCTGAATGTAAGGATGCATTTGACACCTTTGTTCATTAAGAAAAATAAGGAGTAGAAAGGCAGCCTTTCATGGGCTCCCATGACAACATAAGAATGCCTGGAACAGGCCATGGAGAGGCCGCTTTACAAAGCTTATGTAGCCCCACTTCTCTGCCTCCCAATAATTCACTCTGGTCCTGGTGGAGTAAAGGTGTCAGCCAAGACATTCACACCGCCGGTTCATCTGAACAGAGAAATGGAACGATGAAAGGAAAACACCAGAGGGGATGGAGGAGGACAAGTGGCTCTTTTAATGACTCTGGAGTGTGATGGGAATGCTGTTAATGAGGAGGGCTGGGATAAGAAGCTATGCTTCCCACGTAGACACAGACAAGCCTGGGAGGAGCCTGGAGAACAACTCGGCTCAGCTTTCTCAGTGCAGTTACAGCTGAGCAAAGCCAAGCAGAGCTCTGCAGACCACAGGAGTGTGGGGTGAATAGAGTTTGACTGTAAAGCAGGCAAAGATGGCATTGAGAATGAGCTGCTCCTCTTTCTTCTCCTATGCTCCCTTCTCCCAGAGAGACAGTGGCAGCTTTCCGGTGTAGATCACAAAGGTGGGAGATGGAAAGTGAGCGGGAGTGGGAGGAAGAGGGAGAAGAGAGAGACAGTAGCCCCAGGAGGGTACATCTCCAGTCAGTAATTCCACTGGGGCTCTCCCCACCACTCTTCAGTTTCCATTGCCAGATGAAAAATAAATAACCTCTTCAGACGGCCTCCCTCTCCTCTGAGAGAGAAAGCGAGCTTTCCCAAGAGCAGTGTTCACTTTCCATGTAGTTATTTCTCTGTCTCCCCTCTTTAACTCCATCTTTTTTCACACACTGTCACATGTACAATCTGTCCATATGTACTGTAGATGTACATTACATTATTTCAACCATATTTTAGCTCAAACACATACATTGATGTGTACCCTTGGTAACTACAGTGTAGAGAGACTGACTGAGCAGAACAAAACCATATTCTCATGTTAAATGTTCTTCCATGTAATTGTGTTCACTATCAGAACATAATCCTCTGGTTTGCCAACAATACACAGTCACATACAGTGACTAACATTCTGAAAACTACCATGCATCATATTTTTTTTTGTCTTTACTCCTTCCTACTTAAGCATATTCAGCTTCATTATGACTCACATACTGAAGTATTAGATGCATCACTCTGCTTCCGCCCTCTGAGTACTGTCTGCTACATGCCTGTGTTATCAGCCTGTGTCAAGCTATGTAGTACGATACTGCTTTTGTACAAGGAATAAGTAACATTTACTTATCTTTTCCGCAATGGAGCATTGACTCCCTGTGCAATCACGACTGGCAGAGCATAGCAGTTGGTGCTGCCAGGCATTGAAGCTAAAGGCTAGTCTGGCGCGAGATTGTTCTGGAAAGCGCTGTAAGGCTGATGGCCTCTTCGAGAGAGACTTGTGGCCGATTGTGCATGACGAGTGCTCCCTGCTATCTGACGCTTTTCCTTGGGCTTTCATGCAAAAAGCTGAGCAGAGGAAAGGATGTCTCACATGTGTATATGTCTGGTAATGGAATAATGAATTTTATTATTCACAAATAATCCATTTATCATTATTACTTTTGTTATGGTCACTGGCACAAAACAGTGTGTGAACATTTTCCTTTTCCACATGGCTTGTGTAATTATTGCAATGGTTTGGTAACTTGTCTCTGGGAAGACATGCATTAACATATACTCAAATATACACATGCTCACTTCCTCTCTTTCCCTCTCTTCCTTTAGCATGATGATGTCCTGCATTATAATCTGGCCTTCATATTGCCTCTTTTTTGGTAGCATGTCAGCATTTCTTTTCAAGATCAACTTTAACTCCTGATACCTGTAATGAATGCTCTGCTTAGCATTGATAACTTATCCGTTTATCTGTAACTGTAAATCCGTTTAGGATCCCAAGCCTAACAGGGCATGGCATAGCTACACTCCTGTATGATCAGTCTTTTGTGTGATTTTGCACATCACTGTGAAATGTGTCCACAAGCATTTTCAGAGCTGGGTGAAGAATTGTCTCTGTTTGTGGAAATAGACATGCATGCAGTAAGAGGTTGTTATACTGGGTTCTCCCATGTGAGGCTGAAAAAGAGTGAGAGGATAGATTTTTCAAAGCAAAATTATGGCATTTATTGCAAAAAAAAAAAACAAAACCCAAAACAAAACATGGCACTTTGAAGCACAGATTCAGACAATATATAGACACAAATGTACACACACATGCACACATAAAACAAACAACACTTAAGTCTCAAACCCTGCAGCTGTCTCTAGAGTATGTAATACTTATTACACCATAAAAAAAAAAAAAAAAAAAATGTAATGTAAAGCTTCTCCTGATGGTAGCCATAGGGTCATTACTACCAATTAGAGTTGCAATGTGCCTCATTTATTATGAGATTTCTTATTTGCAACATTCACATTTGCTCGGGGTGGCACAACAGGAAAGGCCATGGGGTCACAAATCACAAGGTTTCATCCTCTGGGGAGTACAAATATGCAAGTAAAGTAAATGTTGCAATCTACCCATTATGATTTGATATTTTCTGAGTACAAGTGGGAATATCTGCTTGATTAAGCTTTATTTATTCAGGAAGTCTCAGTCAGAGAAACCTGAGAACAGAATTCATATTCAGAGGGCCAAAATAATCCGCTGCAAATTACATTATAATGATTAGTTTCAAATATTTTGTTTCTGAAGTTGACAGTTTGACCACGTTGTAGTGCAACAGGAAATGTTATGAAATGTCCAAAATGGAAATGGTTCAGCCTCTGGGGTGGGCTGAATGTGCTCTGATGTTGACACTAGAGGAAAGATCATTGGGTCACCAAAAGTATTAGGTTACATCCTTTTGGTGCTGTGAATATCCACATCTCATTGTAACCAGTCGAGCTAGACAGAAGGTTAAATGGGTCAGTAAAATCATCCTGAATCATTCCCTGGGGACCATGAATATCAATAGTAAATCTCACAGACATCTAGCCTGTAGTTGGCTAGATATTGGACCAACTGATTGACTAACCAACATTACCTTGCATAGACCTTGTGGATATCCAGCAAAAAATCAAACCGAAGTGACAATGCTTGTGCTGACACAACAAACTATTAAATATTTTATGCAGTTTAGTCTGCACACTCTTTACTGCTTACACACTTAATGATCCATATTTTCAGAGCTGGTTTTATAGCTATAGTTACATACAGGCATTTCATCATAAAACAGCTTAATGTGACTGTACCAAGTAGTCAGCTCTTGCATCAGATGGCATGCCCGTTGAAGCTCCTATTTAATTCCTGGAAGAAAGTCCAAATGAGTAACATCTGAAGAAAGAACAGAGGGGAAAATGAGAGAATATCTCTCTAATTTGTCAGTTGTATGTTCCTTTGATGGTGCAGCATGGTAGCCACTTCAGCTGCTGCTCTCATCTTCTACTAGAGACAAACACACCCAGTGACTCACCATGATGTCCATCACACGAGAAATGATATGAACGGTAATCAAAAAAATTCTACTACCCTCCTCTGTCCTCTTCCCATTCCTCCACAAGTGTCTCACATTTTTTGGTCATATATCACATCCATTCGCCCAAAGATTTCTATATACCGCTTTTCATAATTTGTATTCTCCTGTTCTCCCACTCAGGTTTTCATTTCTCAGTCTTACCTTCCTTTTATTTTCTGCCCTCTCTTTTGACCTCACTCCATTTATCTTACTCTCTGTTTTTTAAATGTTTCCATTTTCTTCTTTATGTTGAATTGTGACATTTATTAATAAGCAAGAAACATAAGCTGAGTCAATTGTAGTTTCAAGCTGCACATGCAATTTACCTTCATATTGTACTATACCAGGTTGCTTTGTCATTGACGTATCACTCTGTGGCAGCAGGACATCTGTTCTCATGCATTTTTCTTCAGCGGTTTTTGCCAGCCTTTCATATGAGAGTCAGACATTTAGAGGAAGATATTTCATGTTGGTAATTTACTCCTCTCTCTCTCTCTCTCTCTCTCTCTGGGACTAACCATGCAGTCCATGTCTTTCATCTTCCCTGCTTCTCCTCAAACTACCTTTTGCCTGACTTTTCCCTCTGCCTTTTGATTATTGGTATTGTTTCCCTATTGCCTCCATCTGGATATTCCCCTTTGTGTCATCCTTAATGTCTTATTATCCAATTAAGCATCTTCATGTAGCTCTCGTATCCCTAATGACAGGGTCTTCATGAAAACAGATCACAGAGTCTTCAAAGACTCTAACATTTTTGATGGGGCCAAACCAGTTACCTCTCCCATAATGAACAACTGACAGCTGGTGAAAACCAGGAGGGTGACTATGAATCCATTTCACAGTCATATGAGTAGAAGGAACATTTGCTTGTCAAAAATAAATAATCAAAGAGACAAGACTGGCTTGAGTGAACCCAGGATCCAAAGGAATGTTCTATGCACCGTAAAATGCTTCATATCACAGTTATACCTTTGCTCTCCCCCTTCGTCTTTGTTACTCTGTTTTCCTATACAGCCCAATCAGTTAGCCTTTCTTCCTCTTTCCAGAACATAACCTCATCCCTCTCTTCTGCTTGAAATCTCTTTAGACTTCAAATGCTAATTCAGTCAGGCACTTAATCAGACATATTAATTCCATATCTCCCCTGATTGCACTAATTCCACTCTGCAATGTTTCTCTGTGGCATCCCTTTGGTGCAGCAGAATTTTAAACTGCGTTGCTAACTGAGGTCTGCAAAAAAGTATTTCTTTAAAACAAACGTGTTGACAGAAATGTCAAGGACAATAAGTTGGGCATGGCTGTACATGCTGCAGTCTGTATTGTATCATGCTTTGATGTTATCCTTCAGCCCTACAGCAATTTCAGCTCCACTGGACTTGTATATTGCCATGTTTTGTGTCATTCTGAAAAGAAGTACATGAAGCCATCCTATTTAAATACACAGACCCCATCCTGCACCAGCTTGGCAATTATAAAACAGGAAATTTGGCAACAATAGCCATTGCTTTTTGAATTACTTTGGCTAAGCGACACGTTATTTTGAAAGATTTCAAGAAAGTCTTGTTGTCAGTGGCAGTGATTATTGACAGTCAATTCATTATACATTACAGACACAAGCTTCTCTGTACAGACGCACACACATTCATGCACACATACATGCACACAGAGATAAACACAATATGCCAGAAATCCTGTAAGCCCTTATATTGTCTACTGACAAATGGTTTACATAGCTGAGACGTGTATTAATTAAAATCTAAAAGTACTGATTCAGCCACATTCTAATTTAATTAAGTCACAGATCATGTAATTGAGAGAATTACAAAATTGCATTCTTTGTTCCAGATAATTTTATTCCATCTTAATTCCTATTTTAAAGTCCGTTAATTTATTTTATCTCATCACCATCGCTTTCCTTAGACTTTTTTTAATGGAAAAATATGGATTGGAATCCTAGTGTGCATCCGCGTCATGTCAAAGCAAACCGTAGAGATTTCATGGATCTTTTGAAACTTCTTGATATGATCTTTCTGCCTTTGCCAGCAAAATCAGATGGAATAGAGCCATTACATAGTCTTTTAACAACACAAGAGTATATTTTAACATAAACAATATTTCAACATTATCTATCTATCTATCTATCTATCTATCTATCTATCTATCCTTCTTTTCCTTCCTTTCCTTCTTTTCCTTACTCTCTGGTCACTTAGTGATTTGGCCTGGCAAGAGCCCTCTACCAGACACAGATGGATTTACCATTAGATAATGACAAATGACAGGCGCAGCTGAGCTGATTTCAGCACTTACTGCTCCTTTGGGAGCCTGTACTCACCACACTGCAAACCACACTGACCACCCCCACCCAAGATCTTAATTGAACGAGTGGCTGTGCAGCCAATTGATTCAACCTGACATGCATTTCTGGTCATTTCCAGCGGGTGATGTAGTGTGACCTGCAGGTCAAAATATGCTGGGATCTGGAGCAGAAGGCACTGACATTAGTCTTGATTTGTTGGACTACTACTCTTGGAGAGAGGGACTTTATCTCTGTGAGTTCATGGGAGATAAAGAAAGAATAAAAAAAGGACAGAGTAGAACTTCAATATCTTGCAGATCTGTAAAGATACGACTAGAAATTTATAGTACTGACTGATGTTGAAGTGATATGATGAGACAATAAATGCTGCCCTACCATCTGTATGGTGACAATAAAATGTTTCTTGAAATGTAATTACTGCCACACAGTTGCTGACCTGTGACAATATTTTTAAAAATATAGTTTAACCATAGCAGGTAAATGTTTGAGATTCATCGTTTTGAGATGCAGAAAGTCCACCCCTATCTGCTCCAGTGACCAATTCACTGTATGTCTGCATTGGGTGAGACTCTATAAAATCAGTGACAGTGTCAGTGACATGCTTATGTTTGACAGTATTTGCAGTAACATAACCTTGCTGTTTTTTTTGTTTTTTGTTTTTTTCCTCATCTGGGGTGAATGGCACATGTCCTTTCATCTGCATTCAGTTGAGTCAGACACATTATTTTGTGTAAATAGGGATACTTTTTATCAAGATGAAAACACTGGATATAATGATATGTTTTTTTAAAAGTGATATTTTTTATTTAAAAAGTTGTAAATTGCAATGTTTGGCGGTTTACTCTAATAAAAAGTATTACAGTACATGATCAGAGCTGTGGGCTTATCTGCAGACCTGTAGTTAAATACCAAAAAACTGCATAGGTACAAACTTTCTCTTATATCTTTTCTTATCCTTGAAAGACTCAACAATCCCTAAAGGAGCAGCTGTCTCTGATAGGCCAGACTGTATGTATGTTTAAGTTCTGAGTATAGTTCTTTCCTCTTAATTAGAGAGAACATACATCTTTTGGACACATTTTTAAACACTGACTGGAAACATAGTTTGGAAAATACAATGATGTAGTGTTTTGTCAAAGAAGGAGGAAAGCCAGAGGGTGTTTTGAGTGTGCGTGTGTGTGTGTGTGTGTATGTATGTGGGGTACAATATTGATGTTGTTGATAATAACAACAATGATAATGATTACAACGGCAAAGCCCATATCCATCATCGCCATCATCCACTTTGTGGGCATAATTTGTCATTCTTAGTGATGATGTTTCTGCTCCAGAGCATTGGATAGTTTTTTCCTCAACTTGCTGTGCTGCATTGTTGTGTTGATTTTGTTTTACACATTTGTATACCTTACATTACTGGGTAGTCCAGTCAACCTCTACAGGTTTTGAACAATTTTGAATTATTGTGTTATTATTGTGATATGTCCATGTATGTATACTGTAGTAGCAGAACTCAGAGCTATAGACTTGAGACTTGGACCCGAGTCAGGAGGATAAATCAACAGTGAATTAATAAGTATTGTCTGTGTACAATAACTAATGCCTATTTGTCTTAGACACAGATCATTATTGTTGTCCAAAAACAATCATAAAAGCACATCAATGAGCCACATTGTTGCACTGGGTGACATGATCATTCATTATGATTAACACTAGTTTATTTTGAGTCAGTTTATTTTAGAGATTTACATCTTCAGTTGGAACAAATGGGTTTCAGGCACTGTGCCTTAGACAGGCGGGGGTGGCGGAAAGTATTGAGAGACGGGAGTCTTTATATGGGATTTGTTGAGAATAAAGACTTGTCACACACATCTGATGGAACTTATGTTTTTTTGTAATTAATACAGCTGTGTACACAGGCTGTTGAGCGGCTCATGTTTTCGCTGCATGCATGTAACTGCGACTAAGTCACTAACTACAGTGATTATGTTTTCTGAGTGCTGCCAAAATGTGGGTGACCTAAACTTAATACTGTGCCTGAATGGAACCTGTGTAGAGACAGACAGAGGTTGTTGCTGCTGCTGTTGTTCTGCTAACATATTGCTTTCACTACATACGCTGTGTAGACATCGTGTAACAAAAATACAGAATATCGCCAGCCTTATGGCCACCACAAAAATGAGGACTTGAGACTTGACTTACTTGAGCCATGACTCTCTAAAGACTTGAAAGCAAAAATATTTAAGTCTGGGCCTATACACTGCAAGATCTTAATTTTTTAATAAACATTATTAACACAGGAACAAGGAACATATTCAATTAGTATTCAGCAACTGAGCAACTGAGTTGAAATTTGCTTATGAAGACTTTTGACTTGAAATAGTCAGGATTAATTTGAAATTTTGGTTGACTTGTTCCGAACGTCTTAGAAACAGCTCTAGCAGATCTGATCCATTCCAACTCTTTTATTCTATTTTGTCATCTGATGCACATTAGATGTGTGCAGATCTGTTTGCAATAGTTTACGGCCATTAGCTAGCAGTCATCTGGATGTAATACAACTGTAATGTGGAAACAGTGCTTACTGGCTATGCTGCATAAATGAGACAGAGACAGCAAACCCTTATCTTAAAACAAACATCCACTGGATCAAACACACACTTATTTGCACTCACTGTTCCTGTGCTGCACTAATGGATGGCGGGCAAGATGGAGAGCTTTATCTCCGTTTGCTTTTGTCCCCCATAATTTATTCAGCATGCAGGGTCTGTCCTCTGTCTTGTGTATACATATCTTTGTGTGTACAGGATATGCATGTATGGTGTGTTTGTGAGGCTTTATGGCGTTGACTCTCCCCTCATCCCTGGGGAATGAGCTCTTTGGACTTACAGTAACATACTGTAAAGCCTCTCGTTAGATAGTTGTTCTCCACAGTACTAAAATATCAGCATCAGCAGAGAGTGCTGAGGAAGTGGTTGAAAGGAAAACTAACAAGATGACTCAATGATTATTTAGAAACAGTAAAGAGAATTTTGAATTAGATGTATTCTATCCTGGGGGTTTAAAAAATTGCACTTTTGATAGTTGAGTAGATGCATCATAATCTTTCCAAAACAGTGCATTATTCATAGACTGTACTCCACGGAGCCCATAAAACAGTGTACACATATCACTGCAAATTTGTTATCTATTTTAAAGTATCCTTACAGTTTCTTGTTGTCTCTTATATTTTCAGGGCCAGCATTATACGGTGGATTGGAAGTTAACATGAGGATGACCAGAACCGCATGGAATTGTGATTGAGTTAGCAGGTAAGAACTCAATTTAACAGAGGACAGGAGCTAAACTGCTATCCTCTTTTTTATCTGGTGAAAAGGACACATGCAGAGTGGCAGATACTTGCATAAAAAGAAAGAAATAGAAAAAAAGGAATGTATGTGACCAATCTGTACTCAAATGATGGTACATGAGGACTAATGAGTTATTTCAAAATGACTATTATAAGCAGCAAAGAAACGAGACAATTTCACTGTGCCAGCTAAAATAAATTATCTTTAATTTCTTAGCAAAATATGGCTTGTACACTTCTTAAAGATCCCCTCCAGACATGTTTTAAGATGTATATAAAATACTCTACTTTGATTAATAATTTGTGTCTGATATAGTTTTTCCACAAAAGCAGTTCAATTATCTTGTTAAGTTGTTCCTTAAAATTAAATCTACTCCTTCTCCCTTATTAAAAATTTCAGAATCTATAAATATGTAAATATATTTAATTTCTAAAGTTGGACGCTGTTGGACACAAGATGTCTCCTACTTCACTGTAAAGTCCATTGTCAGTGTATGTGAACTGGAGGCTTCAAGTTTCCACATCACACTTGACACTTGAATATTGGACCAGGACTGGCTCCAAACTATTTGTGATGTTGTAAATCATGCTTGTAGGCCCACAACTTAAAATTGGATTTTCAATGAGCACAGAGAAATTTTAGACTTTTAGCAGATTAATGTGAAAACAGACTTCTAGTGTCAAACTCTGCACATATATCTTATATCACAGTGAAGCTCAAACGTTCAACTTTAAGGAACAAAAGGAAAAACACATTTTTGAGTGGGACATTGAAGAGTGGGAATATAGAAGAGATACAGTATATAAGAGTGGGAAACTACAAATCACTAGCATGTTTCTCTCTGTTTGTCTTTTGCTCCATTTATGCTGGGATTAGCCTTCAGCCCTGTGATCATGAAAAGGATGAATTAGGTGAAGTAAATTAAAGGCTGAATGAATAAACTGCATACATATTTCATCCTTCCAATTTACTGGAATTGGCTGTATTGAATACTTTCAGTGTAACATTACGTATCTTACATGTAGTCACCAAATTTGCTCAATAATATCCTGTGGCAGTGTGCAATGTAAGAAGTTGAAGCCTTTGCCTCCCAGTGTTTTTTAAATGTCATCGCAGAAGCCCTGGAATGTTTTAATGGGGAAAGCCTCCTGTTCTTTGAGGAACCTTTGCAAGTGTGTTATTATTCAATCTGTAAAGACTGAATAATTTGTAGATCTGGTGACACCATGCTAGAGTTTGTTCAGTAGCTTGTCTGAGGGAATAATCATTTTGGAAAATACTGACATTATGCGGGAAAAAATATTTGCACCATAGGGTGCACTGGGTCCTTTAAAATAGCCTCACATTCTTTGGCTGTTTTATAATCATTTGGAGCAATTATTGAACATAATGACTTCCACAAGATGACTAACCACACCATTACATATCCACAGCCATGATTAACAGGTGGAAATTTGATTTTGGGTATATTGTGGGGCATTATTTGACGTTTCTCAGATTTAAATCCATTTATCTGAAGGAACAACAACTATCTATCAACAGCTATAGATTATTTCACTTTTTTATTGCTTTTTATGTGTCTTTCTCTATTAGCCTTGGATACAAGCTGTTTCAGAATGACAAAGGCACTTTTTATCCAGGACCAGAATACTCAAAAGCATTGTATATGGTAACTTTGTGACACCCCGAATGTAATGTTTTTGTTAAGTCTGTGTCAGAGCAGTGTTGATTATTTGGTGAGGGCATAGTTTTGCATTTTTTAACCATAATTTGAAGTTCCAGCTTACACCAGGCACAGTTGCTGTATGCAGCAGATGCAGTCACCCATGTATTGTATGGTGCAAAGCATTTCCATACAGCCCATAGACCAGCCAGCTATACAACACTTTTGGCATTTCCGGGTGCAATGGATTTTGCCTAAAATACACTGTCCAATTTAAAAGCAACTTTTTGATTACTGTGGGAATATCTTATTAAATATCACAGCAATGAACAGCAGCTCCGTTGCTGAGGGATTAGGTATTTAGAAATATTTTGGGATAGATGGGGATAGATTGGTAGGTCTTTTAGGCTTAACCCAATCTCAGCGCAGTACTGAATGAGAAATTACATGTGGTGGCTTTGATGCATGATTAAGGTTGTGGAGAAAATGGAAAGAAAGTGTGATATGAAGTTACTGAAGTGGAAAAATAAGAAGGACTTTATGACTCTCAGCAGTGTTTCTGTGCTGCTACTTCTGCTCACATCATAAGATCGGTGTATTTTCACAAGACATTTCACCTTTGTGCCAGGCTTTTTTTTCTTATTTTTTTCTCTCAAAGAGGGCTGCTGGACCGCACACAGAAATATGCCTCTGGTGTGAACAGCCCTTCAGCAACTCATGCATGTAACTTCTACTACACGTCTGCTCTACTTTTGGTGTGAGCTACTGTCGCAGTGTCAGGGCGCTTTTGCTTGCAACCGTCGCTCCTCTAGGCTGATGATACTGTTTGTCTGTGTTCGCCATATGTTTTCATATATTTTAAGTCTATTATCCCTGCCACAGTAAAAAGTTCTGGAGTTTTTATGGGTGATGCAGTAAATCAGACTCTGACTATCTGGCCTTTTTGAAACTGTGTTAGTTCCCTTGTGTTGCTTTGAAAACTCACATAGAAAAGTGGTGATCGTCATGCCTCTTTGAAAGCTAAATGGCATTCAACTTATTTGATATGACTCGCATGGATAGTTGCTTTTGTGATTTACTTACTTCAAAGCTCCTTTTCATGTGGTGTTTTTCTTATTTTATCCATATTTTATACCCATCCTAATGGGGCAGGAGATTGGGTTTCTTTATGGATACTGAATTTGTGCAATCGAATCAATTCACATGTTTTTATGTATCCTTTCCCTGTGGCAACACGTTTCAGAAAAGATAACTGGTGACATACAGTACCAGTCAAAAGTTTGGACACACTTTCTCATTCAAGTGAATGGGAAGTTGTGTCCAAACTTTTGAATGATACTGTACATCTTCCCAAGTGTGTGTATTCACGTGTGGTGATGTGTTGAATCAAAAACATCATAATTAGTCTAATTTTATCACAGGACAAGTATCACTCTACGGCTTCTCACAGAGGATTTCTGTGTTTTCTAAATCTGAGGTTCACTGCTACTTTAATCTTGGCATGATTTAATTAGAAAACAATTTGATGGATTAAAACAAAATAAGACAAAGATAGTCTGAGATAGTTTGTTAATTTAATATCCTGCTGCAGGAAGTGATGATGTGGTTAGTTTTAAGGAGCACTGTCTTTTTCCTGCATTACTAAATAAAGTTGCCTTTGAGCAACTTAAACCCAAACTGCTCCAGTTTATTAGTATAAGTTATCAGATTCTGTCTCTGAATTGGCATTTTTAGTGACACACGGACAAAAAACACACACACCATATAAATCTGAAAAGCTGAAAATCATTTTTAAAATTTATTTATCTTACTTAAATATTTCCTCTTTATCTTTTTTCACCTCATTTAGTTGTAAAGAACTGTTTATTGTAATGACATGTTTGCAAACCACCAGAGGCCCCCCCACTCTCAGTCTTAACATTGTAAGATGTATCCAACATATTAAGTTGACATGTGGCTTTACTCATTGCTTTTCTTACTGCCACCCTTCTCTTAACAGATCCTCTGTAGAGCTGACCTTCAATCCAACCTATGTTAAAAAGGTATACTGACACATCAATCAAGGAGACATTACAAGTATGTGTCCTTGAGCATGTCAACATAGAACAGATCTTAAAATCAGTCATATGTTCAGAGAGGGAGGACAGAGGGTTTAGTGTTTCTCCAAACATCCACTTCTGCCCTTTTAACTCATTGACTTATTCTGTATTTCACTCTACATCTTGCCATAAAACCACAACAGTTATTGATTTTGTTAATCAGTCATTAGGCTCCTGCTGGATTGTGTCAGTCCAAAGAGATTATAAATGCACAAGAATGAAACTCAACACCTGTTGAATTAATTTACACATTCAATCTTAACAGACTTAGACTCTAGAATTTAATACATTTTCAGAAACTGTAGCCTCCAGTGTTTTATCTGGTTTGTCGATATCATCAGTGTGCTCTCTATCTCCCTCTTATCTCACAAGTTCTCTCAAGCCCAAACTCAATCACAGGGAGACCATGATGCCTGGATGTCCGGGTTCACAGCCTCAGAATGACCTCTGCGTGGATTTGTCAGACTCAAAGTGATGCATGCTAACCCTGACCTCAACCAGACACCGGAGTGACAGCAGTATTAAAGACAGACTCCCTCATCCTACATCCTTGAAGAGTAGTTAGCAGCCATTTTCTGCCCACAGCCTCTCTGAAATGTTCGCAGGGTGAAGAATGATTTTATCTATACCTCTTGTCACCCACAAGCCCCCACCACCAACACACTGTGTGAAACAAGAAGGCTGTCACGTACATAGCTTGGGAAAATGTGCACGTGCTAAAAGCACACACCACAGACACTCACATAAATACACACCTTCTGTTGAAAATCTGTGCTGTTATGTGTACAAAGCCCCTCATTTTTTACCAGAAGTAATAGAAAATCAAAACATTGTGCATTGTACATTACTGTATTGTAACTTCTGTGTCAACTTGGATGTGTGTGTGCAAGCTCATGCAGATGTATGTATCACTGCATGTGTTTTCAAGGTCAGTGGCCTTAAACGGGCTCTTGGTCGAAGAGGCACTTCTGTCCGAAGAGGCCGATTGAAATTACTGCAGCTCATTTATCAGGAAAATGTGTCACTCCAGGGGTCATCCTCCAACTGAGTTGGAGGCCAATTGCTCTGTCTCTGTGTAGAACTGGCCAGCACCTGAATAGCAAGTGTGATGTCCTGCAGTAATGATACACTGTCCTCATCAAGCTCCGGTGACACACTACTCTCTCTCTCAGATACTGGAACGTTTACTCACAAGTAAGGTGTTTTCACCAACACTGGCCTAATTAAAAACAGAGGAAGATGCATCCTTGTGAACAGAGACGTATGATTGCATGCGAAAGCACAGATAGAACTTGCAGAGACAGAAACTTATGATTTGCCCTAGGGAAAGGTCACCAAAGTCAGTAAGCTTCATCCTACTCCTTGATCCAAGTTCCATAACCATCTAGCCAATAGTTTTAATCAAACTGGACGAAAGAACTCTGTGAGAGGGTTAATAGGTGAATTGCTTCAGGCCAAGAAAGTAACTCTCTTGATAATGCTTTAGATCACAGTGTTGGACAATTAGACAGTTAGAAGTAAAGATAAGTAATTATAAACATAACCACCACTGTGTACCCACAATATGTACAGTGAGTTTAACAGTGACTTGAAGGAGTAGGATATATATATTGGTATACTGGACATACAATAGTTAATTTTTGAGATTCTCAGAATGTGGCTTATATATATATATATATAAGCCATATATATATATATATATTTTTTTTTTAATTTAACTTTATATCTGTCTAAATAATCAGATGGCGTCCGCTTATCCATTTTTTTCATTCACATCTGCAACACAAGGTATAATATTTTATTCAAAACAATTTTTTTTTCATCCCTATTCTGTGTAAGGTATTAGTGTGGGTGCAGACTTTTCGTTTGCTGTACGCCGCCTTTTGGAACGTACTGTAGATGCATTGGCCCTTCCTCAACTCCACCCGTGATTCCACCTCCTGCATGTCAGATTGCCCACAGACTACAGACACATGGTAGAGCAGAAAACAGTGCCCTTTACTGTGCCTGATCAGTGCCCAAGCATTACTAGTTACTAGTTGTGTAGCTCATTATACATAAAATCTTTATTGTTAGAAACTTAATTGGTAAAAAAAAAACCTTTTCTGATCCCTCCCTTGACATACAGAACTTAAACTGTGCACAGAGGGGATGAAACACATGCAATCTGAGCAGAATTAACATGATTGATTAGTACATGCACTATCCCCTGAGAAATAATTGCTTGCCAAATGGGGCTAAATTGATATATACTGAATATCTATGTTTATTTTATGTAATTTGTCTTTGGATTGTCAAACTAATTTATATTAGTTTGATGGTGTTAAATTGTGTGCTGTTTTTGTTTGTTTGTGTTTTTTTCCATTATGGTAACAGATTTAGAAAGATAATACAGACAAAGGGATTCACTGGTTTATTGATTATCATATTTGTCTCTGCACATGTACTTCCAGATCACAATGTAATGTTTGTATACTACCCGTTTTCCAGTATCTAAGAAGCATAACAATGGTTCATGTCTTTACTCAGGAGTGATTTATTTACATGCATTCTGTCAATGAACATATTTGAGTTTATCTATACGAAAATGACAAATCAAACAGGGAAGGCCTCTGAGCTGCTTCACATGTACTGTAACCTCCTAATAGAGTTTCATGCACAGGGATTGCTGGTTAAATCAGTGTTTGTTAGATGAATGAAATTCATTTCACCATCTTGTTATGGATGAGACAGACAAGATGTGAGTGGAAAGATGTCAGGCTGTGGGGAGGGGAGCAGCTGTCAGTTTGTCTCACTTGGCTAGTTAGTACCAATTCAAAGTACCCTGCTTGTCCGTTACGCTTGGATGGTTAAAACAAAAGACACTGAAAAAGAGCTACAGTAGGACCATCTAGTTTATTCTTCTTCTCAACATTCCTGAAATGTCATTCAATAGTGGCTTAAAATCAGTGTATTGATGTGTATCTTAAGCTATGGAAAAGCAGGGCATGCGCAATACATACACTACTGCACATGATGTGATTGAGAGTCCCTGTACATACAGTACTGAATACTGCACTTAGGATATAACTTTGCATGTACAAAATGTACAAAAAGATGCACATATGATGAAAATATGTGATGGACAAAGATAACCTCAGCCTATCAGAATTTTACAGTAAAGCCAATACTGACACTTGCAGTTAGGGTTAGGTTGTGGTAGCTAGCAAAAGTTGATGTAATGCTGTTATAACACTGTTAACACTGGACAGGTCTATATTAAATATGTTCATTGATTCAACTGTGAAACCCCTACAGAGATCAAAAGCGGTGCAAAAATATTGAAAAAAAAAAGAACTAATCACAACTGCCAGATGATACACAGACAGCTCAGTTGCACATGACAGCAGTCAAACTGCTTGCACATGGAGTGAAAAACTATCACATATCTTCATAATTATGAAAGTCAAATTTGAAAGTGGTTACACTTTGTCATATATGCATAATATTAGCAAAGAGACAAAAGAAAGAGACACAGAAAAGACAACCATATTTCAATGTTTAAAATTACACCCAGTAGTGTATAATGATTTGTAAGACACAACCCTCAATGCTGACCAAAATAAGTTGTAATAGCGTGGCTAATTAGTGCAAATTGTGTGATCATATACAGATAAAATACAGCTTACTAAGGTAGGTAGGTGGTGCTATATGAAAGAGGACAGAGGTTATCTGCAGATGACCCTTAGTTATTATTAATAGTTTGTGTGTATGTGAAAAGAGCTTAAGATATGCTTTTTATGAGAAATACTTGTGTTACTCCTCATTTCCATTGCTTTCTGCTGTGTATTAATTACTGAAACCCACCTAAATAAATAATCATATATGTTGTTCATATACAGTATGCTGTTAGGAGTGTGCTGCAGGAGGTAATTTAAAATAAATTACTTTAGTACAAATGGTCAGTATGTTGCAATCTCTAAATAAACTTATTATGGGGTATTATAGAAATAAATAAGTAAATGAGAGACCAACAAACAAAAGAGATGGATTATTATGAATACAGACAAATAAATAAAAGAGAAATACAAGTCTCTTTTATCATCCCTACTATTTTACCCTTTGTCATGTGGAGACAATTTATGCATAATTGTGATGATAATCATACATTATTTTCAATTAGATTCTAGGACTGAAAAAGTGTGTCATCTAGACGACAAATAATGTATTTTAATTACAAATAGAAGCAAAGCAGTTGAGTAATACAGAGTAACACACTGTTATCAGCTTCAAAATATTAACACAAATGTCTCGGTAGACACACAGCAGCCACTGATAATAGCTCAAGGGGAAGATGGTGTGTCCTGTCTTTACCCCATGAAATCCTAACACAGTGGTTAAGATAAAGAGTGACAAAACAACTCTTGCAAAATATGACCATATGATAACTACAGCCTACCTCCATCCAATCTATTTATTACACCACTCATTGTGTGTCTAGCATGTTTATGCTGTGAGGTAGAAGAGAAGGAAAAAAGGAGAAGGCGTGTGATGCATGTGGTGGGTATCCCTCCCACACTGGAATCCGTAAAGGATTCTGGTTTATATTTGGAGCTGTTGCAAGATTGCTGGCATTAGCAAGAAGTGACCTGATTTGATTTATATCTCATTAATCTCTCTGTCTTGTTCGCTCCCTCTCTCCCTCTCTCTCTCTTTCAAGAATAGAATACATGCCGACCTTCCCCTGTCAAACATGTCTCTCATTCTACAATCTCCCATTATCCTCCCCCTTCCATGCCATGTAGTGTGAAAGCCAAAGCTTCTGTCAGTCACTCTTCATAAAAAAGTTCATAATCAGCAGGCACTCAAGCATTAACTGAGTGAAGTTAGTCCCATCTCACTTTCCTCACTTTTCAAATCAAGCCATGAATGTGTTTTTAAAAACAAAAGACAGGAAGTGTTTGTTGACCATGGAAAGAGAGCATAAGAAAATCACTTAATGCTTCTTGCCAAGCAGTGACGTCATCAGACCTATTTTAGGGGGCTTTAGCCCCACTAGAATTTCCTGTAGCCCTGCTAAATAATTCATTCAGCCTTTTCTGGCTGATTTATAATGCAAAAATACGATACAGACTCCAGAATTACAGTACTTATGAAAAGGCCTGGGAATCGGACCCAGTGGAAACTGCTGTGTGCACTGGTGAAACCATCGACAGGATTGTAGCTGTGCATTCAGCCACAGAAATAATGGTAGAGTGATATAATGAAACCTAAGACAGACAGACAGGCAGACAGAGACATTAAAAAGGGGTAAATGCTTTGTAGCTGGACAGCAGGACCAGCAGCTTATTTTATACAAATAAAAAATCTCGAAATAAATTTACTAGCTTCAGTATTGTCCCAGTTATCTGTAGGTCGATAGGCTTACGAAAACAAATCAAATAGTCATTATGATTGTTTTTCACATGTTTGGAAACCTAGTATCAATTTCCTTTCTGATATGTCCATTTTTCTTTGAGAAAAACGTGTCCTGTCCTCTGACAAAAAATGACAGCATCAGTCATTTGAGCAAATCCCCCCAAAAACATGCTGTATGTGTAAATTCAAGTGAAAAAAGCCCTCTAGCAGATATAGGAATTATGATGCTTTTCAATCAAGAGCAAATGAGGAAATAGTGTGTTGTAGAGTAAAAGAGGGAGGTCAGGGTACATGGATGGAACAACAAACCATCAGACTTTTAGGACAGGAGAATGCTGTTTGTCTGTCTTTAACAGTCAGCTGTTTGTAGTTTGTAGTTATCCTTCTATATATATACATTTTATAAACTAAACATATCCATATTTTTCTGTGCCATTCAAAAAGTTGAGCCCTTGTTTCTCTGTGCATAACCAGAATACATCTGTATCTGTTATATATGTTGTTAAATGCAGCTGGTGTGAAGACCAGGAAGTGTGGTCATTGCTCTGAAAGACACAGAGAGCTGAGCAATATAAGAAAGACAGCTGTTGTATTTATGCAGTATGGGTATTGATTAAGTGTGTCATGCAAAAGGATTAGTCTCTTGTTTCTATGGCTGCCAAAGTTAATTCCCATTGGTCACCTTTAAGTGGTCTGATGGCAGATCCTCAGGGAGGCTTTGAGGAGAAGGGAGTGAAGAGCTGTTTGCTTGACGTAACTAAACCATTATGTGAGAAACAATGTGGCATCCTTTACAGGCATATATAAATGTGTCTTCTTTAGTTGATTCATACATCTCCAGGCCTGTGTAGTAGCATAAACATTCAACAATGTTACTGCATTATAAAAAAAAGTACTATATGTTGTCGAGTTTTTGATCATGTATTATGCATTATCATAGTAAATATCAGCTTGTGCCACAATAGTTTGGCATTCTTTAAAATACATCGAACAGATGGCCCATGTATGCTCACTATTGAAGCACTTCTTGAATAACAAATGTTTACTGTATATATGTGTATACCTGCATATACCATTATCATTTACTAAAAGAAGTTTACTTTCTTTTAACTATTTTTACAGAGTTAAATTATGAGTCATTGAAAATGTATGTCTCCATTTAGATGCTCCTTTGGCAACATAACCTATTTCATACATACATACTATTTCTATTGATTTTTATGTTGACTGCACACAACACCGTCCTGCTAAAACTAAAACAGACTGATATTTTCAGGAAGTCCTTTTGTTAATATTTTAGATTACAGCCCACGACATACAGCCTAATTATTCCCAATTTACAGTGTACTTTTTTGTAGTAATGGTGCACCAGTAGAGTACTGTAGGTATTTTCTAACTAAAGGGTACCTATTCTAATATTACTGGGTATGTCTGACCCTCTGAGAAACAATCTGGCATTTGGGAGGACTTAGGCCTCAGACTAAATCAGGTGGTGTGGTGTTCAGCCGCAGGGTCGAGCAGAGGTGTGTGGGGGTAGGGGCGTGTTTATTTGTGGTCTAGAATGTAACCACTGTGAAACAATCAGAAAATAACATTTTATTGATCTGATTCACTGGCTTTCTCTCTACCAGTGCTCCCTCTCTTCATTCACTCTCTTGCTCGCTCGACCATATTATCAAACTAAGAGAAATGTCCTCCCCTCCTCCTAATGACGTCTTTGTACTCCCTCATGGCAGAGTTTACAACTCTGATCAGTCTGATCTCTCTGATTGGCCACCACAGCCTTCTGCCGCAGTGACATCAGGTTGCGTTTTTCCAAAAGTTGACTCTGGCTCAACTTTCCGGCTGCAGTCCGGTGTGGCGCTGTGGCGGGTAAAATGGCTGCAGCCAAAACGCACTACCCTCATTCAAATGAATGGGAGGACTGGCATTTTTGCTGCACCACCTGATTTGGTCTGAATACGGCCTTGTACTATGGTACTTATAACCACCAGGTACCTATTCTGTTATTACAGGGTACAGTATGACCATTACTGAGCAACAAAGCTGGAAGATGGCATAATGTTCTGTAGCACTTATATATATTTGATAACGAAAAGAGGTAGGGAAACTACAAAGTAGTGTACAGGGAATGTCAGATGCCTGAGGTGGTACGGGTTTTTGTGGATAAATTGACACTGTTATTGCACAGGTTGCTGTTTGTGGTTACAGAGTACAGTAAGAGTACAGTTTTTTATGATGAGGTTTCTACAACTGAACTGAAAACCTGTCATGAATATCCAGCTTTGTTGCTCAGTAATGGTCATATTGTGCCCCCTAATATCAGAATAGGTGTCCTGTAGTTAAAAATACTTACGGTATTTCAATCAAGAGAGTCTTCAATTTTTTAAGTGACAATAATTTTATTGAACATACATAATGAGATGAAAATGTGAAAAGTCTTTAGTGATTAGACCCCATCATGATGTCTTCATATTTATAAGGGGGACATTAAGGCGAGAGTAGAATAGGATATCCCACAATGGAGTCTAGACACTGATGGTAGTGATGAATAAGGGAATATTGGGATCTGGATGATGAGATGAGGGGTGGGCTTCTGGTCATCTCGGACCTGGCGCTGACGTGATGAAGTGGAGGTGAATGGGGTGGCGGAGGGTCGCAACGATTCACACTGAAATGACAACTGACAGCAACAGAGAGAAGAACAGATTTAAAGTTTGGCAGCTAAGATATGATAGGCTGATAGAAATCGTGGCAGGATTGGATTTGTTAACTAAGAGTAATGCCCCTAATCAGCTGATATGAGAACAGGAGAAGCACGGGGAGAGAGAGAGAGGAATGAGAATGAATGAATGAGTAATAGATAGCCTTCCTGCTTGAACTTATGCTAAGCTCCATAAGTTATCTTTAAATATGCCTCCCAAACAGCAGATTGTTGCTCACTATTCTAATATGCCCAGTAATATTAGAATAGGTACCTACAGTTTAAATTATTAAGTTCCTATTCCCATTTGTGTCACCCTTTTATTCCCTAACTTCACATCTTGTTCCTTATACCTATATGTATGAATTGGTATGTACTGTACTTTGCACAATTACCACAAAACATTACACAGTAAATTTTGAATAATTTTGGTATACATTGTGGGCTGTAATCTAAAGCATTACCGTTCTTTTTTTTTCCTCAGTGGTACATGTTTGTCTCTCCACTACCGCAGCCATATCTGGGCTCTAATAGTCTTGCATTTTTTCCAAACATACTACAACAATGAACCAAAAGCACACCCTCGTGGATAAAATAAAACATTATCAAATTACAACATAGGAAATATTACAAGCTATAAACATTACAGCATCCATATAATGATATGTACTGTAGTAAATAATGCCCTGATTAAAAGAATGTATAAGGATCATATGAATTTCCATTATGGCATTTTTTCATGTGATGTGCAAGATGTTAAGGTTTTTGTCATCTGAGAAGGTATATTTTCATTTACAGCTGTCTGTATATGAGCAAGTTTTTCTATATGGTTGGCTTCAGTGTGAATTGTGTACATTTTATAAACAACAAATAATTAAAAAATATTGCAGATCTTGCTCTTCAATTGTCTGCAGTTCTGCTAATCTGAGTCATGCGTTAGTACTCTCTGCCAGACAAAGTGTTAACTTGCTGTTCATAATCTGTTAGGACAAAAGTTTTAAAAAATGCTTTCTTTTCTTAATCTCATTTTCCTTATCTCTTTTTATCTAATTCCTTCACTGCACTACGTAAATCCAATTTCGCTGCTTTCATTGTCAGTGTGAGGACATATTGTTTTGCTTTGTAAATTAACTTCGTCTTTTCCGCTGCCATAATTTAGATTCTGTTCTGCTGATTCATTGTTTATCTCTTTTTGAGGTTTGATGTTGAATGGGAGGATGAGTAAATAGTGGAATAAGATACAGGGATTTCTTATCCAAGGGATAGTTATTCACAAATCTAAACTGTGCAGCCTCTTTTCTAGTTGGGCATATTATTGATGGAATTTCACCTTCAAAAGCACTGTACTTGTCTGAATAGTAAGTGTATATATTCCTGGAAATGTTCTGTTTTACCACCAAAACTCACTTCTGACAGGGCCAGTAGAACATGCAAGCAGAAACCTCATATTGTGCCCTGGATTCTACCAGAGTCAATTGTTTTGTGCAAGGTTTTAATTCCTAACAAATTAAAGCCACCATAATGGATTGTGATTTTCAGCCTGGTGTGTGATCCCTCTCACATTTGCCTGGTCCCCAGCATGAAAACACACTGTTTCTCTACCCTCAGGCTTTGGCTGCTTGGAATTTGAATTTTGTAATTGAAGAATTAATGGAGTCAGTAATCAAGCAATTAATCAGTAGTTACAGTAATAGCCTGCTCGTTCTTAAGTGAACAGCTTTCTGTTGCAGATTATGCTGTGTGTTGAACGTACCGTATAGAGGGAGAAAATACTGCAATCCCACAACAGTGTTCATGTAGCTGATTTTTTCTGTTCTGTTCAGAAATCAGCTGTTTTAACACCGCAGAAAAGTGAGGTGGTGAAATCTGGGATTCTTTTTGTGTGTGTGTGTGTCAGCACATTCTTCTCAAGGGTTTCTAATTCAACTTTGAGCTGTCTGATGTTCATGCATGTCTTCATGTAAAGTATTTGCTTTTCAACAGTGAAAAGAAAAAAAAACACTCTGATCTATTTACAGTATATCTTATCATTTTTTAAAATTCCATACACCATTTATGAATGAAATCCAATTTTATTATTCTGAGCACAAAACTCACAGTGTCAAGAACAACTGACACAATGACAAGAAACAACAATGTTTCTTTTAATTACCTTATTGCAGTATGGCAGCTTTGTCACTTTGTTCATTGAATATGTCCCAGTACGTCTCTTAGAACTCATATGATTACTCTTCTTATTTGTGTGACAAGAAAGGGTTTTTTGTTATGACTGAGTGTAACATCAGCCATAGCTATTTGTAGCTACAGTTCACATGCAGCACATTTCACCACAGGTTTCTACTGTAACTATAGTGCTTTCTGTGTGAAGTTCAAATTTTTTCTTCATGTTCGCATTGATTTTCTGAATGTGCTCCAGTTTCCTCCCACATTGGAAAACATTCAGGTCAAATAGATTAGAGACTCTATAAATGTTTCTCTTTATCTGTGTTAGCTCTCCGAGTCACTTCCAACCTGCTCAGAGTGTTCCTGTCTTTCACTTGGTGAGAAATAAAGCCTTGCCTTCCATGACAGTAATAACCGATGTCATTGCAGCTCTGAAATAGTGATGTTCAGTATGCATATCTAGTATTTGCATTCTACAATAATTATATGCATTAGTTGGTGAACACTGCTGTTGTATATCCATGTCAGTTGCCCTCTAGTAATGTATTGTCGCAGTGATATTTCACTTATGTAGTATTGCAACAGGAAAGTGAAGCCTAAATGACACATATTTCATCAAATGTATACACAATTTCATCTCCAGCACCACATACCAGCACCACACAGGAAATAATATTTTACCCATTCACACAGTGTCCGATAATCTTGACAATTCAGAGCCATGTCAGCCAACCTCCAGTAGTGTTACCATGGTTGCCATCTTCCCTCCAACGCACGCAAATTATTATTTTTTCCACACCTTGACAGTTGTTTTTTTATTTCTTGCTTCATGTTAGTGCTTGTTTACCTTTCATACTGTATAAATATCAACTTTTTTGCACCAGTATTCACTGTGCAACCATGACAACATGAACAACGTTCAGGTATATTGGCAATATTAAGTAGAAAGAGGAAGATAGCATAGAAAGAATAAACATCAGTAATTCAGTCATACTCATGCCATTGCGTCATTGCTCTTGCACACAGTAAATCTAATGCATTGTTTGTATTTCCGTATTTTTTTCTGGTATGATATATAAAGAGTTACACAAAAACAAACTCTGTTTCCATTTTGGCTCGCTTGTTTGACATTTCAGTCACATACGTGCCTTTGAGGAACTTGGAGTTGTAATCAGACGTTTCCAGATATCTTGACTCAATTGAAGGACTGGTGGGTGGTGAGCTTCCTTATTATTTATGTCCCCCCAGTCTCAAACATAAATCACACAACACAGCAGTCATAGCTGCTTTTCTTCTTTCCCTTCCTCCTCCTGCAGAGATACTGCACAGAAGTCGGCAGCTTCATTGTGATTTTGTTTTATGTGACTGAGATTGAGAGTGCGAGGAGGACAGTGCACCCAGAAACGGAAATGGATATAAGGCACTCCATCAAGGTTACAGTTTATGTGAGTGGGTGTGTGTGTGATTATTAGTGGCTAGTACCTACAACAGCTACACAAACTCAGAGAGGATTTTTAACTGAAAACTTTCAAATCTTATGTTCTTATTGGACCTGTGCATTATCTAACATAGCTCTTCTTTTTCATTTCAGTGGGCCCAAATCCTCTTTCCAAAGAGTGGAAGACCAGTCAATGAATTATGAATGTTAAACAAGATGACCTCCTCTCAGCAGCAGCAGATGATGCGAGGTCCTAGGTGGAACCGGGCCTTGTCCGACCCTTTGTTTGTGCTGCTCCTGGCCCTCCAGCTGCTGGTGGTGGCAGGGTTGGTACGTGCTCAGACGTGCCCCTCTGTCTGCTCCTGTAGTAACCAATTCAGCAAAGTCATCTGCACCCGCCGGGGCCTGCGAGATGTCCCTGATGGAATCTCTACCAACACACGCTACCTGAATCTGCAAGAAAATCTCATTCAGGTCATCAAGGTAGACAGCTTCAAACACCTAAGACATTTGGAGATCCTGCAGCTGAGTAAAAATCACATACGCAAAATTGAGCTGGGGGCCTTCAATGGACTGGCCAGCCTCAATACCTTGGAGCTTTTTGATAACCGCCTCACCACCATCCCAAACGGAGCATTTGAGTACCTGTCCAAACTAAAGGAGCTTTGGCTGAGGAATAACCCCATAGAGAGCATTCCCTCCTATGCTTTCAATAGAGTGCCCTCATTACGACGGTTGGACCTTGGGGAGCTCAAGCGGCTCTCCTACATATCTGAGGGGGCCTTTGAAGGGCTGAGCAATCTGCGCTACTTAAATCTGGGAATGTGCAATCTGAAGGAAATTCCCAATCTTATTCCCCTGGTGAAGCTGGATGAATTGGAGATGTCGGGGAACCAGCTATCTGTCATCCGCCCTGGCTCTTTTAAAGGGCTCATCCATTTGCAGAAGCTATGGATGATGCATGCCCAGATCCAGACCATTGAAAGGAACTCCTTTGATGATCTGCAGTCACTAGTGGAGCTTAATTTAGCCCACAACAACCTTACCCTCTTGCCCCATGATCTGTTCACTCCTTTGCATCACCTGGAGAGGGTGCACTTGCACCACAACCCGTGGAATTGTAACTGTGACATCCTCTGGCTAAGTTGGTGGCTTAAGGAGATGGTACCAGCAAACACCAGCTGCTGTGCCCGCTGCAGCTCACCAGCTCACCACAAGGGGCGATACATTGGTGAGCTGGACCAGAACTACTTTCACTGTTATGCTCCTGTTATTGTGGAGCCCCCTGCTGACCTAAATGTAACAGAAGGAAGTGCTGCAGAGTTGAAATGTAGAGCCAGTTCTTTGACATCAGTGAGCTGGATTACACCCAATGGTTCTATCATGACACACGGTGCATACAAGGTCAGAATCTCAGTGCTGAATGATGGCACTCTGAACTTCACCAATGTTACCATGCAGGACACGGGCACGTATACATGTATGGTCAGTAATTCTGCAGGTAACACAACAGCATCTGCCACACTCAATGTATCCTCTACAGAGAACAGCAGCTTCAGCTACTTCACCACAGTGACAGTAGAGACCATAGAAACACCACATAATGATGTCGTCACCACTACTGTGCAACAGAAGGTGGGCCCCACCCCGTCTGCTGGCACATGGGAGTCTGTTTCACCCACCTCTACAACCACCACCACAGTCCGGACCCCACTTTCCACCCGTGCCACAGAGAAGACTTATACAATCCCTGTCACGGAGCTGGGTGGGGAGGGCTCACTGAATGGCTTGGATGAGGTCATGAAGACGACCAAGATCATCATTGGCTGCTTTGTTGCAATCACACTCATGGCAGCTGTCATGCTAATCATCTTCTACAAGATGCGTAAACAGCACCACCAGCAGAACCACCACGCACCCACACGCACCATTGAGATCATCAATGTGGATGAGGATTGTGTAACAGGAGGCCCAGGCATGGAGGGCCACCTGACGCTGCCTCCTCTCGAGCATGAGCACCTCAACCACTATAACACTTATAAGACTGCATACAACCATGCCTCTACTATCAACTCCATACACAGCTCAGCGCACGAACCTTTGTTAATCCGGGCCAGCTCAAAAGACAATGTACAAGAGACCCAAATCTAATACTTTTTTTTTTTTTTTTTCGAAATGAGACATTATAAAACTGATGGAATTACATAAAGACCTTACTGACAGGACATTGCTAACAATTGATTTTGAGGACTGTGGCTCAAACATAGAAGAACAGACTGTGTGTTTGGCAAATCAGTGGTTGGTGGTGTTTATTCAATGACTTTGGGAATTAGGGTATGTCTACTGTTTCAAAAAGTGTCTTTACAAAACAGAAGTTATTTATTTAAGAAAAAAAAACTATTGTGGTTAAATCAAGAAAAACTGTATTCTGCAATTATTTTTTCAGCACTTAATTCATGATTTTTTTTCTTCCTCTCATTTCACGGGACTGGTTTACTTATATGCTTTCAAACTCTGAAGACCCCTGTCTAAGCAGAACTCATGAAGCAAATTATTGTTTGTTTTATTTTATTTTCAATTTTTATTTTTTGTCATTTTTGGTAAAATGCAGACTTTTGATCAGATGGGATAGCAACCTTATTTTCCCCATGTATCAAAGGAATCTAGAGCACATTAGTGATTTTCTCCAGTTGTGGATTAAGTGATGAAATATTTTATGATCACCTGTAACTGGGATGGATTAAACACTTGTTCATTATTTTACAGTGAGTGACAGAACTGTCAGTGATGAAATTTGATCAGAATTCAATGTTTAATTATATTTGTCACATACATATTAGGCACTCTCTGCTCTGTCATCAACAGAATGAGGAACTTAAATGAGAGAAATACTGTATGTCCTATGTTCTGCTATTGTAAAAGTCGGGGATCACTATTAGAAGAACATTTTAGTTAAATTAAATTCTATTGATTAACTATGAAAGAAACTTAGCTACATTTGTCTTTGTGTTCCTAATATATGCATAACATAATTTTATCCCTAATTGCAACTTGTCTGTACTCAAGTTTCTAGCTTCCCAGGGCTGTCTTCAGTTTATTATAGAGAAAATGTAAACACAATAAGCAATTCTGATCTTGGTAGGGAAAAGCTGTAAAGATCAAAACTCTAGTGAAAAATGTAGATGATCTAAAATTCTGGCTCTTCAAGTGCACTGCCTCCAAACATTTCTAGTGTATCCTGGCCTCACCTTTACCTTACAGTGCTTTGTACTGTTGCATATGAAGATGATGCATTGAAGCCACCTTTTTCATGTTGGGACCCCTTACCTCATCTGCAGCACTGCAGGACTGAGTGCTGTAAGAAGTAGACTTGTGAGCTGAAGAAGAGCTTAAACCCTTTATACAGCTGTCTGATCACATTGCCTGTCATCTGTGTGCCACATTTCCTCATGGGCAGTGCCTGGCAGTCCCAGATTCACACCCTGCCCCTGCCAACCACAGGACTTGGCCCTGAGCGGCAGCGCTTACGCTGCTAGAGGCTTTAGGGGTGAATGTGTGGGATCGGGCATCAACCAGATGTTTGTGTTGCACCTGCCTATCTCACCCAACACAATTTACATTTTAATTGATGTGCCCATGGGCTTTGGATGGGCACAGTTCTGCAGGCACCATACCCTGGAAACCATTTCAAAGTCCCCACCGTGAAAAATGGTGCCAGGCACCATAAATGCAGAGGTCAGGCAAGTATTTGTCAGATCCAATACTTAGGAAAATGCCCAAGGTTTACTTTTGGTGAATAAGTTCACTTTTTGCTCCCCTACGATGAAATATACAAAAAGGTCAAGCCTCTGTCATGCTTAATTCAGTTTTGCCTTTACATCACATGGAGGTGTTACAATAAGTTATTACGCTTCACAAAAACTGCTGTTTAAGATTGTGTAAAGTATGTCTGTGGAGTCACCATGGATGAAATCTGTACTATGCTGTAAGTATCAAACACTCATCCTCTGTAGGCTTGAAAGGTGTCTGTGAAAAGTTTATGATTTCCCAAGTTACCATCTTGTCTATCCACATGTTCAATATTTTTGAAACAATCAAATTACAGCAAAATAAGGGATCTCAATATACGTATGGTTGAACACATTTGTGAGAACCAATTCAACCTAGCTCACCAATTTGCCAGCCTGGCACTGAACTCCATTAAAGGCTATGGTTGATATTCTATGTTTGGTACTGGCAGCAAATTCAAAAAAGAAAAGACCAAAACCAAGTCAATTCATTGTTAATTTTGGTCTTTTCATGGGATTTTTTGAAAGTAAGAAAAATGCAGTCAACAGTCATATCCTTTAAGAAAAACAGCACTGATGAGTAATAGTTTTTTTTTTTATAAGTTTACTATAATGCATTTAACAATAAAGACTAATTAACTTCAGTACATCTAATCAGGTGGAGATTGCTAAAAAAAAACAAACCTTTTACAGCCACCTTGCAAGCCTACGAGGGCCTTTGATTGTTTTATACTCTAAAAGACAAATTTTTAAGCTCTTCTTAAGATGGATATGGAAGTACTTCATCTCCAAAACATCCTCATAATTAAATGACCCGTATGAGCGTAATATGCCACTTTCCAAAACTGTCACAAATCACTCATGTTTTATGGTGTGACAATGCTGTGGTTAAGGTCTTGTAAGGTTCAGGCAAAACCACTTGGTTAGTGTCAGGGAAAGATCATGGTTTGGGTTAAAAATGATCACTTGAAACGTGGTTTCTACTTCCTTAAAGTTACACAACCTTTGTCGTCATGGCAAGTGTAAACACCACTACAATCGTTACAGTTTTTGAAAAACTCATCGTCCCGACTCGTGGTTGGAAACATGACACTTGCGGTTGGAAACAGGAAGTGAACAGTTGTCTAAGTCCACTTCTTGTCATCTATCTATCTAGCCATCCACCCAACTCACCTCCTGGCAATAAGGCGGGTCATAATTACAGCCACTAGATGGCATAAACGTAACTATAGGTTGTTTTTGCCAGCTGAATTTTAGCCCTATACTGTTGTTTTTCTTGTGAGGACAAGCGGTTCATCTCTGTATCCCTTGACAAGGATATGAAAAGAGAATGAAATTAAAAGAGATAATAATCTAAAGCCCTTTTCACACAGGACTAGTATTACCTTGGGTCCTCCTTTGATTTGTAATAACTGCATAGATCATATGGGTTATTAATCCATGTCCATAATCTGTTAAGTAAAAAATCCTCGGCAAATTATCTTTTTTTCGCCTAACACAGAGGTAATTTGATAATATTAGTCCCGTGTGAAACAGCATAATTTTCTTTTGTATTTTCCATACGTTTTTCATGAGGATTATGAGAGCTTTGATACCATTTGATGTACAATGCAAGAAGCTAATTTCCCCACTTAGCATAGAGACCCAATGTATCGAGTCTAAGTTATATTGATAAGGAAGATAATTCTGGAGATATGGTATGTTCAGCAAATTTGAGTGAAACACCAAACTTTATCTATTAAGTATGGATGTGCACACAACACATGTGTTGTGTGCACATCCATGTCTTATGTGGTAGATTCCTAAATAATAAAGGTCCCCAGATCATTTTTATCCAGTTTGGTTTGGGCTTAGGGGACATAATTAATTACCCCGTATCATGTTTTTTGCCATCCAGACACTATTCATCACATAATTGCACTTCTGTGGAGTTTGGCACATTTGTAAACCATAGAATGAGCTGGGTGTGTGTCATTTAGTCCGTGTTTGAGTTCC
Organism: Thunnus thynnus; assembly: GCF_963924715.1. Classification (NCBI taxonomy): domain Eukaryota; kingdom Metazoa; phylum Chordata; class Actinopteri; order Scombriformes; family Scombridae; genus Thunnus; species Thunnus thynnus. The sequence continues at coordinate 13,674,098 of NC_089521.1, forward strand.
TAGTGGTGGGATGTCGATCACAATTCTACTCAGTTTATGAAAGAGAGTGTTACCATCTTCCCTTTTTGTCTTTAGTTGGAGGTAAATCGTCTGAAAATTTAAATGGTAAATTTGTTGCATTTTAGTCAAGCTGTCTCATGTATGTAAGATATCTAAATATTTTTGGTCAATAATCTTTTTATTTTCACATTATGTTCTTTACTCTGAGAGGGAATGCTGTTCTAGTGGTAGATTTATATAAAAAATACATTTTGAGAATAAAACAAAACAAAAACAAATTTTTTTAAATTTTGATTTTACATGTGCCAACGACCTGTTCTAAAAGTGAAAATGAGAAACATGCTGTAAAAGAATAAGAGATTGATTTTCATGTAAGCATTCTTTCATGACCTAAGATATGGAGATCGATTATAGAGACCAGAGTTTGTAGTACATACACAAAAATATGGTTAAAATAAACTATTGTTGTTTTTCTGTATTGTCTTGATTCTTGTTTTCATCCTGTGCCACAAGAAGATTCATAGAGATATAACCGTATTGGCAGGCTCATACTTTAAGAGGCAAAGCTGTAGAACACAGGGCTGGACTGGTAATCTGGCATAACCTGGTGGGCTGACTCACCTTGGGACCGATACATTTTTAAGTTTTAATTTTAATATTATTGCTAACAACCAGCCCATAAAGCAGGGACAGTGGCCCTTTGGTTCATTTGTCCCAATCTCATCTCTTACTGGGCCGGCCCCACCCTTCCCCCACTGTCCTCTCTGTTTCTTCTGTCAGATGCCATGGCTCAGAGCCAAACATCTGTGGATGAAGGAGGGTGTCTTTGTCAATTGTCAAGACAGATAAGCAAAAACAAAAGAAGGGGAGTGCTGGAAAGTTGCGGGCCAAAAAAAAGTACGAATCTTGATGCAGATGCCGCCAAATGTGCAAAAATCTGAGATATGTTTGCTACAGGTAACATCTACAGTGACAGCAGTACCTGCCATTATGCAGCAACAGGTGGAAGGAGGAGAAGTGGCTGGCCATGGTCACTGCCAGACAGAGGCACAGGCAGAGGAGCAGGAAGATGAGCAGGTGTGTGACAGGGAAGCTGAGGAACAGAGTGAACAGGTGGAGAATGTAGCTGAAGCAGTAAGCAGGGAGTAGCATGCAGGGAAACAGGGACTCTCATTGAGGGCACAGGGAGGTAGTGTTTTTGCCATGCCATAATGACAATGATGAACGATGATTAATTCAATTAATGATAATGATAATAAGATAACATAATTGTAATGCTATCATAAAGTGAGACCGTCAGTTACTGCTGGTGCTCACTCTGTCAGTCATTGTTAAATAGTGTAGCATAAGCTATTTGGATGTTATTTGGCATTGTTTTTGTAGCTTAGCATAGTTCCCTAATGCTGTTGCAACTTCAGCTGACTGTTCTAACATTAACTAGCTAATGTTAACATTGGCTAAGCAGTGAGTGACCTAGGTCCATATCATATCATAATACAGTGGAAACCACTTATAGCGATCATGTCCGTCCAGGTCAAATTGATCACTATAAGTGGATGACTATTATAACAATTTTTTTTCTTTTTCTTAATTTCTCATGGAGATTACCATCTCATCGACATTTTAATATTTATTTATTTATTGAATATGAAGTAAAGAAACAGACAGCTTTGCTATTACAGTACAGCTGTTTAAACGCTTGTTGTTTCGCTGCTGCATCTTGCTGGCTCATTTTTGGCAGTTTATCATAAGCTTCAAGGAGACTACGTTTTTCATTAAGATTACTTTCTTTCTCCCATCATGATTTCATTGTACCCGCACCACCAGCTTCAGGTAACCAGCTGGCAGCACACGGGTTGTGCTTTGTGTGTTTAGGCTGTGGGGGTGAGGGCCGCAAAGGTGCCGCAGCGAGAAAGTTGAACCAGAATCAACTTTTGGAGAAACGCAACCCGTAACGCTGTACAACCCTGCCATGAGGGAAGACAAAAACATTACTAGGGTTAGGGTTAGATAATGTTTGATAATGTTAAAAGTTAGGCTTCGCTGACAACTTCCCAACTCATTTTAAAAAAGATGAGAGAAAGAGAGAGAGAGAGAGAAAGAGAAGCAATGGTCGAGCGAGCTAGAGAGTGGATGAGGAGAGCGAATGGTGGTGGCAAGAAAGCCGTTAAATGAGAGAAATAAAATGTTATTTTCTGATTGTTTCACGGGGGTTACAAATAAATATGCCCACAACCATACCCTGCACCTCCACACAACCCTGTGGAGGTGCGCTGCAATGCCTGATAATGGTGCAGCAGCAGCTAAATACACATCATACCTGTATTATGTGAGTAAGGTAAAAAGAAAACAGAGTTACTGTAGTTTTAATTTTTTTTCCAAATGTTTTCATGTATGAAAAGACCCAAAATGAACACTGTAAGCGGACTACTTTATTACTATAAGCAAATTATTTAAACAGCAGTTGTATAGGAATGATTCTGTCTCAAGCTTTTTGATCCATATAAGCGGTTGATCACTGTAACCGTGATCACTGTGAGCGGGATCACTATAAGCGGTTTCCACTGTATTATTATTATTAGGCTACAGGTTTCCTTGATAACGATGCGTTAAAATGCTGTATAATAGGTTACACCTAGCTCTACTGTGCTGAAATGTATGCCTGCTTATGTATTAGCTTAGTTGTTATGCTCAGTCTAGGGGTGTCCAAGAAACAACACAAATGAGCCCTATCTTCCCCAAGTCCCTAGCAGCCACAGAGACAAATAGCTCAATATAAAGAAAGTGGGTTTATTTACAAATTTAAATAATATAGATGGAGCTTGATTTAACTTCAAGGTGGACAAAGGCCAGCTTAACACACAAAACAATTCTAACTGGGAAGTAACCAATATATAGACCTGCCAACACTCCTGTTTTTCCCATATTTCTCCTGTGTTTTCACCCCCTCTCTTGCTGTGCTCCCGTTTTGTTGTTTCTCCCAGGAAATTCCCGTAATTTGAATGGCCTTCAGCCTTTATTATGAATAATTGTCTTACACACGGATCCATTAGTTTTTTATGTTTGTCTGACGTTACCCAAGTTGCCAGATCATCTATGAAACACAATCTAGACACACAATCCATACACAACATACTATTTCAATCCATCTGTCATCACAACCCGAGTCAAGGGGCGTGTGCACAGCTGCAGTCTTTCCTCTCCTGTCCTCTGGTCTCCTCCCTCTGCTGCTGATGTGATTCATTGCCTGCAGGTACCATTGAGGAGGGGCTGATTTGTCTCAGCCAGCAGCTAAGTATACAAAAATTTGCCAAATTTTAAGATACGTGGCAAACTTAGATAAACAGTTAGGCTACATATTGACAGCTCTCATGTTACTAGCTTAACCAGCGTGCTGTGGTTGTGTAAAACATACCTGTGGTGAATGGGACACTGCAGGTAAAGCAGTTGAAAATATCACTTCTCTACATGTTTATGTTTGTTGAACAGGTTGTTGGATAGAGTACTTATTCACTTTTTACTTGTGACAGTTTTGTTGCACTTACAGTAACAAGCGTAGTTGTTGTCAACTCGAGTAAAACATTATCATCCCCCTCTCCCCCAGGTATGAATATAACCTCAAGAAAAAAAGAACCAATATGACAACAACTTACCTCCCTAAGTAACATAAACATGAGAAAACAAGCACGATACGATATCATCGTGTTGGTGTTGTTCCCACGACATCATAATACATGCTTCTCGAGGACCATCATTGCAATTGACCAATCATGTTGTTTTGATGTCATATCTTTGCGACTCCGGGAAGAAGTCCAGAAAATACAAAAGTACAGCTCCTTGCCCGCTCACACACATACTGTATGCAGTGGGGAACCAAAGATAAGCAATAAAAATACTTTCAATCCCGAGATTGATCCTTTAATATATGCCTTTTCCTGTGGATGCGTGAAGCTCTAACCCCATTAGTCTTGTGTGGCCAGCCTTTGGTAAGACCGACTCATTTAATATTTTTTTAACGGTAGTTTATCATGTTGCTGCTCCTGCTGCTATCAGACTGTTTGTTGTGACAGTTTGAGTGGCTGACAGCTGCCGTGTGGACGCCACAACATGACTAACATGCATTAGCCGTTTGATATACACTGTGCATTTCAAATGGATAATGGCTAAAGGAGCTGATGGCTAACGAAGCTAATAGAGCTAATGGCTAACTGAACTAACAAATAAAAAGTACATTAATGTAACTGCTTTGGGGTCAATTCTTAATGTAAACATTAATATTTTTTTAATAATGCACCAGGTTAGAGGGTTCCTTGTACAATTTACAGCATTATTTTTCTGAGAATCTCTGTCATATCCAAGCAAAAGTGGTACTGTAACAGAAATATGTCCCTAACTGAATCGATATTCAATTGAATTGAATCGAAAATTTAATTGAATTGGGACATTGGGTTGTAGGTTGAATGAAAGAATGAAGATTACCGTAAATATAATTATCTGGCCCATGGATGTGGAATTTTGGTTTAAATAAACAATTACCTATGTAGCTGGAAATGTTTGTCCAGGATTATCTTGCATTTTTATCCGGGGCCATCATTTTTAAGTTTTTCCTGGGCCATCATATGAATGTTTGTCCTGTGCCATCATATGAAAGTTTTCATATTTAATTAAGATATTTGCTTTAAACTTAACAAAACATTTTCTTTTATTACAGAGTTTCCAGAGGACCAGAGTAGAGAGCTTGTGAGACACCAGGCAAGACAGCTGTGAATAGAGTGTCGCTCATCTCAGATGGTACTGCTGGTGTTTCACAGGTCTGCTTTCTGAGTCACTAACTGTACCTACCAAGACTGGCTTTCACAGCAAAACATAGTAATTCTTTTCAGTGCAAAGGACTAAGACACACATGGTGCTGGGTCTTTACAGTTATTGAAAAATTAATAATAAATGAGTTTAGAATTTGTGGTAATCAGTGATTACATACACAGCCTGGCCTAATTCTTCTGTAAGAAAGAATGCAGTGATCCAAAGATGCCACACAGTTTCATGCCAGACGTCTTATGAAAGTATGACGAGATATGTGATATTAGTACAAACAATTCTAAAAAAAAGTAAAAAAAATCCAAGACACTTTGAGCCCCGGGTGCATTAAATACATTTTTTGCATGAAATAATGCATTGAATGATGCCCCCCCCCACAAATCAAATTTGTAATTTTCACTGAATTAACTCAGTAACACATTAAAAGATGACTCCATCTGCGTTTTTTTCTGGGTTGTACAAATGTAAACGCCCACTCAACTATTAGCAAAGAGGAGTGACGTGGGTTAGAGCACTGATGCTCCAGCAAAATTAATTCCCTCATCTCCTCTACAGTTTCTACACTATATGCCTGGCACCATTTATCGAACAAAACACTTCTCGTATGTAAATTCCACATGTGTCTGGTTGGCAGTTTTATCAGTATTTCTAAATTTCTGTTGATAAACTTCAGAAACAAGTTCATAAACCTCCAACACAGTTTTCTTTTAAGTCTTATAGGCTAGATTCTGCTCAATCTACAAACTTGCAAACTTTTGGCTTTCCCCAAAAGTTAACACTGTAACAAAAGTGACCAGCTATGTATTCGAAAGTGCTGAAATATGAGTCAACTTTGGACTCACAAAATGGAGGGACTAACGCTATGTGTTTACTCATATCAAACCCAGCAGGAGCAAAGCCAGCGCTTTGATTAATAGATACTGGAATAGAGGCAACAGGTGCTCCTCCTTCAAGCTTAAGAGCCCTGATACGGAGTTGCATCACTTTCACTTCCAGATCTTTACTGTTGGTCTCCACCACCTTTATCCAGAGGTTTAAGTGGAGATCCTCTGTGGACATACCTACAAAAGTATTAGATGGCAGTTCAGGTTCCACACCAGTGGCAAGCACACCAGCAACCCCCGCCACTTTTGTATCTGTCACCTATGTGGCTTCCTCCCCCTCATCCACAGACACAGCTTATTTCATTCACTCCTTTGACTATTCTCCAAACAGGTCAAATCTGCACAGCTGGTGTAGGGACTACACGTAGCCTAACACCCAGGAAGTCAACCTCCCCTGAGGAAGTCTTGTAAATGACTCCTGGGGTGAGAAGAGACTGCCTGTGATGATTCTAGACCACAGTTTGAATGGCACAGCATCTGAAATAAATGAGGATACTGTATTGGAGACTGCAAAAGACATCTGAAAGGTAAAGACATTCCACTAGGGGTGATTAAGAACCTCAAGTGAAATCAAAGAGTGAGGTTGCTTAGGTAGTGCATGATAAAATGGGTGAATGTCAAAGTATAGAAATTCTGAAGTTGTCAGGATGTGTGAAAATAATGAGTGATAAACATGGACCACAGACAGACAAACTTGCAGTTCAGTTGTGGATTAACACTAGAACCGCCAGGGGTTGCTATATACCTAAAACCACCAACAGGTGAAATTTACCTGTAGCCTGGCTACCACATTTCTAATACTAAAAAAATGTACTCTGTAATTGTATTAAGGCATTGTCTTCACAAAGGAATGTCTAAAGTCATGAAATGAGTTTGTTCAATCATCACCTGTGCTTTGAACCTTTTGTTTTGATAATAATTAAAAGGGAATATATCTATATATGGGTGGGTTGATATTATTATAAAATGATATTCATCACATAATGAAATAACCCATGCTATTTAAATGACCAAAGTAGCCTAAATACCCTAAATGGACAATAATGAACCAAATCAATGACAATAAACAGTTTCTAACTCCTAAATTGAGCAGTAAATATATTTATATTGTAGGAGCAGCAGGCACTGCAGTGAAAGAGAGATATACTACCCCTTTAAGAGTCACCACAAGTGATGAAGATACACTAAAACCCACTTTTCTATTCTCCAAATGCTGCCTGGCAAGAGATGCTGGCAAGAGATGTAATGTGTGCTCTAGGGTCAATTCTATATTGCACTGAAGATGGCATAAAGGTAACCAGGCAACAACCAAACATGAGCCAATTTGTGCAAATGGGACAAAGCCAGCCCCTATACATCTACCAATGGGATCTGATATCAACTGGTCCGCGATCTGTTGCCTTATAACTACTATCAGTAGCACACACACTGATGTCTGACTCATGTCCCTGACACATGTGGTTATGCCATTACCACATGTTTATGAAACAAGCTGACCTACATTGCACAGCCATGGTAAGCGAAACAGGGGAGACAGGTTTTGAAAGGGGCATGAAAATGATTTGTTAACCCTGTTGCAATATTACAACAATCACTTTTAGCTATCCTAAAAAAAAAAATCTGACAATGTTTTTTTTTTAAAGACCACATTTACATAGTCAGTGGGTCCTATTGTTTATCCTTGCAATGCTATTGGATAGTAAATGTGTTTATAGGTACGGCCATCTAGCCATGAACTCACACTACCTGCAAACTTTCCGTCAAGCTCATCTTCTTGTTTTATTGGACTGGATGTGTCAAGAAATTAATAAGTAACATGCCTTGAATATTTTTTTTGTGATGATTACAATGTCTAGAACATGTAGATAGTTATTGTGGAATACATTCATCAAACTTGATTTTGAGCTTGTTATGTCTATGTTGTTATTCTACAACGCTTAGTTAGAGTGGTAGTCAAAATAGCATGTGCACCTTACACATTACATGGGGACATTGCACTTCTCACATGTTCACATATGGAAAAAATACAAATAGAAATATAATGTCTTTCATAATTCACTATAACTAGGTTCTCTTGTTTTCTCTGTTAAAATTTTGAGTTTAGACAAGAATTGAACAAATGAATAAACTGTTTCAGGTTGCAGTATTTGAAACTCTATCTGTAGCAGAAACTGTATCTGTATCTTAGCAGTTAAAAAAATACACTTAACTGATCCTGAGCTTTTTTCTGGGCTTTGTTTGTTTGCCCAAGTAGTTGCCTGTTACATTAGTTAGAAACGGGTTCTGACTGTTCTGAATATTTTGGGGGATGGTAGTTGCATTGTTCAGGGACAGATGTGAGAGGTCCTGGTGTAGGGATGTTAATGTTCTGGGGGGATGCAAGTACTCCTTTAGGTATGATAAGTACAAAGCATAATAGGCTAGTCAGACAGTATTGTGTGAATTTAGTCGAATGTGTAAATGAATTAGGATTATTTTGCATTGATATTATTTAGCCTGGAAAATACTTGGATCTCAATCCTGAACACTTGGTCCACCACTCTATCTATTACTTCAGGTTATCTCATACAATATAATACTTATATGTATCATTACTACATATATTTATTATTATTTGTTTTTACTTTTTCCATTTCTGAATGCAACCAGCAAAGAGAGGTCTTCAATGCAGTGTGCAAAATGTGATTGCTGTCATCCAAAATAGAGAGAGTGATTTTGAAATGGAATCAGACAACACTGATGCGAGTGACGAAGAGGCAGATGAAGATGCCAGTGAAGTGGAAGAAAAAAACTGACAACCCACTGACTTCCCAGCCAGTGATTATCATCGAGCCCTAACCAACCAAACATACCATGCCCCATGAAAAGGTATCGCTTGTTGAAAAATCACACATTTTCCAGTGAAGACGAAGAGAGGATGCTGCAGACACTGCAATAAAAGATAAACCAACATGCTATGCAGCAAGTGTGATGTTCATCTTTACTTTTCAGAACAAAAGAAGTGTCTTTGGGACCATCATTGCATATGAACATGACTGAACACTGGGACTGAGACAAAATTCAGTTTTGTAAATACAATTTTATTCTGTTTTTTTAATTAATAAATGACTATTCATGAAAAATATGACTGTTGTGTGATTATAATTCATGGTATATACTGTTATGGGGCTAAATAAGAAGTCAACACTGCAAATTAACCCTTAGTTGTTCTGTATATTTGTTCAGAAAATGTGAGTAAGAATACAGAAATTCTGCTCACAGCTAGGCCCAACGTTGCAATAATACATTTCCCACAAAACTTACTAAAAGGTAAAGATTTTGAAAATGCTTTAATTTCTGCATCAGAGGCCTCCTACAACAACATCTGAAAGGTTAAAAAAAATTTGCTCATTTTTTTCCCAGCAGTAGTGTGTTATATTGGAATGATGAAATGTATGCATAAACATGACCACTGCGGTCAATAAATTCTTCCTTGTCTCCTGGTCACACCCACAAGTGTTACAATGTCCAATATCCACGTGGCCCATAGATATTGGAGTGCTTGTCAGAACTCAAATGGATAAACAAGGGAGAAGAAGTGCAATACTCACCCATACTAAAAGCATACATTTGCACTGTCGACTCACCAGCTTACCTGTTACCTTACCAACCTATTACATCAGAATTTAGAGGATTTGAGTTTACCCACAGGTAGTGTTTTGGTACAGTTTGTAGATGACTTAATGATCTGTTCACCTACTGAGGAAGCATGCAAAACTGACGCAGTGACACTGCTGAAATATTTAGCCAAACATGGTCACAAGGCTAGCCTTGCAAAAAATTGTAGTTTCTATCACACACAGTGACATTCCTTGGGCATGAGATTTCAGAGAAGGGCGAATCCCAAAGTAACATCTGATAGCATATTTTTCTTCAAAATTAGACAGTGTGTCTTTGGGACTTCCCCTCTATCTGAGGGCTGTGGCTGCAGCAGAAAAGTCATTGCTTGTGTCGTGTGACATTGTAGGTTATCAAAATTTAACCCTGTTTGTTCCTCATGCAGTGACCTCCATTTTGTTAGAACAGAAAACCTCACACCTGTCACCTGTGAGATGGTTGAAGTATAACAATATTATATTAACAATGCCTAATGTGGAGGTCAAGTGCTGCACAGTGTTAAATCTAGCAACGCTCTGACCAACGGAGGATGATGGGGACCCTCATGACTGTCTGGCTGCTGTAACACAGACTTGCAGTCTGTGAGGTGATCTTGCAGAAACACTTCTCCCTAACTCTGACTGCCTTTGGTATGTTGATGGCCCAGCTAGAAAGAACGTTGACACTGGTAAAAATGAGGTTGGTTATGCAGTTTCAAGTGACCATGACATAATTAAAGCTGCACATTTACCAAACCATCTTTCAGCCCAAGCTGCAGAACTGTTTACTATTACACAAGCCACACTTCCACAGGAAAACCCATCTCATGTTGACCTTTAATCCATAACTTGCTAACATCTAATCACATAAACATCTAAGATTGCTGTCTTTAAATGTGATGTTCATACTAACAACCCTGACGAGGCAGCTTGGAAAAAGGCTAACTGTACATATGTGAATAATGTGTGACAATCTCAGGACGGACGTCCATGCTTGCCTAAATGTTTGTTTCCTTTCTATACTAAGTTGGCACATGGGAAGGACCATGCATCAAAAGGGGGTTGGTGGCTGCAGTAAACACTGGTTCATCAGAGACTTTACAAATTACTCAAAAAAAAGTTGCCCAAAATGTTGCTCAATTGGGCATTGATTTGTGACAACACTGTGACTCACCTCCAGAATGGTGGTGGGGGGTTGGTCGGGACCCTGAAAACAAAATTGCTGAAGTGTTGTGAAGAAACAGGTTTAACGTGGGTAAAAGTTTTGCCTCTAGTGTTAATGGCTATAAGGAGAGGGGAATAGCAAAAACAGGTCTGTCACTTTTTGAAATAATGATGCGCAGACAAATGAACATTGTAATCTCCCTTCCCCCACAACACAAAGCTTTGGGCCTTAAATGTTAAGCTCTATCCACACACAGGTGAAAGCAGTGCTCCCACATCCAACCGAGGGGCCTCAACACAATCTCCAACCAAGAGATTGGATCCTGGTGAAGAATCTGAAGAGGAAGCATTGGAGGAAATCCAGATGGACAGGATCACATAAGGTCGGGGGCAGCTGTGGCTCAGGAGGTAGAGCGGGTCATCTACTAATTGGAAGATTGGTGGTTTGATTCCCGGCTCCTCCGGTCCGTATGTGGATGTGTCCTTGGGCAAGATACTTAACCCCAAATTGCTCCTGATGGCTGTGCCATCAGTGTGTGAATGTGTGTGAATGATTAGATTTCCTCTGATGGGCAAGTTGGGACTTTGCATGGTAGGCCCTGTACCCATTTAGTGTACGAATGTGTGTGAATGGGTGAATGTGATTGGTAGCGTAAAAAGCGCTTTGAGTGGTCGGAAGACTAGAAAGGCGCTATACAAGTACAGTCCATTTACCATTCTGCTGACCACACCTGCAGTTGTCAAGATAGATGGACAAAGCAGCTGGATCCATGCCAGCCACTGCAGGAAGGTGCCACCGCTGTAGGAAGGACAGGGTGAGAGACCAGCATTGCCCAACCCAGACCAGGAAGAGAAGTAGCTGATAAGGTGCAACAGACACCCACCTATAACCTAGGATGAGAAGCAGACATGGCCTGTTCCCATTGACGTTTAAAAACCATAAGGGAACCAATGGTTGCTATGCAGATCCATAGGAGAAATAATAACTTTCCCACTGGAGGGTTAAGTACTGGTGATCTCTGACCTCAGAAGAAGGGCAAAGAGCACCTCAGTGCTTTGCAACAACACCAGACACCCTTTACTGAAAATTAAGTTCTAAGACATCTGACACATAGTGACACTCATGTTATATTGTTATATTATGATTTAATTAGATTATTTGTGATTTGAATTAATCATGCCACTTGCTTGTGCAGTCCATTCATTTGTCTACAACACAGGTCAACTGATGTGCATTTTGCTTGCTTTCACATGCCTCCTAGTACCACCTTTCCTGTGGTTATTGCGTACCCCTAATCCAAACAATGAGCTCAGAAAGGCTAGGTATGTAACAAGAGGTGATGAAGCATGGCTGACACACCCAAAACCTCCACATGCCTATGCAACCAGCACCTGGTGATGTTATGCTAACTTCACTGCCAAATTGTATCATCCACGCACATGCCTCATGTTTAGGAACTCCCTTGAGCAGAGTAAGAAAATAGTAAGTAACAGCTAGCAAAACCAATTGCCTAGCAGGACTCACAACATACCCTGGATTAGGAGTAGTTCAGTCTGGGACAAATTTCAGCATTCCTATGAACATAACTTGTTCACCCATGATCAACTCAAACTGTTCAATGGTCAAGGAATTGTTAGCCTGGCTACAAGTATTCATGAAATTCCCAATACCAATGATGGTACTCACTGACTTTCCCAGTATGTTTCCTAAGAAACAATTCTCAACAGCTGGGAGTTTTAGACAAAGTACAGTGCCAATAAATTGAAGGCCCCTACAGGAAGGAGACACAGTGTCTCATATGTTACAGAGTAGCTCATGTACACCCAACCGCAACCAACGACTGAATGTATGTGCAGAATGAATGCAACATGGCATATTCCATATCCATATAGCAGTTATTGTATGAATATATATACATGCTTGTGTGAAGTTGTGAAAGGTTAAATGCTTAGTGGTAGCCATAGAGATCATGTTTGTACATCTTAACACTATGTTCCTGTGTGAAAGAGAAACAATGAGCATTGTTTATTCTGAAGCAGATCCTGTCATGTCTGTGTGGGTATCATGCATAGAGTAGTCACAACAACTCCTAGAGGCTGCTGTGAAAGAGATTAAGAAGTATTTGCTCGACTGTTAGGGTCTCAGTCCTCTATAGCAACTCGTACGTCTGTATCGAGTGTGAGCAGTGGTGTAATGTATCTAAGTAATAATACTTTGTTATAGTACTTAAGTAGTTTTTGGGAGTATCTGTACTTTCTATCTGAGTTTTTATACTTCTGTTGGGCCTCATGGGCCATGTGCAAGAGACAAAGGGAGGCCTGCACGAAGTGACAAAGCCTGATAACAAAGAAAGGTGTCAAGTCAATCAAAAGGACTCCAAATGGACTTCAACTCCCATCATGCTCTGCTCAACTCACACCTAGGTGTGAAATCTGGCAGAGTCAAACTCGGCTCCCATTGGATGAGACCCGCCGGAAATGTCTGGAGATTTCCTCTTTCCGGCCGTGATGTCACCGAGGGTATAAACACTGGAGCCACTTCTCAAACAGCGCTTCCAGCTGCTTGCTGGCTAATGTAAGGAAGTAACTCCTGTACGTATGTGATAGTATTGTGCCATACAATCTCAGCATTGCTGGACAAGTGGAGATTTCTCCGCGTTCAACTGAGCATGTTACCAAAGAAGACCGCTATGTAACCCAGTGCTCTATCACCTTTCCTGAAGAAGGTGAAGGATAACTTCTGTGTCCCACTTGCCTTAAAGTGAGTTGAGTGAGTAACACCGCCGAGGATCAGCTGCCGTGAAACCCACCAACAGAGCATGAAGATGGACCCCCGTCAGCATCGGAAGATGGACTGAAACACACCCTATTGCTTCCTTGAGTGACACAAGTAAGAGGCTTAAGTCTGGGCAGAGATAGGATATTAAAGTATGTGTTATTTTCAGCCACAGTGCTGTTGTTGTAATGTTAATGAACTGTAAATACTGTGAAGGTATTATTGCTGTCTGCTGCTTGTTTTGGCCGTGTTTATCACGCTAAACTGGTTTGTGCTTGTCCAACTGCTTGGACTGCTTTGTGTTAGCCTGCCATTGTGTGTGAGACCATGGGTTACATTTTATTTGTTGAAATTCTCTTTACTAACCCACTTACATGTACACACGCACACGTTTAGACACTGACACACACTACTCTGTAGACACGTGTTGCTAAGCAACAGAGACACTCAGCTTTGTCCGATGCCATTGCAGGGATCAGAGGCGTGTGTTAAGCCACAGACGCCATTAACCATTGTCTCTGTTCAAATCTCGCGGTCACATCAGCCATCTTGACCGGACCTCTTGCATGACGTAACCCCACGTGGTTCACATCCGCTGTCTGGTTCCTTCTTCTTCCTCTCTCACACGCCCCCTGCACACACACACACATATCTCTGTTAGTGCTGTATATTGCTTTGCTTGTTTATAACCACCGTTGTTTATGATTGCTTGTATTTGATAGTTTGTAGTTGTATAATAGATGTTTACTAACTGAAGTATTATTGATTTGTAATTGATACTGCTAATGTTCATAAATTCTGTTGCACATTTAAAAAGAAGTTTCCTGTGATTGTAGCTTGGAGACGGGGTCAGTGCTTGAATTCAAATCTTCACTGTTCATCCTGTAATGTTAATATTTCTTAGATGTTGACATTCTTGGATGAACATCCTTATTGAGATTGTTTTCATTGTTTGGTTACTGGTCCCCAACCTCAGGGTGGTGGCCCGTTATTATTAATTCACATTCATAATTTTATTGATTTTTAAATCAATACAATTATTCATCATGCCCAGGCTTCAATGCCGCCGCCACCAGTCATCTCTTCTGCTTTGAGTGCCTTGGACATGACCATGCAGAGAACAGCGTGATGCAGCCACCACCCTGCGTTCACTGCTGAGGACTTCCTCTGACTCAACGCCGGCACCAGTGGGACCATTTTTGGCTGTGTGATGTCACCCTCTGCTCTCTGCGAGAGCAACCCGACCCAGAGACCCTCATGCCCTGGTCGAGGGCACTCTGTGTCAATGACAAGCCCCCCAACTTGGCCAGTGCTTAGCCACTGCGGCTGCTGCCAGATGCCTTGGTGTCCACCTTCAGCTTCAGTTCCCCATGATTTCCCGCAGGTTATGGCCACAGCTACAGAGCATGTAGGGCTCTCACTGCCCCTGCCTATCTTGCCCAAACCAGTTAGCCGGCTTTGTAAAGGCTTTTATGGCCCAGCTCATCCGGCTCAACCTGCCTTTGTTTTACCATGTCTCACGGATATTTGGCAGTGTGTCGAAATGTCCTGGAAGGAGCCGCTGAAAACAAAGTCATCAGTCTCGGGACTGATTTCCTTCCTGAGAGTGCAGAGCCACACAGATACAAGCTGTTGGAATATTTCGATAAAATTTTCCAATTGGGTGCGCAGCTGGCCATGGCAGCTAGCAACCTGGGAGTATTAGGCATCGCTGTGACTACAACTAGACTACTCCCAGCCCCCCACCCCCCACTACAGAACAGGCTGACTTTCTGGGCCACGCCATCAGCCAGATGAATAACTTGATTAAGAGTGTTGCTACTGCTGCAGGGTGCATGTTGTGTTACTTTCTATAGTGAGCTCACATCACATGTGGCTTGGACCCACCACCCTACAGAGGAAGGACAGAGAAGACCTCCTGGGAGCTCCCATGGCTCTAGACAGCCTTTTCCTCCATCACTCAGTGCTTTAAGAGGCTGAAAGAGGAGAAGGCACAGCTGAGTCCTCATCTGCCGCTTGCATCTTCTTCAAGCCAGAAAAGAGACGAGGTGCATCACCACAACACCATGGTGAGGAGGAGAGCACACAGGCAGGGCAGAGCACTGCCAGCCCCCTCCACATCAGCCACCTCTCAGTCCACTTTGACGGAGACTTAGCAGCACCGACCCACTCGTGATCACTGATTGGCCCATGCCGGGGTGAAAAACACCTGCAGAAGCTGACCTACGCATGGGGAAAGTCTGTGGCACCAAAATGACTGTCAGCAGGAGGGAGCACCACATCGGCGAGGGTTATTTCCACTATACATGTTCAATGCACTTTGTTCAATGTGTGTTGAAAATGTTTTAATGAAAACAGATTACATTTTCCAGCAAAGAGCAAAATCCTCCACCCCTCTTCCACCTCTCAGGCCCTCCATGACAATGTGATGAGAGCAGCCTGCACTGCTTCATCCAGCCACTCACAGAGGCTGTTTAATGCAGAAAGCATTCACTCAGCTAGGGAAGCAGACGGCGGGTGGCTACATTCAACTGCAAGCTGTGCTAGCTGGAAAAAGCTCAGCAGAGCCTGCTCGTGTTATGTTACATGCAATGTTGTGAGAAAGAAACACATCCCACCTGACATAACGACACACAGAAGCAGATCTGTCTCTTGCTGTGCTCACTTGTGCTGTTATCTATTAGACTAGCCATCACGGCTCATCTCTCCGGCTAACGGTGATACAGTGAGCAGCATTATATCCTCACTGAGGAATAACACTTCACGCCCACACATGGACCAGTGAGAGGACGCTTCATGTCTACTTAATGTCAGTACTGCCTCCTGCTGTTTTTGCCACTATCCTTCATGGGTCCAGCATACACAGCTTATCTCTCAGGTTAATGATGATGCGGCCGGTGGCATTACTTCCTCCTTAAAGAGAAATGACCCAGGGCCGCACACTAACGGGGGAGAGGGGACATCAAGTCTGCTCCACTCCTCTCTGGTTATTTCTGTGGGAGATACAGAAGGGGAAGGACGCACTGACACGAGATCAAGTGCTGTGTTGAGACAGCCAACAATGATGTGTTTATGGGCCACTCAGCTTTGTGCTTTCAATATTGGCTCCCCTTGGGCCAGTCTTCATGTTTATGTAAGGTTTGGCGGTGGAGAGGGTCAAATCAGAGCACCACAGCTTTTTGATGGACTGGATGGACAGAACACTGAGACTGGTTCCCAATAAGGCAGGAGGTTTCAGACCCACTTTGGATCTCTGCATCCTGAACCAGTGTATTGCTGGAAAGACATTCTACATGCTAACCATCAGGAGACTGCTGAAACTGGTTCAACCAGGCTCCAGGTTCACCACCATCAACCTGAAAGATGCGTATTTTCACATTGAGGTGGCGCCGAAAGACATGAAGTTCCTGCATTTCACCTTTCAGGGATAGCTTACAAGTACAACAGGCTACCGTTTTGCTACTCCCTGGCGCACTGCACATTCATCAAGTGTGTAGTGGTGCAGTTGTCGCTCGACCAGGGCATGAGGGTCTTCTTTTACTCGGACAACCTCATTGTCATGCCAAGTCCAAAGAATGGGCCATTTTCCACACAACCAAGATGGTGCTGCACCTAACCCTGTTAGGCTTCACCATCAACTAGAAGAAGAGCACCCCCAGCCACACCAGCAGGTGGAGTATCTGGGCATAGGCCTCATCTCAGTCAGTCTGCAGGCTGTTCTGTCAGAATCAAGACGGACGGCACTGCAGCAGACAGTTCTCAGACTGCAGTGGGGAGCAGTAGTGACAGCTTTGACTGTGATGCAATTGTTAGGGCTTAAGGCAGCAGGGCATCCAGTGGTTCCACTGGGGTTCCTGCACATGTGCCACCTGCAATGGTGGTTCATTAGCTTGCACTTGGACTCCAAGATGCACAAGCACCGCATGGTGAACGCTCCCCCATCAGTGCAGGAGGACCTGCATTATTGGGGGTCCCCACAGCATCTGTCAATGGGGGCACTGCTGGATTAAGTCATCTCATACATAGCGGTGTTCACAGATGCATTCCTCACAGGGTGGGGGGGGGGCACCTGCCTAGGGAGAGCGATAGGTGGTGTGTGACTTCAGGGGGAAACTGACACATCAACCTCAGGTGGTGTCTTGGTTCTCAAACACTTCCTGTCTCTGGGTCAGGGGCGATGTGTTGGTGAAACCACACCATGGTTGCATTCATCAAGGGCAGGGCAGAGTCTGATCCACAGCCCTGTTGAAGATGGCAGAGAACCTGTTGTTGTGGGCCTCAGAAAACCTCCTGTCTCTGAGAGCCCTCCACATTCCAGGTCTGGAAAACAGAAGCGCCAACCTCATATCGACAGGCGACCCTCTGGCAGATGAGTGGGTCCTACACCCCAAGATGAACTAGTTCGGGAAAGCAGAAGTGGAGTTAAAACAACACCCACTGCCCGCTTTCCCTGACACTGCAAGATGATTCACCACTGGGGGTGGACGCATTTGCACACGCACCATGGCCAAGGAGGCTGCTTTATGCCTTTCTCCCTCTTCATCTCATTCCTCCTCTGCTGGAGAGAGTGAGACAAGAGTGGCTGAGGGAATTCTGATAGCCCTGGACTACCGTTCTGTGCTGTGGTATGCAGAGATGACCCAGATGTTGGTGGCCCAGTCCTGGTCCACCAACATCTTTGGGGGACCCTGTCCCAGGAGGAGGGCTTGATAGGCGCACTGCCCACTTTGGGCCAACCTCTCCAGGCTAGGCTCCTGAGATATACTGGACTTTCTGCACAAGTGGTGGAAAAGGGGCTGTCTCATGTCACTGTTTAAGTGTATGCAGCAGCTATTTCCTTTGGTCATGAGGGCTTTGATGACAGACGTGTCTTTGCCCACCCCCTCATGAAACATTTGTTACAGGGGGTTAGGAGACAATGTCCAATGACACATGTCTCTGTGTCTCTGTCTCTGTTCCCAGTGGGAACTACTGTTGGTGCTCAAGGTCCTAGTTAGCGATTCCTATGAGCCTCAGGTGTGCTCCTCTCTGTAGGCATTTTCATTCAAGACAGCTTTGCTGCTTGCACTGACCTCAGCTAAAACAGTGAATTCCCACCCCTCCTTTGTTCCCACAAACATAAGGAGTTCCTTTGGGTCGAGAACTACTCATCTAGAGGCATTTCGTCCTCTACCCCATGGGGACATCAGGGAGGCAAAGCTGCATCAATTTTGCCAAGTACTTGCATTGGCTTGTTATCGTGTATATGAAGTGGTGTTCGATAGTAAGCAGCAGTGAGACATTACTTATATAGTGTGCAAGACACATGTAATCGGTAGGCACGTCCTGATTGGCCGGCTACGCACATGCAGTTTTCAGTGAGTGATTGTGTGTATGTGATTGGAAGAGAGTATTACCTATAGACTCAAGTAGAGGGTGCTGCCTTTTCTTATAGAACTGGGGTTACAATATCATAACCGTTGTTTCTGGATGTGAGTGGCTGTGAGACAATGCCTTATATAATATGTGGGACACACGTAATAAATAGGCGCGTCCTGATTGGCCAGCTACGTACATGAAAATTTCAGTCAGCGATTGTGTGTATGTGATTGGAGGAGAGTATTACTCATAGAGTCCAGTAGAGGGCTCCTGCTGTGCTTATAGAACTAGGGTTACAATATTGTAACCTGTGTTATGCATATCCAAGTGATGTCATTTTGAAATTGCACATCTCTGAGTAATCATCCAGTGAAATCCAATTATACTATTTTGTTAGTTAACAGAGAGCTAATATTTGTAAAACATCATGTGATTGGGATCTTATGCTGAACAGATTTCTGCACAAGACAAACAAGATGATTGCACTAAAATTAATTTATCCATCATCAGCATTCATGAGCTATTGTTCCACTTGGTAATTAGCCAAATAAATTGAGATTGTGATCATCATATGATCAAGTCATATCACGAAGTACAAGCCAAAAGTAAACAGGGACCCAAGAGTGATGAAATCCTCTTAGGGCCAATCCATAGGAAGTAAACAATGGTTGTAGCACAATGCTCGGGCAAAGGAAATGAAGGAATTCTATTCAGAGAATTGAAATATGTTTGATTTTGAAAGAAAGAAAAAATAATGGAAAAAGTAGTGAATCCATTGTCTGTTTCCCTGTTTCTTTTTTTTTTTCTGTTGTTGTTTTTTTTTGGGGGGGGGGGGGGTTGGGTTTTTTTATTATTTTGTTTTTTATGGGGGACAATAAACCAGTTTTTAAAAATGGATGTCTTTTTATTTGGAATTGTCCTTGAGAGTCCTTGATTTCTCAACTCTTAGAACATTAGTATGTGGGTGGTAGTGATGTCAAACTGTGACACTAAATGTAACATGTGTAGCTAAGATACTGAAGTAAAGTAAAGTGAATGATTTTTGATCATTCCAAAACTTCGACTAAGCTTCAACTAAGCTATCATATTGTATATCATCTGGATTGACATCGTTCGCCCATACTGAAATACTTAGATGTACCCCCTTAAATGCTTCAGTTGTTTTTTTGCCTTTCAAGCCAGCAGGCACTGTAGCTGTAATACATTTAGTTAACATTAAGCCATGCTTTAAGGCCAAACATGTCAATTACAAAGATTTGTGAAGTAAGGCGCAGCAAGTAAGATGAATATTTTTATATTAACATTAAATTTAAATGTATTATGGAGGAATTGTTCTTAATGACAAACCTGCTGGGAATTATCTACAATGCAGAGATTTTTAGCTTTTTGTAGCTCACTGTTTTGGGCCCACAGATTTACTGTATGAATTAATCATAAATAGGGATATATAAACATACATACTGCACATACTGTACATGAAGTACTACAACACAGGTGTTAGGTGTGCTAGCCCCAATCAACCAATCAGTCTTAGATGACATTGATCTGGCCCACCAACTACTGTATGTCCTTATTCAGCATCATCCATATTGTCAGCTTTCTTAGTTTTGTGTGTGTGTGTGTGTGTGTGTGAGGGGGAGAGAGAGAGAGAGAGAGAGAATGAGAGAGAAATAAGTTGAAGCAAATTAAATTTCACTTTTGTTTTCACATCAGGAGTCTATGATTCGATGTATCCATCTCGGGTAAAGCAGCATCAGCCAAACCAAGTATGAATGGGAATATAACGCTTTTGATGTCAATATGATAACCGTAGTGAAGAGAAACATTACATTACAAAAAACAAAAAGTTAAAATGAACCTGCTTGGAATTGCATCTGTAATCAAATACATTAATGGCAGCCACTAATTGAAAAAAACGCCAAACATGCTATAATTCCACTTTGAAAACCAATGTGTTGGTTTTATAATTCTCAGAAACACTGTATATTTCTGCAGCATCATAATTTATCTCTGTTGTGGGGCCAACCTCTAACTTTATATTAGACCCTGTATGGCATGACAACATGATAAAACAACTTGTTAACCCTTATATACTGTTCAGGGTCAAATTTGACCCATTTTTAAATTTGAGAGAAGAAAAAACACCCCAAACACTTTTCTTTTACCCTGAAATATGAGGACTTATCCTAATGTGACCTGTAATAACAAAAATGGACATATTTCAACTTTTTAAAAATATTTTTGTGCAGCTGATACACAAAATGTGTATCAGCTGCATGTGTTTGACCCATACTTATTCAATAATCACTATTCAAAAATACTGTTCAAAACTCTTTTTTCACATTTTTTTTCACATATATTTCCTTGAAATCATTATGTTCTCCTGTGTTATGTAATGTAGGATCATTATATAGTGTGATTTTAAATGTTTTTTCTCCATAAATGAAAAGCCTAAAAACTAAAGAATACACTCTCTGTGATCTCTGAAAGCTTCATTAAGGACTAATCACCAACTTATCTGTGATGATTCATGAATTGAGGTTCAGAATTTTGGTATAGAGACTAATGATGAGGGGATACTGTGAAGGGTCAGAATATGAACAGTATGTAAGGTTCAAAGGGTTGCCTTTGAATATACTAAAAAGGTGGTTATTGTAAGCTGATCATAAGCATGTGAACGCATGCAGTCTATTCCTTGAGGAGGCATTTCATTACAATGTATAATGCCAACTGGCTTGCACTCTCTCTCTCTCTTTCTCTCTCTCTCTGTCTCTCTCACTTTCTTTCTCTCAGTCCTATTAAAGAAAATAAATGTTCTCTCAAATCATAATTGATCCTTAAAATCACATATGTTGACTAGTGACTTCTGGTAGGCATATAGGCTAATGGACTTAAACAGTAACTGCATAATTTTGATTGTAGGCTTCTAACATAATAACAATTCATTCTACTGGATTGTTGTAGGGTATACTCATAGATCTTCATCAGTGACAGCCTACAGTCAGGCCCCCTTCCCTCTACTGTGACAGGAAGTTACAGTGTATCTACGTAAGTACTTGTCACCATCAGCTCATTTTCTATAGTTATTGTGTGTGTATGTGTGTGTGTGTGTGTGTGTGTGTGTGTGTGTGTGTGTGTGTGTGTGTGTGACCAAGCAGTGATGATACCATTTTGTATGCTGGCTTGCTTAAAGGGGGAGGGGGGTAGTAGTAGTAGTAGTTTTATTTCTTATATGAACTGTATAAAGGCACACACGTGCATGCCCCTCTAACATTCTCTGCACATCCCTGTTCCCCTCCCCACAACAAGAATTACTTCTTGAGGGTGTGTTCATCATGTTTCAACTCACAAGCAATCCAGCAAAGCAACCACCCACTTGCAAGTACAGTAGATGTGGTAACCATGCACATAAACACAGATGCTCACTCTCTCCGTCTTTTAAATACACACATACAGTATGCATATATATACACGGTTCCACAATAATTGCCAGACTTTGTTCTGTGTGGGCGATCACTGGAGGCGGCGTCGACTGCTGCAGTGCTCTGCATCTTTGTTCCCGTGGAAACTGTGATAGTGGGATACACCAACTGACCCTGTTTAACATGCAAAGAATTAGCCATGCACAGAACCCCTTTCTTTAAAATTTGCATCTATCCGTCTTATCTTATCTGTCTCAAAATCTTTTACCCCAGCACTCCAACCACATATTTCAGATTTTTTTGCTTCATTTAATCAAATCACCATTTAAATGCATTGGACCTTTTAGGTAAAATTGCTGTAATGTAAAATATTTACACGTAAAACACCATATATCTGATAGAGAGAACAAAGTTTACATTGTAATTAAAAGAAAAGTGGGAATCAAGCAAAAGCAAGATGATGAAGTTCTTGTAGGAAGAGTAAAGGAAATACAGTACTTGGTTTGTAGGTTTTTGGAATACAAGTACCAAGTAATCCAGAAATGAGATCTACTGGTGATGAAGACATGCAGAAGTAATATAAAGTATACTTGTAAGAGAAAAGGCTGTACTCTTCCTAGAATTGATAAAAGTAGTATTTCTATGTATACACCAAGACTCCAGGAAACTATACTCCGAGGTTCCTTGCTTGATTCTAAATTTTGTTGAGGCTGGGCCTTAAAAAAACTTTTTTTTACTAATTCTACTAATAAATGAATGCTAATTATTTAGAATAAATAAATTACTAATAACTTAATTCTGTTTTTACCTCTGTGCAGCTGACTGGACTACTGTAACATTAAAGGGATAGTTTGTATTTTTGGAAGTGGGATTGTATGAGGTACTTATCCATAGTCAGTGTATTACCTGCAGTAGATTAGGGTCAGTAAGCTCCCAGTTTGGAAAATCAGACAACAGTACCAGCACAGAAGCTAAGCACTCTACTGGTATGGATGGGGCCAGCAGCAAAATGTATTTTAGCCACCTAAATAAAGGCCAACCTAAAAAAAAATCAATATCAGTTTAAGTGTACGCTATATTTAGAATATTTTCACCACTTTTACCCTTGCCTTTCCACTACATTTTCTCAACTGTAGAACTTCAGTATTCTTATGCATGCTGCGCACTGTATTACGCCACAGATCAGCTGTTTGGGTCAGAAAGTGCTGCTGCAGCATAATACAGTGTGTGGTACATAAGTTCTACAGTTGAGAAAATTTAGTGCCCGAGGAAGAGCTCTGTCTGATGGCTAGATAAAGCATGAAAATATTCTAAATATATTTTTTTAGGTGGGCCTTTACTTAGGTGGCTAAAATACACTTTTCTCCTGGCTTCCATGCCAGTACTCTTGTCTGCTTCTTTAAACTGGGAGCGTGCTGACCCAAATCTACTGCGGGTAATACACTAACTATGGATAAGTATCTCATACAACCTCACTTCAGAAAATACAAACTATCCCTTTAATGTTACAGCAGTCCTGTCAGCTGCACAGAGGTAAAACAGAATTATTTTTTTAGTAATCTAATTATGTAAACAGTACAGTAGACCACTTAGGGCTGACGTTTTTGGGTGGTAAGGAAATGCAAAGCTGCATACTATCTGTATAGCAATAAAATCAATCCCATGGACCCAGTGGGACACCCCTGTCACTAATTGGGTAATTGGAAGTTTGCAGGTGGTATTTTTTTCTCAGTCACATGTACACAATAAATCTACCGATATTGTGAATGATATCGCAGCTTAAGTAACTTAGTAATCAATTGGTTATCTTCGGTTATTTTCTACTGCATTTTATGTATTTATTTATTTTGTTTTAGCAATGTACCTGGAGGAAAAAAATGTTTTGCTTGCCTTATCTATTTCTGGCCATCTTCTGCAGATGTGTATGTCCAGGCATCCAGTATTCATTCATCCAATACTGTATGATGATGTGGGCAGTGGTCATACTTTTCCAACTTTGTGAAGAAAAGAAAAAAAAAAAAAAAACAGAACAATCCAAACAGGGCTGTGGTTTTTACATGGTATGTGTGCTGGACCACTGGTTTGCAAATATGTCAAACATCACCTGTCAATACATGTTTTGCCAGTGAAAGAATTTGAGTTTGGGAAGATGTGGTCATTAAATGCATTTTGAGTCGACGCAATAAAAAAGTCATGCAAACTTCACTCTGCATAAACTGCTGATGTGTTAAATGTGTGAAGTGCACAGAAAAGTGGACTATAAAAAACTATGATACAAACAACATCGCCTGTTTCTTGTCTTTTTTTCAATCTGGGATGGAGTTGATGTTAAACTTCTCTTGAGAAGATGTCCAGGTACTGTTGGGGTGAAGGGAAAACCTTGAGTAATTAATAGCCAAGTACTGTAAATGGGTCATTGCAGGCGAGGAATGATCAATAAATTGAAATAGAAACCATCTGTTCCTGTCAGGTGCATTATAAATATATTTAGGTAGACCAAATCAGATTATTAATTCTTGGAATTTCTAACTGCACCATGACCTTGAACACAACATGCCATTTTGTAGACCAGACACCATAGTACAGCTATAAGAGGTCCCAGCAAAGGAATAAATACCATACATTTGATGCCTTCCTTCTCCCATTAAGTGTGTAATATACTGTGTGTGCCCAGGGCTGAAATGGCACTCATCCTTAGCCTGGGAGTTCCATGAAGACTAAGGCATTTATTATTCAATATTGCTTGCAAATGTAACTTCATTCAAAATGCATCTTAAATGTGAAGTTGCTGTTTTAGCATGAAACTTTAGGAAAAAAGAAAGTAAAATACATGTTTGGTGACTGCAAATGCCAGAAGAGGAATTACAGTTAAGCTACTGTAAGTAGCTAAAAATCCATTAACTAACACAAACGCATGAATGACTCGTAAGGTTGCACACTGCTGGCCATCAAACACATTTGCCACTTTCATGCACACACAGATTGTGCTCTCTCACCCTCACATATAAGTCAGTGGTTTCACTGATCAGAGATGGGATAAATGCTACTAGAGCATGTTATGTCTGGTGTATAACCGCAAGTGTTGAGTCGCTTCCTTTCGGTCACTTTAAAGCAACAAGGAGAAAGATGTCTAATTTCAGTGTCATTTCAGGTGCCATTATCACAAGGGCAAGACTGTAAGAGGCCCTTTCCACAGACCATTCAATGGAGTAGTCATGCTTACAACAAGTAGGGATTTTTCTATGTGGCCTGGAGAGACATCTGAATCTCAAACTGCCTCCAGAGGTGGACAGCTTATACAGCACTGCCCAGAGCAATTCAGCATCTGCTTGAGTCTATTACAATCATTCCATTGACCATGTATGCATTCAGCATTTAGTTTTTATTTCACTAATACTCTTCAGTCTACAACAAACCGGGGTTTGACTAATAAACCAATATGTTTTAAGGCATGGTGTAATTTATTCTCTGTTTTATTAGATTGTCATAAAGTTTCACTTTCTAGAGTGGAAGAAAAAAAGTAGAAAACAGTACCTTGTATATCATACCTACTGTGCTAATGTGACTGAAAATTTTGAATGAATTTGTCATCTAAATCTTTTGAATAATGTACACCAACAATAATGTCTATTTTATAGTAATGAATTATTCAAGTGTAATAAATTCTACTTAAATGGTTCTCAATATTTGTGCATAATACACATGCATAATGATACACATTGAGTGATTTGATACTGGTGGAGCTTATTGCCGATGCAAAACTAAGGTGGGACACCAGCAGAGGGATTGTGCTGATTTTATGGCCCATGATGATGACTGGCAAATGAGATGCCTGAAATTTCTAAGAGCTATTGTCCTGGATCTCTGCGAATTGAGCTCAGAGATTAAATATCAGGTGCAAGGGAATGACACACTCTCTCTCATTTAAAGATTCTTACAAATATGTTTTCTGGCAGCTGTGACAGTCCAAAGAAAAAGTGAATATCCCATATTACTTTAAATCATGCCATGCCCCCAATCTTAAATGTATAACTTTTCTGGCATTTTGCCTTTATACAATAGCTGATAGAGAGTGAGAGAAGATGTGGGGAATTACAACGAGAGGGCTGACATAAGTTAAAGAACTTGTTTCATTAAACACCTGGATGCTGGATGGATATGGCTTTGGTTTAACAATACTAGTTAACCTGGTTGAAGACTTGGTTGTGTTATTGTCTCAAAACTGTGTGGGGAAGAAATGTTTTCAGTTTCCTAATATCAATAGGCCTATTAGAATTAATGAGAATAAAAGTGATTGTATCACTGATTGACTTGACTTGTCTGACTAAACTGCTAGGGTATTGAGTTAAATTTGTTCCGTTTGTTCCTGTGCACACAAATGGATATTTTGAAAACACATAGATAAGCAGAATTCTTCTCAAAGTCATACATTTATTACAGCATTAAGTACATAAGAATAGATTAAATGGGGTCTACAGCAACACCCACTACACTGCCCTTCTGTACAAAATGACTTACTATATATCTAAGACATAAGATTGCAGGAATAAAGACAACTATACTAACTCAATAAAATACAATAAGTGAATAGGGTATTGTCTGGATGGAAAGTCACATGAAAGAGAAAATGAAGATGGATGCACCATAGATGGATGCAACAAAATTACACTCTTTTTTCAATAAAATTAATAATTCAGTTCATATATTGTATATTAATAGTATTAAGGTTTTTTCCAATATCAATACAGCAATACAGCAGCATCACAAGTATGCTTTCACATTATGAAACATGACTTACTCTTATACTTATCAGTCCTTTTGTTGACAGTCAAAACAATGGAACAATGACCAAATGCACTGAAGATGATTTGTCCAAGTTTGCAAAGCAAGCATTAGGTGTCTATACATAATTTGTAGGAGATATGGTTATGGTTCTCCCTACTCTGGCTCCCACTGGCTGCCACTGGCTGCTTCCATCCAAGTTGAAACACTGGTGTCAAGAAACCAAGCAACCAAATGTACAACATTCGTACACCTCCAGACCATGATTTAATCCATACTTACTCAGCTTCTGCTGATCAGCTCCTTTGCCCTTACTCCGCCTGAACTCAAGTTTTTTCCTTCCTGATGGATGGATCTTTATACCTCTACAGAATCTTCATTACCATAATCTCCATAATGTATTATATTATGCACTGATTTGTATTTTATTACATTTCATTATTGTATTTCATTAAATTTTGTTAAACTCTCTGATTAAGCACTATATTATATTATACAAAGTCATTACATGAATATCTAAATCTGTCATTTTGAAAAAGGAGGAGTGTACTCTGTAGATAATAAACTAAAATTTGATACAGTACATCAGGCACTTGAACTGTACATTAGTTCAGCACTGAGTGGTCTACTTATGAACATATGCATTACTTTTCTATAGTTCTACAACAAAGTTTTATAGTCTACATACTGTTGTTTAACAGCTGCAACTGGCAGGCACACATTTGAAGGTCAAGTCTTAAAGAGGCAAAATCCTCCTAACTGTGCCAATTCATTAATCTAACATTCAATGCAGGAAGAAAATGTATTTGGACGATGACTGCCCAGATCAAAGGCTTTTGCACCCCTCAGAAGCATGAAATTAAATTCAAGTAAACCTCTAAGTCTTCTTATGAATGTAATGTTTGCTGTTGGAGGAGGTGATTTTCTTTTCTTTTTTTCTCAAATCTATATCCTTCAAAAATGTATTTGTTTGTACCAACTTTTCTGAAGGACACAAAAGTTGAGGATTACTGTAAAATTATAGTGGATAAGACATATGAGGATAGTAAGCTACATACAGTAATAAAAAAATAAACATTAAACATAAGGTTTATAAGAATAAAAAGGTTAAAAAAGAGAGAATCCAACAGTCTACATAATAGAGTGAGAAGAATACTAAATTTAAACCTGCCTTTAATTCAAGAATAAACAGGCGTGGGATGTAAAGTGACAGTGACCAGAGACTTGCCTACAGCTGTGATTATGGACAGAGGCGTTCCACAAAGTGAATGGATGAAACCTGGGTTTGCTGCTCAGCAACCCCCATGCTGTCTCATTTCTAGGTTTTTTTCCAAGTTAAATCTCACTTAGTTTTTTCAAACCAGTCATGCACAATTGGTCTTCCAGCACTGTATCCATTGCCCGGAGTTTGTGCTGTCCATATAGTCCCATCTCACATATTTTTCTTTCTCTCTTTACTGGTGAGGCTTGGTCTGCAACATGCCTGTGGTCAGGTTCTGGTTCTAGGAGGTAAATCAGATGTGCTTATCCTCAGCAACTTTGTCCAACTCCTTTGGGGCTGTCCAAGTCAGCTGTAATATAATATGTATGTAATTCCTCTAGTGTGAAATATAGATGGGTGACATTTTTTTTTTTTTTCTTTAAAACTTAATAAATCAGTGGAGAAGCATAAAAGATGGAGATACTTCCATACAGGACACAAGTGGTCACTGAAAGGTTCAATATAGTATGAAAATGATGTGAATAATATGCTATGGCCTTTGCAGTCACCATATCTCAACCCAGTTGAACACATGTTGGGTAATTTGAGCTGATGTGTTAAACAGCACTCTTCACCAACATCATCAAAATACCAAAATTAATATCTTTTGGAAGAATGGCATTCATCCCTCCTATAGAGTTCCACAGAATTGTAAAATCTATGCCAAGGAGAACTAAAGCTGTTCTCATGGCATGTGATGGCCCAACACCTTACAAAGACACTTTAACTTTTTTCCGTCTTATTTGTCACCCATTTACAGGTGTAACCCAAAGTTACACTATTATCAGTAAACAGTAGAGATGCTATTCCTATCTCACCAAACCAGAAACTTTCCACGCCTTGGCTTCTACCTAGGTATCATGTCCAAGGATATCAAAAACTTGAGAGGTGATAAGGCACACCTTTGTCAGACTCCATGTCTTATGCTACCTGTGTATGAAACAGCCTCTTAACATAGGCCTTCACAGCTAGAGCAGAGGTTTTTTTAAATATCCTGAAATGCTGAAGTAGCCTCTGGTAGTTGGGACGACCAGAAGGTATTTCAGCATTTCAGGATACTTCAGCAATGTGCAACTTGTCCAAACTTGCCTTCTTGCAACTGAGGAGCCTACCATGGTGACCTACACCACTGAGAAGGACTTTGAAGTTGGAAACTACCAAACACAACTTCCTGTTCAAAGGGCATGTCTCACAGACTTGGATTCAGCTGGCCCAAGAAAACCCATTCCTATAGGTTTTCCAAACTCATCAAGGACCAGAGACCTTGTGTAGGCTAGTTGATGGTCTACAACTGTCTAATATGTGTTTCCTTCAGTCCCAGACTTCACTCATATGGACAGGTTGAGGTCAAAACAGTTTTAAGGTTTTGTCTTGAAATTGTGCTCCACTACTTAGTTATCTAGGTTTTACTGTCTGTGTAAGCTGCAAAGTATAGACTTACAGATCACAGATACTCACAATTTTGTACCTTAGTAACAACTGAATTATGGAATGTAACCCTCCAACACATATAAATCTGTCCATGTTTGAGATTTGTAATCAAAATAGCATTTCGGTAAATTAGTTAGCTTTGTACATTTCAGGTAATTAAAATAATATCTCCCTTATTAATCATAAATTCAAAACTTAATTATGCAAATGGGATCTACATCAACACTGCCCTTTTTGCTTGAATGTAAATCATTACATATTCATTACATAAAATTGTGCTTTGTTGGCTCTCACCACACACCGTGACTTCCAACACAGGAAATCGGCCTAATTCTGATTTGCAATATAGATAAGCTTGACTAACAATGTAATGTGGTTGTAATGTTTTTTGTTTTTTTTCACAGTGAAAAGCACACAAATTAGTAATGAAGCACACGCTGCTTGTGTGCCCAAACCCATTAACACAGCGTCTGCCGCCCACATAAACTGGAATTAATCATATATTATTTGATATATTTCCAGCTCTAGTTCCATTAATATTTAACTTGGGAAGAGTTATGCAGGTTCTTCTTATCTGTATCTGCTTCCACAAACTGAGTAGATTGAATGTATCATCATAATACGTCACACTATGTACTGATAAAAACTAAATGATGTCTTTGTCAGCGTTAGTCATAAGTTCTTAAGGAATTCATAGTCTGATTTTGAATGTTGGTGAAGCTGTCAGGTAAAGTTTGATTAAGGCTTGTTTTGGCTCCTCAGTCTGAACAGGGGAGTTATTGCAAGATAATGTGGGTAATTATACATTCCACAGCAGTAATTTCAATGACAGAATGAGATACATCTATTCCAGTAATACACCTTCTTGTTCAGAAAACATTGTCTTGTTCCCACAGCACTTCAGGCCACAACATGCAAATTGCAGCCATGGACACCATGTGTGGTGTAGGGATGATTGTTTTCCCAATGGTTTAAAAAATCCTGAAATTATAGAATATCAATCTTTTGGAAACCATTATTTTTGTCATGACTGCAGTTTCAATTTATACACAGAATTGCAGATTGAAATAAATCCTGGTTTCCCACTTTTTTTCCCTCTGGAACATGGAGGAGAGAAGAAATCCTTGTTAGCTGTAAACTGTATATTTTGATCCACAGAAAAATGCTGTACAACAAATATACTAACATACTGTATCATATAACACTATACAACAAATGAGCTCAGAGAACAGAACCTTTTCATCCAAATCTACAGTAACTGTAGAACCATTTGAAATGGCCAATCCCTTGACGGAAGTGTATCTGATAGAAGTATCAGTCAAATGACTCACTACTTGCACAGTACATATTCTCTGCAGTAGTACACAACCTTAATAAATTAAGTAAACCTTTCAAATACAGTGCTCCTGATGAGGTGTATTACTGACAAGCACATACACCAGTGGAACTGATATATGGCAACAGTAGCTTTTTTGACTCATTCTGTCACTTCTAAAGAGACATGCAGTCTATCATGAGCACCATATACCAACATCATTACATGGGCTCAGACCTCATTAGCATCACTCAGATCAACTGGTCATCAACTGACTTCTTACTGTAATGAGCCAACCACTAATTATTGGCTGATGGCAATCACAGCAATGCAATTTGTGAAGTTTTACTGTGTCACTATACTATAGTATATTCTAGACATACAGTATATTTCATCATCTAGTATGCGATCATGTATGCACAGATTAAACTGAAGAACAATGTGACGCCTTTGCTCTGTTAATTTTATTTCCATGTTTGACCTAAATAAGATTGGTTTCTAATTGGTGCAGAAAGCTGCTATAAATTACACAGTTACATCATGGTTAATTATGTTAGACATAATAGTAAACTATGAGGAGAATGTTTCTGACTGAAATAATAGTTTCACTTAGGACTACTATTTGTAACTAGTCTTATCAGGCAAAGCTACCTGCTTCACAATCAGGTTTGACACTTTAGTTCTTTGATGGTATAATTAAAAAGGTGCCTTACAGAACCAAATGCTACCTTTTAACTATTAAAATACAAGTTCTTAAGCAATATGTCAACACTACAAAGTATTCTCGAAGTCATCACTTCCTTAGACCTTGTTTGCTGCATTTCTCTAAGCTCATTTTCAGGCCAAGCAGACCAGTCATAGTATTTTACTGTATATGGATATTTTTGCATTGTAAATGTTTGTATAGTTGATCTTATGCTATTACTCAAAATACAAATGGCTTGGGATTCTGCCAGCAACCTTCCTACACTGACTTGGCAATCGTAACTCAGGCCAGATGTTCAGATGCTGGCTGCAAGAAGGCTAATAAAATACAATTCTTTACAGTATGTAAAAGTGACATGTAGTGGAAAGACTTTCAGTAACGTTTTTGATCACACTTTATTAAACTGCAGTGGTGTTAGATATGGATGCTCATGGGTTGAAAATTCTGTGTCTTATGTGTTAACGATGGAATCTTGTGCTAATAGCTTACAGTAAAGTTCATGGCATTGTCCAAGGAAAACTAATTAACTGATGCATTCCATTTCATCAGGATCTGGGGAACCATCCATCACACTTAGGGGGACGAACAAAATACAGTACTCATGTAAATTAAAGTCCTGGAGAGCCTCTGGCTCAGGATAGATAATTTTCATTCACTTATTAATTTATTTCTTCACAAGTCTTTATCGGTGAGTCGACAGCTCGACCACAATGAGCTTAAGGGGAAATATTGGGACAATGTCTATGACTGAAGAAGCAGAGAGAAGTTTCTCCTTACATTCTCTCTGAAATCAAGGGGGAGAGTCACAAACCATATAATACCCCTCTCTATGGAGAGGGTTATAGATTGATGGTCATTATCCGTAATTAGCTTCATGAAGAACATTGTGAATGTTCTGAAGCATCTCGCTTACAAGACAAGTGCATGCACAAAATGTGCACATAGGGAAGACTATTCTGCTGCAAATAGTACCAGCGAGTGTCACTTTTTCCTGTACTTTTAGAAATAAACAAAATATATTCCATGTTTAGAAGATCCTCACTTCACCCTGGTTTCTTCAGTCAAAAACAGGATTTGCATGTTTTAGGCAGAAGAGATGAAAAATCTGGATTATACTGAGTTAAGCCTATTAATGTTGAAAGCTATAGATTTGTAATAAGATGGATGGGTTGAGCTTTGCCTTCAGCCTGTTTCTGTGAGATTGTAAAGGTAATCTAAACAAGACATTTCAGGTGATTAGTAGCATAAACTGAGGATCATTTCATACAAAACACCTTGCAACCATAGAAAATCCTGCAGTACCAGTTTGTGAAATGTAGATTTGACTTATGGATCTCACTGGGTGGTTTACATTCATACTGGCTCATGACCATCTTCAGTTTTAATAGCAACATAGTTGAAGTACTGTATGTCCAGTAGTTCAGCAGTTAAGATGTTATGTTGGCCCAGGGCTTTTCTTTGTGAAAAGTGAATGTTATTCCCAAAATAGAATTTACTGTGGGCACTCTAACTATCTTCATTGTCAAATACTTGCATGTCAGGCAAACTGGTGCCTTAAATTACACAAAAGTGTCTAATAGACTGAAAGTCAGTTCAAGGTGTTTACCTTCCTTTTGCTTAGTGTATGCTGGTATAGATTTTAGACACTGAACAGGGATAAGAAGGTACAGATAACAGTTTGCTAGTTGTGTATAGAACATATTTGAAGCAATTGTATTTGGGAGAAATATGTGTGTATGGTTGCCACTAAATTATGGAATTAATGAAGAAGACAAACTGTTGCACCATTGTAACTGCTTTATTTTAATTAGTTAAAAACAAAGTTAATTTGTTTATTTTTTGATTGATTTAATTCAAATTTTGTGTTTTGCCCTTTTTCAGTTTTTCAGTCAAGCCTGAGTTGAAGTGACATGACATTATAAAAGAAAAGAACACTGGAAAAATGGTGCTATGAAATAATAATAGGACATAACGAGACATGTGTGCACAGGTGTGTATGCATGTTTACTTTGTTCCAGCATGAATCCA
The DNA here is from genome assembly GCF_963924715.1 of Thunnus thynnus. Classification (NCBI taxonomy): domain Eukaryota; kingdom Metazoa; phylum Chordata; class Actinopteri; order Scombriformes; family Scombridae; genus Thunnus; species Thunnus thynnus. The sequence goes on from NC_089521.1 coordinate 13,707,678, forward strand.
TGCAATTCTCACACACAGACCTCTAAGTTTTTTTTTCATATTTTGCACCTTCTGATGAAATTGGGCAAAGTAAAATATGCTAAACTTCTTAAGTTGGATAATTTTTACTGGGTTGATCCCTACTCTAATATTATTATTATATACTAATACTATTAAAAATACTATTAACTAGCTAATGGTGAATCTGTTATTATATTGTTGTTGTTGTTTTTTCATTTTTTTGTATTTGTTGTTATAAATACCTGAGGCAAGAATTACAGTGATTACAGTGCTATAGAAGTTGTATGTTGCCGGTTGGATGTCACCAAATGTTGTCAGTATAAATGCTACAGGGAGAATGCTAATGATAAAAGTTATAGTTAATGAATGTTAAAGAACAGAAGAGAACAGAACAGAACAGAACGTTTTTGGAGATGATTTAGTTTCCAAGGGTTGATATGATAATAATGTACGTTTTCAAATACACCATGTTTAGCCATCATTTTTGGTACAATAAAAAGTTCACTGTTCATACTGATTGTAGTTTGAACCTTAATGAATAATAGACTTGAATTGCCAACATGCATTGTACTTAAACTTTGATGAAGCCATGTAGCCCTAGTTGGGCATGTGCAATTGCTAGGCAGCCAGACTATAATGCAGGCAAGACAAGGGGGTAAGGTTTAAGATGCTTTTCATCTTGTCTCTCCAGCTTTTCTACAGGAAGAGGACTATCCTGGCAAAGTTTTGAGAGGAGAGCTGATGCAGGGAGGATCAGAAATCCTGCAACAGATGCCATCACAGACGTGTGGCACTTCCTCACAGAATCTCTCCTTTCCAGACATGCAGACCAGTTGGTAAAAATCACAGCAGATGTTATATACAGTATGAGGCTTACAAGAAAACCAGAATGTGTACTATAGCGATGTATGTATAGCATCAGGGTGTATATTCTGGAAAAAAGGACATACAGATAGTTACACAGACAGAATTTCTAAAATAAAACCCAGAATCATTGTATGTTTATTATCAGAAGTAGAGTTTCTAATTAGCATTAAGGGCATCTTTGAGTTGTTGTATGTCTGTCTTCTTTTTTTTTTTTTTAAATTGTACTCTGATGCAGTCCAGATGTTATGTTGCACATCTGGACCTAATACTACTGGCCAAATAAGAGTTGACTGAGCATCTATAAAACTAGTTGCAGCCATCAATCTACAAACTCACATTCACTCACATGGAGCAACTAAACATGCATGACACACTGCATGACATCTTTTGTCATGCAGTGTGTCATGCATAATAACTTCTGTTTGCCCATGATGAAGGCCTGAACCAAAACTCTGGGCTTTGATTCAGCATGATGCACGAAAGAGTGAGATCTGTGTATGTTCCAAGACTGCTGGCACCAACACAAATCTGTCATTGTTGAGCTGCTTCTTTGATTGTTTCACACATAATACAATACAATTGCAATGATGGAACAAAACTGTATTTTTGTAAGCTTTGGTCTTGTCTTGAAATAAATTGCAATTAAATGATTTGATATTTCACTTCATACTGACAAGATAAATTGCACACAAGTGAAAAGAGAAAACCCAGAATACCATGCAATAATAAATATTTCAAGGCCACAACTTTTAAAATATCAAAAACGTAATGGAAAACATTTCAGACAAAGGTGCACTATTATAATCAATGCAACTTACTTACAGTTTATTACATGTACTGTATTGTGCTAATGAAATGAGTTGCGATGTTACTCCAGCAAATGAACACCAGAGCTGTCACTCAAAGCGTTGCCTTTGGCTGAGAAATACATCCAAGAAGAGGTATTAACCAAGCAGCAGGTTTCTTCATCTGTCTGCCTGTCTTATATGACTAAATATCCCTGCATTTCTCCCTATGGAGTGTGTGGAAGCACAAATACAGGAAACTGTAGGCTTGTTACTTGGACACAGAGAGGCAGACATGCTCATAGGCCATCAAACATTCACACATGATGCCTACATACGTATACGTACCTACTGTGACGAGCCCTGTCATCTTTCGTTTGCTGTTTCTTCACCTGTCTGCTCTGCTCTACAGGTTGCTCGTTAGCCCAACTGGGAACACCTGGCGCCAGTGTTCCCAGGTGATAAAGCCTGGCCTTAGCTAGCAGCTTCTCATTCTTCTGACTGCTCTCGCACCTTCTGCTTTTTGCAGCTCTCTATTCTCCCCCTCCAGATACCCATTTTGGTTTAGTTATGTTGCCTTAGTTATTTCTTTTGCTTTCATGCACCTTCCAACATTCACACACGCCCACCACCCATGCATTACATTCGCCACTGATCCCACTGACTTCCACGCCTCATACTTTAAGCACTCAGTTACCTTCTTCAATTTGATTTAATTTCTTTAAATATATTTTGTTAAACTTTGATATGTTGTGTCTCCCTTTTATTGTGGCCACTTGAGCCAGATCATAACACCTACCCACACATTCAATGTATGGTAGTCATTCTGGATATACACCTTTCCTTTGATAAATCTCAAATTAATGTCTGTGTTCAAGGAGTTACCTAGATCAGGTCAAAGCCCTGTATGTTCTGTGGGTAAAATACAATAATCTATAACTTCTTTTAACAACAAATGTCAGTGATTTCTAACTGTTATGATTCATTTTGTGCCATCTGATTGCACAGGCATGACCTGTTTTTTATTTGTTTAGAGGGCACACTCATAACACAAGTGTGTTCACATTTTATTATTTCTAGGTGCAACTGCAAGATTTAAAATTAAATCCACAATAAAGGGCTTGAACATTATATGTTATCGTAGCTTTTGCAGGAATGTAAAAGGGCTTTTCCAGGCAGCATGCAGGGTTTGAGTGCACCAACACCAGTAGCCTTTATCTCTATACTTTTCACAGATCTATGCATTTAAAAGGATTTCGTCTAGGGCAATTATTACTGGTGGAGGCAAATGCTAGGAAGGGAGATGAAGTGGAACAGAAACTTGAGACAACATTGCCCAGAAGGAGTAAGCTGGAGGGGGAGATTTGACTGCAGAGAAAACCGTAGAGAGGGAACGAAAGAGAGCTTTTAGCTAAGACCAGCAGCCAGTATAAGTCACTCTGTCATTTGGTCAGGGGGTCCTGAGAATTTTGAGGCACTTTATTGAACATGGCATTATGGGACACACTGCAAGACTCTATAAGCCTGGTTGTTGCCTCGTTTTATGTTTACTTCTAGAGTTAAAGCATCACACTCCCATGCTAGCATATTGGACTAATTTCTGATAAGCTGCAACTAGGTTATCACAAATTACACACCTCTTTTTAATTATTTTATGAGTAATGGGAAGGACAACTAGCAATCACAAACAGTACAAAGCTGAACTTGTCACAGAAAGCTGCAATTCATTTAATAAAATAGGAAATGCTTATTGTGTTCTACTATGTTAACAAGGTTATGACATTTGACATATGATTTATTTCAAACAGCTCATAGGTGAATCGTTGAACCAATTATTTTAGTCTGGATATACAAAATAACTAACTTTGTTAATCCAAACCTTTAGGATTTCTGCTCAAAATCATTTTTTGTTTTGTCTTTTAAATAGAGGTGAAAATTTAGTACACAAGCAAAAGAATGAAAGAAAATCACCTACAGTGTCTTACATGGTCATTTCAGCATAATGCACAATTTTACAGCAATAACTCCATCAGTACAATAAAACTGTCATTTCTCTTTCTTACATAAATACTTTTCTCATTACAGAAATTCCACTCACTTCTACTTTGCATATTTCAGTGTATTAATCTGCTGTCAATGAAGGTCAACACTTCCTGCAGATGCTCCACATTAGCAGTGGGTTTTAGCAGTGTTTCTGTTAAAAAGAGATCAGCTATGGCTAATGTACACAGGATGCGTTCCGGCTCAATTGCAGCTGCAGGAGCCATTCTAGTTGGCATGTGTCTACTGGGACTGTGTCAGGAGCATCTCACGCACTGCCCTTTTCCCTGCACTGTTACACGCAAGGTCTATTTTTGATGGAGCAGCTCTTGTCCCTAAAGCAGGAAATTCACTTGTGTACTTATTATCTTCTTTCTTCTATCTTTGTTCTTCATTCTTTTTCCTCTGGCTGGCTCTGGTGTTCCAGAATATTTGAAGATGGCTTGTATGCAACCAACCATTAAAAAAATCTGACCTCGATCCATAAAAATGCAGCAATTACAGACCGATTTCAAAATTACCTTTTATTGCAAAACTCCTTGAGAAGACGATCTCCCTACAACTTCTCAAAGCACTGAGACAAAACAACATTTTTAAAATATTTCTGTCAGATTTTAGACAGCATCACAGCACTGAGACTTTACTGTTAGAGTGACAAATGATCTTTTTAAGAACGGTTGATACTGGTAAATGTTCCATTCTTGTACTGCTAGACTTAAGTGCAGCTTTTGATACAATTGACAGCAAAATTCTGATTGAGAGGCTGCAGCACTGGGTTGGCAACTCCAGGATGGCTTTGAAGTGGTTTTGTTCTTATTTGACAAATTGGAATTTTCTTTTTTGTTTGTTTCTATTGGTGACTATGTCTCCCCTCACTCTTACGGGAATTGTGGAGTCTCTCAGGGGTCAATACTGGGACCAATTTTATTTTCGCTGTATATGCTCCCTGTTACATGCTCCCCTCCTGCTCGATATAATGTGCATAATATTTGATAAATTCCACTTATAATGTCTTGTGTTCTCTCCCAGTTGGCCATGATCTGGCTTAATTGAGGGAGGACTAATAAAGAGGGGGCAGGGATTTGGCTTGCTCTCTCTTCTCCACTTCTCGGCCTTGGCAGCAGCTGCTGTTTTTGTGTGGTACTATTATGCTTTAGCTTTTTGCCTCTATTAGTCTTTTGTTTGTTTGCTGGGCCCGGTAGTCCTATTTTCACAGCTTTATTTCTGTCAGGTTTAGTTTTCATGTTGGTTGTAGGTTAGAGGGAAGAGTTCAGATCCTACGAAACTTTGTAGGTTGGTCTGGGTGTCTTCCCTTCTTTTTGTTAATTTTGGCCAGACCATCAACTTTTGTTACTTGTTGTTGGTTTGTCAATAAATTGGTTCAACTTTTCTGATACTCCTGACTCTTTAATTATGTTAGGGCCTTCTTGGAAACTATCTGTTTTAGAGGGTCGCAACACCACTTGGCCACATTATACATAGACATAAAGGGCCCTATCTTAAGCCTGGCGCAAAGCAGCGCCAAGCGCGACACAAGCGTCTTTGTTAATTTAAGACCGACGCAGTTGTCATTTTCCCGTCCAGCACCCACGTTTTTTAAATGGCAAATGCACTTGCACCCATCAGAGCGCCCATAAAATGAGATTTGGTCAGGCGTGCTGTTGGTGCATTGCTATCTTGAGGCAGCAGAGAGCGATTGCACTATTGACCAACAAAAACCTGGTCTGAAGTTAATGGCGCAGTGTTTCCCTATTATTTTAAGGGCGCTTTATCAAGACAGTAATATGCACCTACATAGGCGGGTGCACAACATACACTCTGCTTGTTACACATACACGGACGCACAGCAGCGCACAGACATACAAAAGATTACAAATAAAAGGATTACAATGTGAAAGAATATTATTGTGTACATAAACATATTTTAAAAAATACATGTCATAATGTTTAGTCATAATATTTATCAGAATTAGAACTAATCGCAGTAATGACGGATGAAATTATCTAATTATTTGACCCAAACGTGGCAATACACGTAGGTATTTAAACAGACGGACAACAACTTATCAGACACAGATCAACTTTCCTGCTGCATCAGTACATGAGGACATGAGGAACACATAAGGAAATAAATGAGGTGGAAACAATGATTAAACTAAAGAAGGAAATAAATCTAGCTGCTGCCAGAAGCAGGATCAGCGCCTTGGAGAGCTGATCAAGTCCTGACAACAGTGTTGATGATTCTTTACATGATCAAAATGAATGATTTAATTTTAATATATTAATATATTTTACAAATATTCTTTGACATTTTTGAGAGTACAGTGACCAGGTCTCCATACTTTCAACAATTAAAACCCTGCTGATTTGACCTGTCACTCCATGGCTGAACAAAACGATTTTAAAGAAACCAAAGCTGTAATTAAAAAAAATAAACCTTTTCAAAAACCAAACGGAAATACATTTGCAACAAATTAATGAACAGGATCTTAAACTGCTGGTCTTGGGCTGAACACAAGAGGGTCCAGGCGCAGCAGGGACCAGTGTGCTCCTTATGGATCTCGCACTTTCACTTTGCGCAGATCCATTTCCTCTGCAGAGAAGTGCTCCTTCTTACTACTTGGCAAATGTGCCATTATAATAGCAACCCGCCAAGGTGCAAGTGCACCTGGCTTTTAAAGGGAATGAGAGATGACACTCTGATTGGTTTATTGCATGTAACGCCCAAAACACACCCATGATCAATAGGAGACTATGGACAACCCATTTGAACCATGCGCCTGGTGCATCGACCATTTTTTCTGTTTAAATTGCAAAAGTGGATATGGACACACCCTAAATGCACTTGCACCATGCGCTTCAGACCATGCACTTTAGATCGTTAAAATAAGGCCCAAAATGTCATTCCGCTGCTATGCTGATGACTTGCAGCTATATAAACCTCTCCAGTTTTATAAAATGGTCTAGCAGATATTAAAAAAATGGATGTCAGCAAATTTTCTTAAATTAAACTCAGATAAAACTGAGATCCTTATCATTGGTCCTGACAATCTGAATCCAAGTATTCAGTCCTCTCTTAGTCCTTATCAATTAATGTTTACCATTTACTGTGTCTATCATCTGAGGAATATTGCCAGGATACGATCAATGCTGAGTTTTACTGACACTCAAATTATCATTCATGCTGTTATTTCCTCATGGTTGGATTATTGTAACATTTTTTTAACGGGTGTAAATCAGAAATCAATTAATAGACTGTGCAAAATACAACAGTGAGACTCCTAACAAAAACCAAGAAAAGAGAACACATTACTCCAATTTTAATGGATGGCTGCCCATTTATTTTAGGATTGATTTTAAGATTTTACTTATTATTATTAAAGCCCTTCATGGCCTGGCCCCAGAATATGTATCTGAACTGCTGTCTCCATACCAACCTCAGGCAGGAACCTACTGACTGTTCCCACCTCACACTTAAAGACTAAAAGGGACCAAGTGTTTGCTGTTAGGGCTCCTTGGCTGTGGAATGACCTGCCTGAGTAGCTCCAGCTAGATATCTCCTTTTAAATCACTTTTGAAGACTTATTTTAATTGAAAGGTTTTCTTATAATTTTTCTTTTATTTTTATGTTTATTTTTACTCATGACTGTGTAGTGCTCATGCTTTGTTCTTGACATTGCTCTTGGGTCTTGCACTGCTCTATTTTGGGTTTTAGTTCGCCCATTGTTTTTGCATTTTGTCCTTAGTGTTTTGTTTGTGGTTTTTGGTCATCCATTGTTTTTGGATTTTGTAACTGCCTGTTTGTTCATACATGAGTGTATTTTGTTGCTGTTTTGTATGTTTGTTGTAACTTTGAAACGCTGGTTTTGGTAAGTGCTATACAAATAAACATTATTATTTTTTAATATTATTTTACTGTATGTAAATGCATGCATATATTGTTTATTGTTAAGAGAAGCTTGATTAGCTTTTGCTGACATTGTTGCTGGTCTTCCTGTGGTGCATTTGTATTTATTGGCAATTTACTTAAAATACATTTGTAATGATGTATTTTATTTGACTCTTACTTTTTTCTACACACATACAGCAAAAGAAGTTGTTCATGTTTGCATTAGTGAGAGTGTATTAGAGAGAGAGAAGCGGAAAAGCAAGGAAAGGAGTGAGACAGCTTATTAAACCTCCATTCTGTTCCATCCTGCTCTATGTGATCATATATACTCACTGGCCACTTTATCAGGTACACCTCGCTAGTACCAGGTTGGAACCTCTTTTGCCTTCAGAACTGCCTTAATTCTTTGTTGCATAGATTCAACAAGGTACTGGAAACATTCCTCAGAGATTTTGGTCCATATTGACATGACAGCATCATGCAGTTGCTGCAGATTTGTCGGCTGCACATCCATGATACTTATCTCCTATTCCACCTTATTCCAAAGGTTCTTTATTGAACTGAGATCTGGTGACTATAGGCCATTTGAGTACAGTAAAGTCAATGTCATGTTCCAGAAACCAGTTTGAGATGATTTGAGCTTTGTGATATGGTGCGTTATACTGCCGAAAGTAGCCATTATAAGATGGGTACACTGTGGTCATAAAGGGATGGACATAGTTAGCAACAATACTCTGGTAGGCTGTGGTGTTTAAACGATGCTCAGTTGGTACTAAGGGGACCAAACTGTGCCAAGAAAATATCACCCACACCATTACATCACCACCACCAGCCTCTCTGTAAACCTTAGAGATGGTAGTGCATGAAATCCCAGTAGATCAGCAGTTTCTGAAATACTCAGACCAGCCTGTCTGGCAACAATAACCTCGCCATGTTCAAAGTCCCTTAAATCACCTTGCTTCACCATTCTGATGCTTGGTATGAACTTCAGCGGATCTTCTTGACCATATCTACATGCCTGAATGAATTGTGTTGCTATATACGTTAATATGTTGACAAGCAGTTGAACAGGTGTACCTAATAGGTGTACCTAATAAAGTGGCCAGTAAGTGTAAACTGTAATATTCTACTGTTCTCCTTTACATATTTTTGTCAGTTTCTGTTGGCAGATAAGGGAACGAATAAGAAATTTGATTGCAGCTCACAAATTCTATGTTGACCAGCAGTCATTACCAAACTGCTGAGCTGCAGATAAAATCATTATAACACTATCACAACATTGTCAGACAAAATAAAAATACAGGTTACAGCAGCTTTATTACCTCTCAATCTCAATGAGCTGCAAATGTGTATTTAAATCATGATGGAGTCTAGGCAGGTGGACCCAAGTTCAGACAATAGAGAATGAACAGTTCAGTGAGTTTATTGGCAAAAGAGAAGATTCAAAAGCTCACAGGCATGAGTGGCAAGTCCAAACAGCAGTTGCATTAAGTCCACAGAGTTGCAGGGATGAGACAGGGAAAAGCCCAGAAAGGCAGGCAAGCAGATGCAGATGTGATACAAGTCCAAGTAACAGGATTCAGAAAACAGAAGCTTGAAAGCAATGACAAAAGCAACATGACAACTACAATGATCTGACAAAGGAACAAAGGATCTGGGCTGGTATATGAAGTGAGAGGGTGACAAAAGAATGAGTTGCAGGTGAGGAGTGGGTGGAGTAGGCCAGTTAACTGCAGAACTAATGAGAAGTGGGAAAAGGTGTGTAGATGGGGAAAGGAAAGAAAGTCAGAGGGCATCTGACGACCTCTGAGGATGGCAGGTCTGGGGAGTTGGAGGAAAGTACATGGTTTGGGAGAAGTGAGCAGGGGCTGGAGACAAAGGGTGTTTTAATCCTGCTAACGTGTCTCCTCGCTTCCCTCACTCACGTCTCTTCCTCACGTCTTAGCTCCTCCCAGCGAAGATGTGAGAGAGAGATATGAGGAAGAGACGCGAGGATGGAGGAATTAAATTCATCAAACAGAACACCCTTGCTCACACAAGTGTCATTTTGAGGAGACAGCAATTGCTCATGACACACAGCATCACAACTGTCGAATATGTAGAAGTCAGCTATCAATATGTAGAAATTATTAAGTCACAGTTTAAACTCTAAAGTTTAAACTTAATATGAGACACGCAGCTGTGCGGCGTCATAATTTCCTGAAGGAGCTCAGAGGTAGCCTACTTGAAATGGGAAAAAAAGAAAAGAGGCCTTTGGCTTATGAAGAAAATGATAAAGTTACAAGAGTTTTGTGATGATTCATGATTCAGTAATTTTTATTTTTTATGGTAAAAAACTTCTGTGTGGGATACACCTGTGTTTCCTCACTCTAAGCTCCTCCAGGAGCCTCCTGTCACCTTGCTCCTCGTCTGCTTGAGGTGCATTTAAGGGATTGGAAGATCCTCAATGATGGTGGAGGGGGAATGATTTCCGGGTCATGGAAAGAGAGAAGACACAAGGGGTTCGTCTCAAGTCTCTTATTTTATGGCTCCTCGCTCCTCGCTCCTCACCTAAACCGGAAGTTGTTCCTGATGCGCCATTTTGACGAGCATCCCAAGTCTTTTATTTTGCTCAGAGGAGCGAGGAGCGAGGAAACATGAGAGCAGACTTCACAGAAGTCTTTTACCAGCCGACACGCCCCCTTATTGGATATCAGTTATTGATTGGACGCTGCACCTGATCTGACTGATCTGATACACCACTGCAGTTTCATATTGGAGACAGATTACAGATTCAATTTAAGTGTATCACTACCAAGTTCTATGCTTTACTTGTTTTCTGATTCATCATATAGTTAAAATTTATTAATTGTCGGTCTGATCAACAAAAGAACCATAAACAACTTTCTTCATTTATTAGAAAGATTTTTCTTTTCATTATCTGTTATTTCCTCCATTAAACTGTTTCTTGCTGACAGACAGACTCTTCCTGACTTTAATTTGATCCATAATAACAGTTAAAAATATTTATATTTTACATAATTTATTGTCATTTCCATTCAGTCACATGTGAAGCTGAAAATTCCTGAGTGTCGGGTTTGATATGAGTTACATCATTTCGATTTTCCCTGAAACATTTAGCCAAATATATATTTTCCAGTGTTCAGGAGACACCTTGATCATATTCTGGGTAATTGAATAATGAATTCACTATCAGGATTATCAAAAAGTACAGATACAAATAATCAGTAAATAGTATAACGCATTCCGTGAGTAGAAATGGTTCCTGTTCCTTTTATTTAGGTGTTTGTTAAACAGGTAACAGGCTGCAGAAAAGAAACAGCTCCTCTAGCGGTGATAACTGTGCACCTTTATTAGTATTAACAAAGTGCACATGTGTGCAGACACACACTCCATCAGAAGTTTCTACAGCTGTTAAAGCCGACTGACAGCTGATCCAGCTGTGATCAACTGTCGCCGTCATCAGAAACGGACGCCGCTTCACATGACGCTTCAGAGGAGAGAACGTCTCATGTCTCTTAAAACAAATTTCCTCGTTTCCTCTCTCCTCACTTGGTTTCCTTGCTTCTCTCCTTGCATCCACAGTGGAAGGGACTAAGACGCAAGGAAAAGATGCAAGTGAGGGAAACGTGGATGCAATTTAAGAGA